>NW_020837951.1:54165391-54436477 GCF_003676395.1 Aethalodelphis obliquidens
TGTGTGTGTGTGTGTGTGTGTGTGTGTGTGTGTGTGTGTGTGTGTGTATATACCATAATTTGCTATACTAGACTATATATCCTGTATTATCTATGGTAAGAATAAAAATCAAGTTGGGGGGTTGGTTCAAACTGGATAACGTAGACTATCAAAGAATAAACCTGAGAGGGGGCTTCAAGATGGAGGAAGAGTAAGATGCAGAGATCACCTTCTTCCCCACAGATACATCAGAAATACATCTACATGTGGAATAACTCCTACAGAACACCTACTGAACACTGGCAGAAGACCTTAGACATCCCAAAAGGCAAGAAACTCCCCCACGAACCTGGGTAGGGCAAAAAAAAAATAAAAATAAAAAACAGAGACAAAAGAATAGGGACGGGACCTGCACCAGTGGGAGGGAGCTGTGACGGAGGAAAGGTTCCCGCACACTAGGAAGCCCCTTCACAGGCGGAGACTGCGGGGGGCGGAAGGGGGAAGCTTCAGAGCCAAGCAGGAGAGCGCAGCAACAGGGGTGAGGAGGGCAAAGCGGAGAGATTCCCGCACAGAGGATCGGTGCCGACCAGCACTCACCAGCCCGAGAGGCTTGTCTGCTCACCCGCCGGGGCGGGTGGGGCTGGGAGCTGAGGCTCGGGCTTCAGAGGTCAGATCCCAGGGAGAGGACTGGGGTTGGCTGCGTGAACACAGACTGAAGGGGTTAGTGCACCACAGCTAGCCGGGAGGGAGTCCGGGAAAAAGGCTGGCCCTGCCGAAGAGGCAAGAGACTTTTTTGGGCCTCTTTGTCTCGCGGTGAGCGAGGAGAGAGGATAAAGAGCGCAGCCTAAATGAGCTCCAGAGATGGGCGCGAGCCGAGGCTATCAGCACGGACCCCAGAGACGGGCATGAGACGCTAAGGCCGCTGCTGCCACCACCAAGAAGCCTGTGTGCGAGCACAGGTCACTATCCACAACCCCCTTCCGGGGAGCCTGTGCAGCCCGCCACTGCCAGGGTCCCGGGATCCAGGGACAACTTCCCCGGGAGAACGCACGGCGCGCCTCAGGCTGATGCAACGTCACGCTGGCCTCTGCCGCTGCAGGCTCGCCCCACATCCGTATTCCTCCCTCCCCCGGCCTGAGTGAGCCAGAGCCCCCTAATCAGCTACTCCTTTAACCCTGTCCTGTCTGAGCGAAGAACAGATGGCCTCAGGCGACCTACATTAAGAGGCGGGTCCAAATCCAAAGCTGAACCCCAGGAGCTGTGCGAACAAAGAAGAGAAAGTGAAATCTCTCCCAGCAGCCTCAGGAGCAGCGGATTACATCTCCACAACTTCATGTACCCTGCATCTGTGGAATACCTGAATAGACAATAAATCATCCCAAATTGAGGAGGTGGACTTAGGGAGCAACGATATATACATATTTTCCCCTTTTTCTCTTTTTGTGAGTGTATATGTGTATGCTTCTGTGTGTGATTTTGTCTATATAGCTTTGCTTTTACCATTTGTCCTAGGGCTCTGTCTTTCCGTCTTTTTTCTTCTTTCTTTTTTTAGTATAGTTTTTAGCGCTTGTTATCATTGGTGAATTTGTTTTTTGGTTTAGTTGCTCTCTTCTTTCCTTTTCTTTTTTTTATTACTTTAAACATTTTTTTCAATAATTATTTTTTATTTTAACAACTTTATTTAATTTTATCTTTTTCTTTCTTTTTTTCTCCCTTTTATTCTGAGCCGTGTGGATGACAGGCTCTTGGTACTCTAGCCAGGCATCAGTGCTGTGCCTCTGAGGTGGAAGAGCCAAGTTCAGGACATTGGTCCACAAGAGACCTCCCAGCTCCATGTAATATCAAATGGCGAAAATCTCCCAGAGATATCCATCTCAACGCCAAGAACCAGCTCCACTCAACAACCAGCAAGCTACAGTACTTGACACCCTCCGCCAAACAACTAGCAAGACAGGAACACAACCCCATCCATTAGCAGAGAGGCTGCCTAAAATCATAAAAAGGCCACAGACACCCCAAAACACACCACCAGACATGGACCTGCCCAACAGAAAGACAAGATGCAGCCTCATCCACCAGAACACAGGCACTAGTCCCCTCCACCAGGAAACCTACACAACCCACTGAACCAACCTTAGCCACTGGAGGCAGACACCAAAAACAACGGGAACTACGAACCTGCAGCCTGCGAAGAGGAGATCCCAAACACAGTAAGTTAAGCAAAATGAGAAGACAGAGAAACACATGGCAGATGAAGGAGCAAGGTAAAAACCCACCAGACCTAACAAATGAAGAGGAAATAGGCAGTCTACCTGAAAAAGAATTCAGAATAATGATAGTAAAGATGATCCAAAAACTTAGAAATAGAAGGGAGAAAATACAAGAAACGTTTAACAAGGACCTAGAAGAACTAAAGAGCAAACAAACAGGGGCTTCCCTGGTGGCGCAGTGCTTAAGAATCCACCTGCAAGTGCAAGGGAGATGGGTTCGAGCCCTGGTCCGGGAAGATCCCACATGCCACGGAGCAACTAAGCCCGTGAGCCACACCTACAGAGCCTGTGATCTACAGCCTGCGAGCCACAACTACTCAGCCTGTGTGCCACAACTACTGAAGCCCGAGCGCCTAGAGCCCGTGCTCTGCAACAAGAGAAGCCACTGCAGTGAGAAGCCCGCACACCACAACAAAGAGTAGCCCCCTCTCACCACAACTAGAGACAACCTGTGCACAGCAATGAAGACCCAATGCAGCCAGAAATAAATACATATTTTTTTAAAAAAGAGCAAACAAACAATGATGAATAACACACTAAATGAAATTAAAAATTCTCTAGAAGGGATCAATAGCAGAATAAGTGAGGCAGAACAACGGATAAGTGACCTGCAAGATAAAATAGTGGAAATAACTACTGCAGAGCAGAATAAAGTAAAAAGAATGAAAAGAATTGAGGACACTCTCAGAGACCTCTGGGACAACATTAAACGCACCAACATTCGAATTTTAGGGGTCCCAGAAGAAGAAGAGGAAAAGAAAGGGATTGAGAAAATATTTGAAGAGATTATACTTGAAAACTTCCCTAATATGGGAAAGGAAATAGTTAATCAAGTCCAGGAATCACAGAGAGTCCCATACAGGATAAATCCAAGGAGAAACACGCCACGGCACATATTAATCAAACTATCAAAAATTAAATACAAAGAAAAAATATTAAAAGCAGCAAGGGAAAAACAACAAATAACATACAAGGGAATACCCATAAGGTTAACAGCTGATCTTTCAGCAGAAACTCTGCAAGCCAGAAGGGACTGGTAGGACATATTTAAAGTGATGAAAGGGAAAAACCTACAACCAAAATTACTCTACCCAGCAAGGATCTCACTCAGATTTGACAGAGAAATTAAAACCTTTACAGACAAGCAAAAGCTAAGAGAATTCAGGCAACACCAAACCAGCTTTACAACAAATGCTAAAGGAACTTCTCTAGGCAGGAAACACAAGAGAAGGAAAAGACCTACAATAACAAAACCAAAACAATTAATAAAATGGTAATAGGAACGTACATATCGATAATTACCTTAAATGTAAATGGATTAAATGCTCCAACCAAAAGACAAAGACTGGCTGAATGAATACAAGAAAAAGACCCGTATATATGCTGTCTACAAAACACCCACTTCAGACCTAGGGACACATACAGACTGAAAGTGAGCGGATGGAAAAAGATATTCCATGCAAATGGAAATCAAAAGAAAGCTGGAGTAGCAATTCTCATATCAGACAAACGAGACTTTAAAACAAAGACTATTACAAGAGATAAAGAAGGACACTACATAATGATCAAGCGATCAACCCAAGAAGAAGATATAGCAATTGTAAATATTTATGCACCCAGCATAGGAGCACCTCAATACATAAGGCAAATACTAACAGCCATAAAAGGGGAAGTTGACATAACACAATCATAGTAGGGGACTTTAACACCCCACTTTCACCAATGGACAGATCATCCAAAATGAAAATAAATAAGGAAACACAAGCTTTAAATGATACATTAAACAAGATAGACTTAATTGATATTTATAGGACATTCCATCCAAATAAAACAGAATACACATTCCTCACAAGTGCTCAAGGAACATTCTCCAGGATAGATCATATCTTGGGTCACAAATCAAGCCTTGGTAAATTTAAGAAAATTGAAATTGTATCAAGTATCTTTTCTGACCACAATGCTATGAGACTAGATATCAATTACAGGAAAAAAATCTGTAAAAAATACAAACACATGGAGGCTAAACAATACACTACTTAATAACCAAGAGATCACTGAAGAAATCAAAGAGGAAATCAAAAAATACCTGCAAGGGCTTCCCTGGTGGCGCAGTGGTTGAGAGTCCGCCTGCCGATGCAGGGGACACGGGTTCGTGCCCCGGTCCAGGAAGATTCCACATGCCGCGGAGCGGCTGGGCCCGTGAGCCATGGCGGCTGAGCCTGCGCGTCCCTGTGCTCCACAACAGGAGAGGCCACAACAGTGAGAGGCCCACGTACCGCAAAAAAAAAAAACAAAACAAAAACCTACAAACAAATGACAATGAAAACATGACAATCCAAAACCTCTGGGATGCAGCAAAATCCTTCTAAGAGGAAGTTTATAGCAATACAATCCTACCTTAAGAAGCAAGAAACATCAAATAAACAACTTAACCTTACACCTAAAGCAATTAGAGAAAGAACAAAAAAACCCCAAAGTTAGCAGAAGGAAAGAAATCATAAAGATCAGATCAGAAATAAAAAGAAATGAAGGAAACGATAGCAAAGATCAATAAAACTAAAAGCTAGTTCTCTGAGAAGATAAACAAAATTGATAAACCATTAGCCAGACTCATCAAGAAAACAAGGGAGAAGACTCAAATCAATACATATTAGAAATTAAAAAGGAGAAGTAACAACTGACACTGCAGAAATACAAAGAATCATGAGAGATTACCACAAGCAACTCTATGCCGATAAAATGGACCTGGAAGAAATGGACAAATGCTTAAAAACGCACAACCTTCTGAGACTGAACCAGGAAGAAATAGAAACTATGAACAGACCAATCACAAGCACTGAAATTGAAACTGTGATTAAAAATCTTCCAACAAACAAAAGCCCAGGACCAGATGGCTTCACAGGCGAATTCTATCAAACGTTTAGAGAAGAGCTAAGACCTATCCTTCTCAAACTCTTCCATAATATAGCAGAGGGGGGAACACTCCCAAACTCATTCTACTAGGCCAACATCACCCTGATATGAAAACCAGACAGAGATGTCACAAAGAAGAAAACTACAGGACAATATCACTGATAAACATAGATGCAAAAATCCTCAACAAAGTACTAGGAAAAAGAATCCAATAGCACATGAAAAGGATCATACACCATGATCAAGTGGGGTTTATCCCAGGAATGCAAGGATTCTTCAATATACACAAATCAATCAATGTGATACACCATATTAACAAACTGAAGGAGAAAAACCATGATCGTCTCAATAGATGCAGAGAAAGCTTTTGACAAATTTCAACACCCATTCATGATAAAAATCCTGCAGAAAGTAGGCATAGAGGGAAGTTACCTCAACATAATAAAGGCCATATATGACAAACCCACAGCCAACATCGTCCTCAATGGTGAAAAACTGATACCATTTCCACTAAGATCGGGAACAAGACAAGATTGCCCACTCTCACCACTGTTATTCAACATAGTTTTGGAAGTTTTAGCCACACCAATCAGAGAAGAAAAAGAAATAAAAGGAATCCATATCGGAAAAGAAGAAGTAAAGCTGTTACTGTTTGCAGATGACATGATAGTATACATCAAGAATCCTAAAGATGCCACCAGAAAACTACTAGAGCTAACCAGTGAATTTGGTAAAGTAGCAGGATACAAAATTAATGCACAGAAATCTCTGGCATTCCTATACACTAATGATGAGAAATCTGAAAGTGAAATTAAGAAAACACTCCCATTTACCATTGCAACAAAAAGAATAAAATATCTAGGAATAAACCTACCTAAGGAGACAAAAGACCTGTATGCAGAAAATTATAAGACACTGATGAAAGAAATTAAAGATGATACAAATAGATGGAGAGATATACCATGTTCTTGGATTGGAAGAATCAATATTGTGAAAATGACTCTACTACCCAAAGCAATCTACAGATTCAATGCAATCCCTATCAAACTACCACTGGCATTTTTCACGGAACTAGAACAAAAAAATTCACAATTTGTGTGGAAACACAAAAGACCCTGAAGAGCGAAAGCAATCTTGAGAAAGAAAAATGGAGTTGGAGGAATCAGGCTCCCTGACTTCAGACTATACTACTACAAGGCTAGAGTAATGAAAACAGTATGGTACTGGCACAGAAACTGAAATATAGATCAATGGAACAGGACAGAAGGCCCAGAGAGAAACCCACGTACCTATGGTCACCTTATCTTTGATAAAGGAGGCAAGAATATACAATGGAGAAAAGACAGCCTCTTCGATAAGTGGTGCTGGGAAAACTGGACAGTTACATGTAATAGAATGAAATTAGAACACTCCCTAACACTATACACAAAAATAAACTCAAAATGGATTAAAGACCTAAATCTAAGGCCAGACAGTAACAAATTCTGAGAGGAAAACATAGGCAGAACACTCTATGACATAAATCATAGCAAGATCCTTTTGACCCACCTCCTAGAGAAATGGAAATAAAAACGAAAATAAACAAATGGGACCTAAGGAAACTTAAAATCTTCTGCACAGCAAAGGAAACCATAAACAAGACCAAAAGACAACCCTCAGGATGGGAGAAAATATTTGCAAATGAAGCAACTGACAAAGGATCAATCTTCAAAATTTACAAGCAGCTCATGCAGCTCAATATCAAAAAAAGTAAACAACCCAATCCACAAATGGGCAGAAGACCTAAATAGACATTTCTCCAAAGAAGATATACAGATTGCCAAGAAACACATGAAAGAATGCTCAACATCATTAATCATTAGAGAAATGCAAATCAAAACTGCAATGAGATATCATCTCACACTGGTCGGAATGGCCATCATCAAAAAATCTACAAACAACAAATGCTGGAGAGGGTGTGGAGAAAAGGGAACCCTCTTGCACTGTTGGTGGGAATGTAAATTGATACAGCCACTATGGAGAACAGTATGGAGGTTCCTTAAAAAACTACAAATAGAGCTACCATACGAGCCAGCAATCCCACTACTGGGCATATACCCTGAGAAAACCATAATTCAAAAAGAGTCATGGACCACAATGTTCATTGCAGCTCTTTTTACAATAGCCAGGACATGGAAGCAACCTAAGTGTCCATCAACAGATGAATGGATAAAGAAGATGTGGCACATATATACAATGGAATATTACTCAGCCATAAAAAGAAATGAAATTGACTTATTTGTAGTGAGCTGGATGGACCTAGAGTCTGTCATACAGAGTGAAGTAAGTCAGAAAGAGAAAAACAAATACTGTATGCTAACACATATATATGGAATCCAAAAAAAAAAGAAAAGGTCATGAAGAACCTAGGGGCAAGATGGGAAAAAAGACGCAGACGTAGAGAATGGACTTGAGGATATGGGGAGGGGGAAGGGTAAGCTGTGACAAAGTGAGAGAGTGGCATGGACATATATACACTACTAAATGTAAAATAGATAGCTAGTGGGAAGCAGCCACATAGCACAGAAAGATCAGCTTGGTGCTTTGTGACCACCTAGAGGGGTGGGATCGGGAGGGTGGGAGGGGGGAGACACAAGAGGGAGGAGATATGGGGATATATGTATATGTATATGTATAGCTGATTCACTTTGTTATAAAGCACAAACTAACACACCATTTTAAAGCAATTATATGGCAATAAAGATGTTTAAAAAAAAATTTTTATATATTCCAAAGGCTCAAATTATTTTTTGCTCTCTCATTTCTTATGAAGGCAAATACTCTTCCTGATCCAGAGGTATGTTAAGATATTAAAAAATATATATATATATCTTACTTTTACATATGAAAATATATTGAGTAACTGCATGGAAATCTTTAGACTTACTAATTCTAACTTCTGCCCAAGTTAGGCACTATAATTCATATATCTAACTCTGAACTTTTTGCAATGAAATAAAAAATGATAATTCAAAGAATAAACCTAACTTAGTAATTCATATTCATTTTTAAATAATTTATAACATTTTTTTGGTGGTTTTGATGCAACTGAATAAGAAATTTATCTCTGTTCTTTGCAAAACCCCTCCTGGCCAAATTTATCTGACTAATGCTTAGTTTAATGAGTTAATGTCACCAGCAGATAGAGACAAGATTTCATCCTCTACACAGCACAACTTCACAGAATACGACAGCTATGGCAATATGTAGCTTCAGATCTGCCTGACATGAGGTAACTTCCGCCTTGGATGGCTACCCATTATTTATTTGTGGTTTACAAATACAAGCTTCAGTTGTATCCCAGTCAAATTTCCTGTTCAACAATTTAACACAGTTAGAATCTCATTTTTAATTAATATAATGTAACATTGCGTTTAACATAAAGAGGCTCTTTCCAGGTTCCTAACAAAATACACCCGAGGGCCTAGAGATTTTTCCCTGAGCAAGCTCTAAGGAGCTTCTGGTTTTCTGTCAGAAGCAAGCTGCTGAAGCACTTGCCAAGCTGTCTGTACTTTTTCCTGAACTCAAGATGTGACCAGCTGGGCATCACTTGGATAATTCACAAAGCAACTCAGGTCTTTTCTGTTTATCTGGAGCAACGTGTTTCTACAATTTGAAGCTCCTAAAGTAGTAATTCTGGTGCACTGCTTAGTCAAAGAGCAGAAATCAGATACATGTAATCACAAGCAAAACATGCTGAATTGCAGTTCAGTTTTTTTTTTTTTTGTCTCCAATGCAGCTTATGCACTTCTCAGATGGTTTTGTTCAGATACTTTCTTAAATACAACAGAGATGTCAACAACTTAGTATCTGAAGACTTGCCATGCCTAGACATTGTGCTAGTAAGACCATTGGACTTCGGTGTTTAATTCTTACAGCAACATTCTGAACTGTCACTCCACTACTATCATCCCCATTTCACAGATACGCAAATGGAGGCCTTAGAGAGGTTGAGCAACTGGTCTGTGTCACATAACTAGGAAATGGAGGAATTCAAGCCCCAGGTCCTGTGCTTGGTTTGATAACTATATGATTAGAATTCACTCTATTCATATCTCAGTTTTCCCTGTTCTGAAAGTCTATTTTATAAGAGCATATTTCAGCATGCATTTTTACAGAAAATCCTTACCCCCCCAACCTGATTCTATCCATTCATGTATAAAAATTAAACTCTCTAAAATGCAAATGTGTATGCATTGCTTGGTGGCTAAATTTACCCAAAAATGCTCTGTCCTGATTTCTTAAAAAGTTAAACGTATACCTACCATAGGACGCAGACATTTAACTCCTAGGTATGTGCCCAAGAGAAATGCAAACATATGTCCACATTAAGACTTGTACAAAAATATTCATGGCTATTTTATTCACAATAGTCAATAACCGGTAACAGTTCAACAGGAAAGTGGATAAACAAAATATGTTGTATCCATAAAATGAAATACTACTCAGCATTGTAAAGGAATGAACTACTGAGACGCACAACATGGATGAATCTCAAGACACGTATAGAGAAAGAAGCCAGACACTAAAGAGTACATACTGTAAGACACCATTCATCTGAAATTCTAGAAAATGTAAACTAATCTATGGTGACAAAACCCAGATCAGCGGTTGCCTAGGATCG
The DNA here is from genome assembly GCF_003676395.1 of Aethalodelphis obliquidens. NCBI lineage: Eukaryota > Metazoa > Chordata > Mammalia > Artiodactyla > Delphinidae > Aethalodelphis > Aethalodelphis obliquidens. Next base: position 54,175,217 of record NW_020837951.1, read on the forward strand.
CAGACTGAGAGAAGAACAGATTGCAAAGCAGAATAAGGAAACTTTTGGGGGTGATGAAAATGCTCTCTGTATCTTGTTTCGAGCAATGATTTCATGGGCATATACAGGTGTGAAACAACTTGCATTCTCTCTTTAAAAGGATATAATTTATTATATACATAAATTATACCTCAATAAATTTGAAAATAAACTATAAGGGTTTCTAAAGGAAACAATGTGCATACTAAACTCCAGTTATCAAATCTTTTTTCAAAACATACTCAAAATTTTGTGAAACTGCCCGGCCCTTATCTGACACAATTTATAGTTTGAGCTATCTACACTGTTTACTTTAGATTCTAAACTCCTGATAGTCAACAGTAAGTTCTCATTTTTAGCTTAAATTCTGTGCAGTTCAGAGCACAGCATTAGGCATTGCAACTCTTCAGAGAATTGTATCTAAATGTAACTCCATTCTGATATTTTTCATTGCTTTTCAAAGACATCCTGGAAGCAGATTAGAGTGAGCCTGCTAGCTTGTCCAACCGACCCTAAAAAAGTGTCACCAAGGAAATGTTTGCATTTGTTCCTAAACACATACAGGCACACCTCAGAGATATTGTGGGCTCAGTTCCAGACCAACTGCAATAAAGCAAAATATCACAATAAAGCAAGTCACAAGAATATTTTGGTTTCTCGTGCATATAAAAGTTATGTTTACACTATACTGTAGTCTACTAACTGTGCAATATCATTATGTCTAAAAGAACACGACATACCTTAGTCTGAAAAGTACTTTTTTGCTAAAAAATTTTAGCCATCATCTGACAGTGGAGGGTTGCCACAAGCTTTCAGTTTGTGAAAATTATAGTATCAATACACAGTGCAATCAAGCAAAGCACAATAAAATGAGGTATGCCTGTAAGGACTGACAAAAACTCAGGACTCTAAGTCTCAGAACTTCTCCAAAACCCTCTTTGTGCTGAGGAACATGGTACGCCGTGTGGGCCATACAGGTAGTGTTGCTTCTGAAAGCCATGGCAATCCTGAGCTTGAACTTTAGGTTTTCTACAAGGCAAGGGATTAGGGGAAAGAAGATGAAATAGAGTTTAGCCCACAAGAGGTCAGCAACTAGAAAGTTTTCTCAGCTCTGGATGTGCTCCCACCTCATTGCTCTCTCATTGATACAGAAGCATTAGGATTACTATGCTTGTGACCCAGTGCTGGGTCACAAACTATTTGTTACTGACACTCAGTGAGATAAGTACAGAAATTAAGAGTGTTGAGAAGCTCATAGAGCAGGGTACAGACCAGGTCCAGTGTTGTCAAACACAGCTGGTGAATCCAGCCATGAACAGGAGGGCCACGTTCCATTTACAGTGGCTTAAAATGCAAAAAGAAAAAACTGATCCTCCTCCACACATGGTTTAAGAAGCACAGTTTTATAGTACGTCTTACTCAGTGAAGGTTAATTTTTCCCAAAGTGATGATGGCGAGAGCCAAAAAGAGGTCACTTGCTTTCATCCAGTCAAATCCATGCAGCCCCCCAGCCTGTCTGTAGCTGTTCAGACTGAGATTGTAAAGAGAAATTAAATAAACCTTCTCAAAGAGAAAGTTTATCAAAAGTGCTATGTTTCCATTCTAATTAGTATCACGGTTGTATAAGCTGCAGATATGGTTGTCATCATATCAAGAATCAAAATGAAGGTCATGGGCTTCCCTGGTGGCGCAGTGGTTGAGAGTCCGCCTGCTGATGCAGGGGACACGGGTTCGTGCCCCCGTCCGGGAAGATCCCACATGCCACAGAGCGGCTGGGCCCGTGAGCCATGGCCGCTGAGCCTGCGCGTCTGGAGCCTGTGCTCCGCAATGGGAGAGACCACAACAGTGAGAGGCCCGCGTACCGCAAAAACAAACAAACAAACAAAAAACCAAACAAACAAAAAATGAAGGTCATGATAGTGACTATGAGGAGTGGATTAATTAATTTTCTTTTCTTCTTTCTTTCTTTTCCTCTTTATTTATTTATTTTCATCCCTGTAGGAACACACTTATTCCTGAATCAGCCCCATTTGTTTTGGAGCAGCAAAGGTAGCAGGCACAGATGGGGCTGCTCCATGTGGCCACTGCTTACATTTAATTAGGGTAGAACTAAACGTTGGCCCAGAAAACTCTGTCTCCTCACTTCTCATATTTCTCACAAAGATTAGTTGTGGGGGAACTCAGAGTGTATGGTATAGACAGCCTGACTCATACTACACAGGAGTGCAGGGGAGGAGGTGTGCTCCTTATAATTGCTGCGGCGACTGTACAGATTCAAAAGGGCAAAATGGAGGCCAGGACTTTGAATTCATAGGCAAGAAACTACTTAACGTTTATTCTTCCTTCGTATCTCAGGTCAACTGTCACTTTTTCAGACGGCCTTCCTCAACTTTCCGGATTAGATTGCTTCCTCTGCTTATCACAGAGAGGATAAATTTAGTCCAGTGATTTTCTGACTGGTGTTCACATCCCCTACAGTTTGGTAAGCTCCACAGGGCAGCAGCCATGCCTGTCCTGTTCAGCACTGGATTCCTAGCACTTAAACACAGCAATGAGTAACAGAATATACTCAACAAATGTTTGCTGAAAGAAGAAATGAATGAATAAGTGAATGAATGGCTGAACAAATGAAGTCTCCACATATTAGACCATCTATACAATGCTTTGGTCCACGTTTTTAGATAAAAAGATAAAATTAATCATGAGTCTCATATAATTAAAAATTTAAAGAAGATTCAATAGCCCATGGAGGCCTTATTATCAGCTCAAAAGGAAATAAAAATTTCTAAGAATTCAGGGGTAGGAAATATACTGTGAATACATAATTCATGATTCTTGCCCATGGGGAGTTTTGTAAATGAAACAGTTTTCTTTTTTTGAAATAATCAATAGAGAAAAAGACTTGTGTTATCCTGTATTGCAATTAGGATAAAATGTTGCAAATAATTTTTAAAAACAAAAGTCATGGTAGAGAGGAATAAATTTTAATATAATATACCCTTGTTTATGTTTTGGGTCAAATCACAGTTCCCAAGAACATTATCAACTGCAGATAGTAAAAACCAAGAATATGGTTAGCCTATGCTATAGACTGAATGTTTGTGTTCGTCTCAAAATTCATATGTTGAAACCTAATCCCCAATTATCATAGTATTTGGAGGTGGGGCCCTTGGGATCTTATTAGGTCATGAGGGTGGAGCCTTCATGGATGGGATTAGTGCCCTTTAAAAAGAGACCCCAGAGAATTCCTGTGCCCTTTCCACAATGTGAGGACACAGTAAGAAGACGGCCGTCAATGAACAAGGAATCGGGCCCTCACCAGACACTGAATCTTGATCTTGGATTTCCCAGCCTCCAGAACTATGAGAAATAAATTTATATTGTTTATAATCTACCCAGTCTCTGGTATATAACCACAGTAGCCCAACTGCCTAACACAGCCAAAAAGGCTTTCTTCCAACATCAAGGTTATAAATGCACAAGTACTTCACCAAGCAGGCCCACAACATCCCTGGATAGCTAGGACATCACTATTTTAGTTGCAAAGAGAGGGTTTACCCATTTAGTATTTATTGAGAAACAATAAGCCGGTAGATTCGCTGTCAAACAGTCTCAATTATTAAGCCCCATAAACAGAGGTCCATTAATTTTTTCCTAGCAAATACACAATTACTTTTATCATTGTGTATGTGAATAAATGCTTTTCTGTAATCCTAAAGCAACAATGACTGCAGTCAGTTTTATTAATATGCATTTAAGTGTGAAAGCTCATCAAAAGTATAAAAATCTATGTATTTTAAATTTCTTTATTGTCTTCCATTTTCTAAAAAACATTTGAGGTGGCCCAAAAAAGGACACACACATATTATTTACATATATAAAATATATAATTATAATGTATATTATATATTTTGTATCTATAAAATATATGTATACACAAAGACAAACATGCAAATAAAAAAATCATCAGTATATACAATGCAGTTTACATAAAATAACGCAGTAAAATATTAATCATTTTGTAATGAACTTCCAAACCTAAGAGCCTCCCAACGAGAAGATATTTTAACATCCATTTTCTTTAAGCATACTTATTAGACTATTTTTAAAATATGTGCTAAACTTTTACCAGTATTATTTCATCCATTCAAATTACCAGGGGTGAAAGGAGATGAGTGAAAAAATTAACATTTATTGATCAGGCATTGTAAATATTATCTAATTTCATTCTCACACTCTCTCTTCAACTTAGGTTTTATCACTATTTTGCAAATGAGAAGAGGGAATCAGAGAAAGAGAAAAATCACACAGCTGGTAAAAGGTGGGGCTGGATTCAAAGCTGGGTCTACCTGACTCCAAATGCCTTGGGTTCCCAGGCTTTGAGGACATATGTTGGTGGGTCACACCAGCCAGATGCCTGCAGGGTAGGGGGCGGGGGTCAGCAGTGAGGCTACTTCAAATCTCAAACCTGCCCCATCTTTCTCTCAACAATAAATACAAGTCAACCAATCTTCAGGACACAAACACACACTCATCTGCTACACCCTAATCAGTTTCACTGATACGGTAGTTAACAATCCACCAGAATACAGTTTTAGTAACCTGGCTAACAGGACACATCTATTTAATTGAACAAACCTTAGTCCTTTCGAAGTCACTAAAACAACTACAGAAGATACTGAAAGATCTACCTAAACAGGTCTGTAAGCCACAAGAAAACAATGTAACTCAGCAGTAGTTCACAGCAGGAGTTTTACTAAAATAGTTCACAATTGGATATACTAGAATGCCTTTCCCATTCCCACAGTTGGTAAAGGACAACCAGTTCATTTGAGGACTGAAACATTTTCAAATTGCACTGTAAAATTAGACACATTTCCTCAATCTCTCTTTCTCACTCTGGCTCTTGCTTGTCTCTCCCTCTCTCCTCCTCTAAATTTGAGGCTCTTTCTTATCCTTCAAATCTATTGTTCAGTTAATCTGTGCACGCCAGAATATTCTAATTTAAATCTGAGCCTGGGACATGCTATATTTTGTTTCTAGCTGCAAAAGTGTGAATGCCATAAATAACATGTACTGTGCTTATTCTCTGTTCCTAAACAGTCTGATAAGCTCATACTGAAACCATTTCAGTAATCACATTTGACAGCTCACTAGGATCCTGTTCAATTCAGCGTCCCAACCAGTCCATTATTCCTGCCAGTTTCCAGAAGGTCGAGGCATTCAGACACCCAGCTCTAAATGAGAAGAGCCCTGGTGGAACCCTCACAGGACAGGTACACTCCAGCTAACAGGCCGTCAATCTGTCAGTATCTCTCAAGATTGCTCAGCTCTGTCCAACTGAAGACCAGCTCAGAGTTGAGAGAAAGGGGAACCTAGTGGGTGGGGGTCCTGTCAATTCCATTTCTAAGGACCCATCTGCAAACTGTACCAGACCAAACCAGCACAAACCAGATCCACACTAGAGGAGCAGCGTAGCACTTTCCTTCTAATTAACTCCCTCACCTATTAAGGAGATAGCAATTGAACACTGACTAGATTACAAAGGAGGAGATAGTAATTGAACACTGACTAGATTACAAAGACACCATGTACTGTAGAGAACTTTGCAACATCAGCTCTAGGGCCAATTCCTGACTCCATTACAGAAAGCTATATGAGCCTCCCTAAATTTCTTAAATTTTCTAAGTCTCAGTTTCTCCATCTGCAAGATGGGTATAACATACAATGCCACAGGATTGCTGTGAAGACCAAATGAGATAATGCATTATGTAATATAATGCATGACTCCCCAAAATCAATTTCCTTCCTTTTTTCTCCCTTTATCAGGACCAAAGATTTCCCCATTTTCTCAAATCATGCAGTCTTTATATTACAATCCAGAACATACAGCACATTGAGGAAGAAGCAGGGCTCTTTCCCTCTTTTTTTTTTTTTTTTTTCCCAGTACGCGGGCCTCTCACTGTTGTGGCCTCTCCCATTGCGGACAATGGCTCCGGACGCGCAGGCTCAGCGGCCATGGCTCACGGGCGCAGCCGCTCCGCGGCATGTGGGATCTTCCCGGACGGGGGCACGAACCCGTGTCCCCTGCATCAGCAGGCGGACTCTCAACCACTGCGCCACCAGGGAAGCCCCCTCTTTTTGTTTTTTAATAAAACGTTTACTGACGTATAACATACATACAGAAAAGAGCATAAATCATAAGGGAACAACCCCCTAAATTTACACAAAGTGACACACCCATGTAACCTAGATCCCTAGATCAGAAAAGATTATAACCAATCCTCCAGGAGCCCCCTCGTGGCCCAATTCCAGCCATTTCTCCTGCAACAATAACCTGTTTCCTGAATCCCAACACCACACATTACATCTGCCTGCTTTTGAATCAAGTAACTTTTTAATAATGTTGACACATGCAAAAGGCAAATGGGGATGCAGGATACTGCAGCTAATCAGCTAAGCCAAAGGGACAGTAAGTTATAAAAATAAATACATTGACAGCAATGTCAATATGTTGCTAGGACAGTGTTGGGCTCTCTTTTCTTCTTACTCTTTATCCAAACACTTTAGAACAAAAAGGGGAAAATTTACACATTCGTATCTGAATGAAACTCATCATATCTGCTTTCTAGTGTGGTACTAGATTGTGAGGACATCAAGAAGAAGTGTATTTTGTAGTAAGAAGAAAAATTATTTAACTCTGAAAGTAACTGCCATCACTTACACTTAAAATACAAACCAGTAATTTCCCAAAAATACATCTAAAACTTAAACGGCACTGATATCCTCCTCAGTACTTTAAAAACGATCACAGAAACCCTTAGGATCCTCAGAAAATGAATTTAAAAAATTCTCATCTAGCCAACTCTAATACTATTTGCTCCTCAGGAATAGAAATTAGAAATGACCAACAGGTCTTTTTTTCCCACTGGACCAACATGGGTGGCTCCCTACCATTCTTGATGGCATGGCAGTAAGAATTCACGTAACTCGCACTCACCAAGAGGTTAACAGCCCATACAGAAAGCTAGGATGAGGCAAGAAATGCTGAGCTGTCTGTTTCGTTCAAATATTCCACTACGAACTGTATCTTACTCACTGACATCATAACATCATGTACCGACATCAAGAAACTGCTCATAAAGGTGTTCAACATAATTCGTCATTAAGGAAATGCAGGTCAAAACCACAATGAGATACCACTTCAAACACCCACCAGGATGGTTATAATAAAAATGGAAGATAAGTGCTGGGAATGGTACGGAGAAACTGGAACACTCATGCATTACTGATAGGAACGTAAAATGGTGCAGCCCCTGTGGAAGACAGTTCCTCAAAAAAGTTAAACATAGAATTACTATATGACCCAGCAGTTCCTCTCCTAGGTATACACTCAAAAGAAGTGAAAACAGGTATTCAAACAAATACTTCTACAGATACATTCATAGCAGCACTACTCACTACTCAACAGCCAAAAGGTGGAAACAACCCAAAAGTCCATCAATGGATAAACAAAATGTAGTACATACATACAGTGGACGATTATTCAGCCATAAAAAGAAATGAACTAGTGACACATGCTAAATGTGGGTGAACCTCAAAAAGGTTAGTGAAAGAGGCCAAAGATCACATACTACATGATTCCACTTATATTAAATGTCCAGAATAGGTTAACGTACTGCACACTGAATGGTTAATTATATGTTATGTGAATTTCACTTCAATATTTTTTAAACATCTTTATTGGACTATAATTGCTTTACAATGTTGTGTTAGTTTCTGCTTTATTACAAAGTGAATCAGTTATACATATACATATGTCCCCATATCTCTTCCCTCTTCATCTCTCTCCCTCCCACCATCCCTATCCCACCCCTCTAGGTGGTCATAAAGCACCAAGCTGATCTCCCTGTGCTATGCGGCTGCTTCCCACTAGCTATCTATTTTACGTTTGGTAGTGTATATATGTCCCTGTCTCTCTCTAGCTTTGTCACAGCTTACCCTTCCCCCTCCCCATATCCTCAAGTCCATTCTCTAGTAGGTCTGTGTCTTTATTCCTGTCTTACCCCTAGGTTCTTCATGCCTTTTTTTTTTTTTTCTTAGATTCCATATATGTGTGTTAGCGTACGGTATTTGTTTTTCACTTTCTGACCTAATTCACTGTGTATGACAGACTCTAGGTCCATCCAGCTCACTACAAATAACTCAGTTTAGTTTCTTTTTATGGCTGAGTAATATTCCATTGTATATATGTGCCACATCTTCTTTATCCATTCATCTGTTGATAGACACTTAGGTTGCTTCCATGTACTGGCTATTGTAAATAGAGCTGCAATGAACATTTTGGTACATGACTCTTTGAATTATGGTTTTCTCAGGGTATATGCCCAGTAGTGGGATTGCTGGGGCGTATGGTAGTTCTATCTGTAGTTTTTTGAGGAACCTCCATACTGTTCTCCATAGTGGCTGTATCAATTTACATTCCTACCAACAGTGCAAGAGGGTTCCCTTTTCTCCACACCCTCTCCAGCATTTATTGTTTGTAGATTTTTTGATGATGGCCATTCTGATCGGTGTGAGATGATATCTCATTGTAGTTTTGATTTCCATTTCTCTAATGGTTAATGATGTTGAGCATTCTTTCATGTGTTTGTTGGCAATCTGTATATCTTCTTTGGAGAAATGTCTATTTAGGTCTTCTGACAATTTTTGGGTTGGGTTGTTTGTTTTTTTGTTATTGAGCTGCATGAGCTGCTTGTAAATTTTGGAGATTAATCCTTTGTCAGTTGCTTCATTTGCAAATATTTTCTCCCATTTTGAGGGTTGTCTTTTGGTCTTGTTTATGGTTTCCTTTGCTGTGCAAAAGCTTTTAAGTTTCATTAGGTCCCATTTGTTTATTTTCGTTTTTATTTCCATTTCTCCAGGAGGTGGGTCAAAAAGGATCTTGCTGTGATTTATGTCACAGAGTGTTCTGTCTATGTTTTCCTCTCAGAGTTTGTTACTGTCTGGCCTTACATTTAGGTCTTTAATCCATTTTGGGCTTATTTTTGTGTATGGTGTTAGGGAGTGTTCCAACTTCATACTTTTTACATGCACCTGTCCAGTTTTCCCAGCACCACTTAGCGGCTGTCTTTTCTCCACGGTATATTCTTGCCTCCTTTATCAAAGATAAGGTGACCATATGTGCGTGGGTTTATCTCTCGGCTTTCATCCTGTTCCATTTATCTATATTTCTGTTTTTGTGCCAGTACCATACTGTCTTGATTACTGTAGCTTTGTAGTATAGTCTGAAGTTAGGGAGCCTGATTCCTCCAGCTCCATTTTTCGTTCTCAAGATTGCTTTGGCTATTCGGGGTCTTTTGTGTTTCCATACAAATTGTGAAATTTTTTGTTCTAGTTCTGTGGAAAATGCCAGTGGTAGTTTGATAGGGATTGCATTGAATCCGTAGATTGCTTTCGGTAGTAGAGTCATTTCCATAATGTTGATTCTTCCAATCCAAGAACATGGTATATCTCTCCATCTATTTGTATCATCTTTAATTTCTTTCATCAGTGTCTTATAATTTTCTGCATACAGGTCTTTTGTCTCCTTAGGTAGGTTTATTCCTAGATATTTTATTCTTTTTCTTGCAATGGTAAATGGAATGGTAAATGGAAAAAATGAGATTTTTCATCATTAGTGTATAGGAATGCCAGAGATTTCTGTGCATTAATTTTGTACCCTGCTACTTTACCAAATTCACTGATTAGCTCTAGTAGTTTTCTGGTGGCATCTTTACGATTCTCTATGTATAGTATCATGTCATCTGCAAACAGTGACAGCTTTACTTCTTCTTTTCCAATTTGGATTCCTTTTATTCCTTTTTCTTCTCTGATTGGGGTGGCTAAAACTTCCAAAACTATGTTGAATAAGCGTGGTGAGAGTGGGCAACCTTTTCTTGTTCCTGATCTTAGTGGAAATGGTTTCAGTTTTTCACCATTGAGGATGATGTTGGCTGTGGGTTTGTCATATATGGCCTTTATTATGTTGAGGAAATTTCCCTCTATGCCTACTTTCTGCAGGGTTTTTATCATAAATGGGTGTTGAATTTTGTCGAAAGCTTTTTCTGCATCTATTGAGATGATCATATGGTTTTTCTCCTTCAATTTGTTAATGTGGTGTACCACATTGATTGATTTGTATATATTGAAGAATCCTTGCATTCCTGGAATAAACTCCACTTGATCATGGTGCATGATCCTTTTAATATGCAGTTGGATTCTGTTTGAGAGTATTTTGTTGAGGATTTTTTTTTTTTTTTTTTTTGCGGTACGCAGGCCTCTCACTGTTGCGGCCCCTCCCATTGCGGAGCACAGGCTCCGGACGCGCAGGCTCAGCGGCCATGGCTCACGGGCCCAGCCGCTCCGTGGCATGTGGGATCTTCCCGGACCGGGGCACAAACCCGTGTACCCTGCATTGGCAGGCGGACTCTCAACCACTGCGCCAGCAGGGAAGCCCTGTTGAGGATATTTGCATCTATGTTCATCAGTGATATTGACCTGTAGTTTTCTTTCTTTGTGACATCTTTGTCTGGTTTTGGTATCAGGATGATGGTGGCCTCGTAGAATGAGTTTGGGAGTGTTCCTCCCTCTGCTATATTTTGGAAGAGTTTGAGAAGGATAGGTGTTAGCTCTCACTTCAATATTTTTAAATGTCAAAAAAAAAAAAAGATTAAAGAAAGAAAAAAGGAAAAAAAAGAGGGGGCAAAAAAGGAAAAAGAAACTGCTCATAGGTGCCAAAGAAAGAACTACCCCCAGAGGTATAAAGGTGAAAAGAAAACAAATAAGCAATTCAACTGAGAAATCAATTAGAAATTGCTCCAGTGGTTCCAGTCTCTTTCTCTTCAGTGACCCAATAAAGGTTTGAAATCATTCTCTTTAAACTCTCATTTTTCATGCCAATATATAGGAGACAAGAAGCCTAGACTCAACTAGCCTAAAAAGCCTGGCAGATACCGAATCTAGATAGATAGAAGGTTAATTTCAGCAAAACCCAAAGAACCCAGGAGGCCCTCTCAACCTTGGCAGGAAGGGTGCGGTGTTCAGAAGCTCAGAGGCAGCACAGGAGCATTGAGCAGCAAGGGATACCTAGGGAGATCCCCATCCGAAGTGCTAGATCCTAGCCTTGAGCCCTGCTAAGAGTGCCTGCTGTGCTGGGCCTGAGGGTCCTTTAACACAGATGTTCACTGCATACAGAAGGAGGTTTCAAAAGTGCAGATGAAAACTTAAAGCAGAACACAAGGTGCTGGGTTCAGCAGAAGGCCCTTCACTCCTTTCACTCAGCATCGCTCCTATAATCTGTATCTGTAGCTGGGAACTTCGGTCCTCACTAGTCTAACCATAAAGAACCAACTTTTACTGAAATCTACCAAAATCATAAAATGTAAAAGCATATCACCTTATTTTCTTCCTCAGAGAATAATTTTTAAAAATTTTGTATTAACTTTTATAACTTTAAAAAAAATCTTACTTTTAAAAGAATTTGTCTGCTGATAAATATATTTAAGGATGGCAGAATGGCCCATAAAACAAAGGTGTAGGACTGTATACCATAGAGCAGCATAACAAATATGCATATTTCTAATGTGTATCAAGGAAAATAAATGTATGCAAAATATCAAATGATGAAGGGATGAAGATCTCTCTCTGTTGGGGTCACAAGGCATCTTCCAGTTAGACCTACCCCAACATTTGTAAGACAGGAGCAAGAGTACAAATGGAGGCCCATATATCATACGCCATGAAGTATCTGCTCACCCCATCCAATTCAAGATAGGCAACTCCTGTCCACAAGACGCCCCCAGTCTCTACTGATAATGGCATTCTCCTTTTAAGTTCCTCAAAGAACCTGAGGCTGGAATCCAGGTTGAACATAGACTTCTTCAACTTCTCAGGGTTCTGCACTAGAATAGAGCCGTGCCAGGAGAGCCACCCATACCCTGACTTTTTCCCCTTCTTTCCACCTCAGTTCTATCTTATACCACAAGGGGCACTGAACACACATCCACAACAGCTGCCCCTTAGCAACCCCTCAGACCTGGGGTTCACCCACTTCAGGTGAATGAACCTGAGAAGGAGGTCAGAGAAGACTCTAGAAAAAGGTGCTAGGCCATTTGGGCAGGGAATTCTAGCACTCTAAGTACCTAAAGCAAGGTCTAGAAGGAGGGGGCACAGGCTGTGGGTAGGCACATCTCCTTGGATCTGTGGATTCCTTATCCCACAGGGAAGGGAGAAGATGGAGAAGGGCCAGAGTGGGGTCCTTCAGAGCTATGTTCCTCAAAAAAACACGAGAGTGAACACCACCTGGGAGCCTACTAGAAATGGAGAATCCAAGGCCCCACTGGGATTTTGATTGGACCCACTCAATCAAAATCTCTAGGTGATTCATATGCACATTGAAGTTCAAGTATGGGATTGGCACAGGGCCCCTTTTGTCCAAATTGAAGGGTGATGTTGTGTCTGGCAGTTGTCAGTCCTTTAATATACTACTTAACCAACTTTGAAAGTGAAGGTAGGCTATTTCAGATGAAATAACATTCCATTCACGTGCATGACAACACAGGGACTTGTTTAGTTCTCCAACAACTCAAGCAAAGGATCCAAGACAAGTGGAATGATATGGGCCCTATCTACACTTCTGGACTGAGACTGAGTCACAGACTTTTTAAAAATTGTAACAGATTCCCAGAAACTTTATTAGTTCTGTCAGGGCATAGTATCATCAGAAAATAAGTTAGACACCAAGGAACATCTGGCTCTATCAATTAAAAGTAGGATTCCACAATCTAATTATTACATTTTCAATTAAAGCTGAGCTCCTAGTACATTCTTCCACCGTTCCTTGAATTAGCAGAGACCTGTGAGCATGTTCAGAGCAGGGATATGTTAATTAGAAAGAGAATTTCCCAATAAGAAGCTCAGCTGACAACGCCTGATAATTAGGAATGTTATAACAAATCACTGACCCATGAGAGACACTCTCCTAGTGTTAGCTGCCCTCAGGGACTCACAGAAGACCACATCACAATTTCTACCACTTGTCACTTTTTCTGCTGCTTTTGCAGGCTGTCACATTTACATGTCTTCAAGAAGTAGTCTGGGAAACCAAGTGACACTGAAATCCTGGCACTCCCTTTTTCAATAGTGTCTGCTTCCCTGTCCTTAGGGGCACTTTAACTTCACCCAGAGCACTTCTTGGTTGAAGATTTTAGCAGTGCAGACCCTCACATCACAGAGTGCAAAGTCTTGCCTTCAGAACCTGAATGTCACTTGGTGTCCTAGAGTGTCTCTCCTCTTCACCTACTGGTGAGTAGGACCAAAACACAAATGTTGAGGGTCTTCATCACTTCAGATACTCTAGCAGCAGCAAGACTGTGCTTGACTTCACCATGCTGCTGTGTGTACTATTACTGCTAGGTGAGCCAGGACACTGAGGCTCTGAATATGTTTTGAGAAATGTATGTTTGCAATAGAATGGCAGATGAGACAACAGAGCAGAAGGACAAAGAGAAGGCCCAAGACCAGCCCGAAAGTACCAGGAGTAGAAATGATCTCAATAAGACTGCTTACTACAGCTGCATGGTGTGCTAAGTGTTTTCCAAATGTGCACATTCTCCCTCAATCTTTACCACACCATTTTATGGCAGATTTTATTCCCATTTTACGAATGGCAAAATGAAGGCTTGGATTGTTTATGGAAGATTACATAGCTAGTGAGACATGATTCAAAACCAGGTTTAGTCAACCAAACTCAAAGTTCTTGACCAGTGTATCATACTGTAACGAAAGTAGAAAAGACTCCAGAAGATTCAGTCAGATCTCTGCATGCTGGATTATCTCAGCATACCCCAAACCTACCTCCTAACTTTCTCCTGTTGCCCTTCCTATCTGTCTCCTAGTTAACCTCCACATTTGGCCAAATCTTTTAAATTTTAGCTCCCATAGATTCTCCATTTTCTACTTTTCATTTCCATTGCCACTGGCCTAGTTGGGACCTGGTCACTTCTCTGTTACTGCAGCAGTGCTCTAACTGATCTCCCTTCATTCAGCCCCTCACTTTTGTGACACAATCTTCACCTTGATGCCAGAATGAACGTCCCCAAGCAAGGTCAGGACACAGCCCTTCCGCAGAAATCATCCAGCTTCCTAAAAGCCACAGGTTCATACTAAGCTCTCTTCTTGTCTTGCCTTCCACACCGGTCTTCTTATACTTGACCCAAATGACTGTCTCTCTGTTCCACCCCAAACACAAGCCCATAACCTTGATCTTGGCTCATTCCATTCCCTAGGGCTGGAATGCCCATCTTTTCATTCTCTTCAATCAAAATCAAATCCTTCCTTCAAAGCTCAACCAGGAATCTCCTGTCAAAATGGATCTTCCTTTCCTAGGCGCTCCCACTGACTTGCCCTTGAGCTGCATTTATTTTATTCCATAGGTTTCAATTTGCCTGACTCACCTGTTAGACTGAAAGATTCAAGATCATCTTTATAACCACAGTACCTACAATGCTTTTCATAGGGAATTACCATCTGAAAGCAGCCTCAAGTGAGAATTTTCCTTTAGAGTTAAAGGGTTTTATCCTCCTCTTCATCAACAAGAATTCTGAAATTCACTGCATTTCACATTTTGTTTTTGTTCTTATTTGTTTTTTTCTGGCTAAAAAGCTAGAAGTCAAATCTCTCTTTATCCTCAACTCCTGCCCTATTCTAATTTCTATCTTCTCCAATCTTTATTTTCTACTTTCTCCTTGTATTTTATTATTTTATGTTTCCTTTAATTTACCTCAACTACTATGGAACAAGATGGCATATAAATAAATAGACGTATAAATAAAGATTAGGTTTTTGAGAAATGATTGACAACTTGCATTGAAAGTAAGATTCCTATGGGGGAAAAAAGTGGAGAACTCAGCCAAAATTTGTTACAGTTTCTGTCCATAGTCTAAAGGGAAGGATACAGGACTGAAACAAGAAAGCAGTTTGCTCCCTGAGACTCAAAGGGTGACACAGTAAAAAATGGGGGTGGGGGCTATAGGACTCTGAAGCTATAGCCTTAAGCACTGAGGTCCAGATATGAACCAGGTATCCGGTAAACAGAGCACTACCTAAGAATTGTTTACTTAACTTTGACTTCCCAAATCCATTCCCACCATAAGTGATTGCTAGTTGTGCATGGGGCAGGAGTTGGAGAAAACTATACTAGAGATTGGTGACATACCAAGAGAAAGTGCAGAAAAGCTGGTATTTGGAGGAACCTGCTTTGATGCAAAAGTCCCTCCCCACTCATTTCATTTGAGTGTAACTACTGACCTCAAGGAGAAGTGAAAACCAGTGGAGGGGGCTAGAAATAAAACAGGCAGAGTGCAGTGGACTCTGGTTCATAACAGTTACTACTCCACTGCAGCTAAGGCCGAAAGAAAGCCAGAGCTCAAGCCATGGGCCATCCAAGTTCCAACCTTTTGCCCCCATAACTTACCAGCCAGGTGAGTTTGGAAAAATCATCCACCTGTCCAAGCCTCAGTTTTCTCCATCCTAAAATGGGAATAGCTATGCCTTCCTTACTGGGTACTTTGACAATCAAATGAAATGATATGTGAATTTGCTTTATAAACTCTTCATAGACAAGACTTATTTTTATTTCAACGAAGATTTATTGAGAGAAGCAACACAGCATAGGCGCACAGGTCACAGACTCTAAAACCACATGGCCCAGGATTTAAATTCCAGTTCTGTCATTTCCTAGTTTTATGGCCTTAGGCATGTTACTAACCTCTCCAAGGCTCAGTTTTCTCATTTGTAAAATGGGATAAGAGTGACTATCTGATAGGGTTATCATGAGGAATAAATGAGTAAATTTTTTATCTAAAGAAGTAATGTTATACATGTTGCATAAATACATGGATTGTGACTATCCCATAAGCCAGGTACTATGCTGTGTGCTGCAGGGTGCACCCCTGCCCCCCCCCCACACACACACAATAACAATGGATCCTGTCAGAACTTTCACATGCCCAGGCGTAACTTAACCTATGACCCAAGCAACAGGAGATAAACAATAAACAATAAACCTCTCAGGGGCAGAAAATCAGATGACAACCTTGACAAGGGATTCATAGCTGCAATTCTCCTACAGTTCTCCTACAAAATCTGAATTTCAAATTTCAGATTTTCATCCTGTCCTTGTGGTCACTTAATTAATTTGTAGTATCTCTCTAAGACTTGCTGTGATTCATTTATGCTTGTGAAATGTTCAAGCAGTTTTTTATACCATTTATTTAATGAACTATTATTATGACTGCTGTGGAGAAATTTCACTTTGGTGTTGAGAAATATTTTATAAACACCTTTCAGCTGCCCACATTCAGGGAAGATATGAAATGCAGGAAGTACAAAAAAAAATCACTTCATTGGATGAAATTTTACAGGGTCTCTCATCCATCTTTTGTGAGCTCTGTAGCTTTTTTGTTTTTGTTTGTATGTTTGTTTTAAGTTGAACATTAATGAAGGAGAAGAACATCTTTTCCCACTTCCTGTTCACCTGGCATGGAGCAGGTAACCTGGTAAAACTTCAATAAGGCCCAAGTAAGTTTTGTCACTTTTGGATAATTCATTTTGTAATTAATCAAGGGTTTTATTTGAGGATGATTAGCATCTGGCCATATTCCAGTTCTGACATTCTACAAATATTATCCCATGATTGACTACTTCTTTTGAAGTGTGGCAGAAAAGTTGTCCAACTCATTACCAAGCTCTGAAAATCCTCGCTGTTGACACAGAGGGAAACCTCTACGTGAGTCATTACAGTTTTACAACTGAATAAACTGTTAACTAAATTGGAAAAATTGTCATCAAGATGATAAAGGCCATTTTGGAACTCAATGCCACAGCACTCCCGACTTGTACCTTTCTGAGAATGACCACTTGTAAAGAGACTGACGTCTGGGAGATTAAAGGTGAAATCTAATACGATTCCCCAGGTCTCAATATGCTGCTTCAACCTGATTTAAGGAAAAGGAATTTCCTGGGTATGTCCCTTTAGTGTTTTTGTCCTAGAAGTATGCATGAGAATCCATTCTGTAAGCCACTGTGCTAGCATGTTATAAAGATGACTGGCCCTTTGGCTTGTGACATAGTTTGGCCATATGTATTCAACTTTCCAGTACTCTTTTGTTCATTCTTTTTCTTCAAAGTTTACATTTGTACAGCTTCCTTAATCCTGATTTCTTAAAGGCATGGGACCCAGCCTTTATATATATTAAATACTATGCATACAAGTGTTCTTATCTGTGGGAAAAATCAGGAAGAGGACACACCGGACTCCCTCATAACTCTGATCACCTGCTTTTCTCCTCCACTAATCTCCAAGGCAGACTAATTTACACAATTGACGAACTGCCTGATAACCCCACGTCTTCTTTCACTGTGAGCCAGAGCATAGCTGGAGAGCCTGCCACAACACTGGGAACCATTCATCTCTTACAAACTCAGGGAAAAAAGAAAACCAATGTAACAAGCTTGGGCACCAGACCTTACTCTCATCCCTTCTTAACTTCTGGGGAGTTAAGAAGGGATGAGAAGTTAAGAAGGAACATTTTAAAGGACCCTTTTCACACCTAGGGTGCTTCCACACTCTACCTGCTTAACATGGAATTTAATAGGCCACTTAGCTATCCTTTGGAGAGGTTCCAGCACTGTCATTCAGTAAGGTATTTTTGCATATATTAAATTTGGTTGTGAGGACTAAAATTCAAGAGGTTGATTGAAAAACAAAGTTTCTTTTTCCTAGCTGTTCAATGTAGTATTATTCAGGCACTAAAAGGCAACAAGGAGAAGCTGTAAACACTCTCTGTTCATGTCTTTCCCTCCTCCACACAATGTATTACCCTGAGTTACTGACTGTGCAAAGAAGCCCACACTTCACGGAAGCAGTTAGGCTCCCATAGGTCTCCAGCCTACAGAATATCTAACTTCACATCATCACAGGGTAGCAGCACTAGAGAAGAACTTACAGACTGCCTGCTTTAATTCCCTCGATTTTCCTGACCGGAAAGATGAAAGCAGGATAAGTGAAGTGATTTGTCCAAGGTGACACTACTAGTTAGTGCCAGAGCCTGGAATAGAGAGAGCCCAGTTCTGGTTTCCCAGTCCAATGTTAATTCTTACTATATTTCCTAAGACATATTTGTTTTCTTTTCGAAATCCATCCAAATGGCTTCTGCTAGGGTTGTAGAAATGCCTATGAGAAATTGACTCTGCAAAGCCAATGGGCAAATACCAAACACAGGGCCAGTCCATCTCAAACTGTCTGGGAAGATCTGCGGGTCAAGAGGCAAGACAAGGTCAGGCAGCCCTGCTTCAAAGGATTCTAAGCAGCTGGTAATTGAGACCTCCTCCTTAATAAAATGACATCCTCTGGTCATCCTGCAGAAAAGCCCCCGGCATAGCCCTGGTACTTAACTGACCAAATATCTACCCATTAACACCATCTCTATTTCTGAATGGGTAGTCATTTTAATGGGAGACATAAATAGGGACATGTTAGTCATGGCCTTGGTCTTCAAAGAGTTTGATACTTCGTGTTTTAAATAATATGTTTGAACTATGGAGCCTTGCATCTAACAGGTTAAAAAAAACACCACCTGCTACACTGAATATATAGTCTCCTAATTCCAAAGATATTTTGTCAAAATTAATTCATCATTTTAAAATCACGGTTAGATTTCTAAGTTAATCCTCAAAGTCTATTTCAATAACAAAGTATTACAACATGCTACAGTGAAAATGGAAGAAATCCTCACTGATAGTGTATCACCAGATAAGGGCAATCTGAAAACAGTAAAACTAAATAAGAGGCCTTTTCCTAAACTTTTTAAATGCTAGCAAAGGAAGAAAAACGGATTCAACGAATTAAGCGTATGGGAGGCATGTGAAATTTCTGAATAGAAATTCTGAGTACTTCTGAGGACTATTAAGGTTGACTACAATCACGGAGTGCCTTCAGTGGAACGATGTGGGCTGTGAGTTAGGAAAGATGGAAAAAAGGAGAAAACTATAAGAAGATGAAGAGAGATGAAGACTAGTGAAGTTGGGTAGATAGTTCCATGTCTGTCATTGGGTGGTGCTGTTGACTCGGGACAGTTGGACCACCGCTCCTCAGGTAAAAGGGTTGTAGTGATGGTGATCAGCAGTGGTTCTCAAAGGTGGTTCCTGGTCAGCAGCATCAAGACCACTTCGGAATTTTTCAAAAATGCAAAACGTCAGGCTCCACCCCAGACCAAATGAATCAGAAAGATTTCTTTCTCAACATCTAGCCCTCCAGCTGATTGTGATGCAAGCTAAAGTTTGAGAACTACTCACCAGTTATGTAGAATGAATAACAGCAAGAAACTGTTCATTACACAGGATATTTGCAAGTCAGGCAATTTGGCCATGTCCTGCTGGTGACTGTACTTTAAAGCACTGGTTCTCAAATTTGGCTGCACATTGGAAGTTCTAAAAAAACCCTGAGGGCCTGGCTCCACCCCAGAGATTGTGACTTAATTGACACTGCAGTGTGGCCAAGGCATCAGGATTTTTACAAGCTCCCCAGGTGATTCTAATAGGTAACATTTGGAAACCACTGTTTGAAAGCACTTCAATCATATTATGCACTCAATTTAAAAAATCTTATTCTAGACCCTCTCCTCATGGGTCCATGGTTAAGCTTGTGTTTTATAACCTACGTATCACTGGGAAACCCAGACCAGTTGGGGGTCTGCTTCCCATAGGCCAGTAGTTCTCAACTAGAGGCAATTTTGCCCCCAGGGGATGTCTGGCAGTGTCTGGAGACTTTTTTGGTTGCCACAACAAGGGTGCAGAAAGCTTGCTACTGAAATCTACTGAGGAGAGAGGCCAGGGATGCTGCCAAACCTCCTACAATGCACAGGACGGCTCCCACAGCAAAGAACTATCTGTCCCACATGCCATTAGCGCTGCTTCTGAGAAACCCTGCGATAGACAAATCAACTATTCCCAATCCATTTTAGCTCTTGTACCTTAGACTGGATGGAAGAAAGGGTGGGTTTGCCCCACAGGCACAGCCGTTTTGGTTCACTTCAGCCTTACCAGAGCCCCCTTTCTTGTGCAGGTGTCTATGTGCGCTTATCAGGTGCCTGCTCAGTTATTAATAAAACGGTGCTTCATTTTCCATTCAAATATGGTTCTTATTGCATATGTTCTGTTGGCCAGAATTCCTCAGAGGGAAGAAAGGATAAGTGGAAGGATTTAGGTACCCAAATCCTTTGCCCTAGCAATTCCCATGACTAGCCTTGACTCTTCATTTGCAACTATCCAAGTTTTTTAACTTATCAAGCTGAAGGGTAGGCAGAATAGAGAAGTGAAATGGGAACAGGGTCATATTTCAGCCAAACATAAACTAGACCTATGCTCTCTGCATCCAGACAGATGCTGGGAGCTGCTGATGGTTGACCCATTAGTATATAAGACATGCCTGCTGCTGAGAACAAACTCTGCTACCGAGCCCGACACTTATTCATCTGCTTTTATTCTGCCTTAAAAAATGACTAGAGCATAAAATCTCTTACCATCTACTGTGTTTTACCCCAAATCTTCAACATCCACCGTTCCAACGATTTCCACACTGATTCAAAGCAGTTTATGTCAGCCCAGGTGTTTAAAGTTCCAGGTTGAAACATTTGGTTAATTAACATCATGCTGCAAACACTCAAAATCACTTCAGGTACCACTAGAACAGAACAAAATTCCCAAAAATAAAAACTGTGGGGAAATACAAACAAATGACGGTATTCTGTGAAAAACAATGTATGACTTTAGTGACAATAAAAGCAGCAAGAGCTTTCTTGAATTAATACCATGTTCCTGAAAGATGATTTTCTGAAATAAATTATACTGAATTTGAGTAAAGACTTGAAAGTACACATAGTTATAAGGAGAATGCAGCTATGTGCGGGATGCCAAATCATTAGCAGTTTCTTGAAAAGAAAAAAGGTGCAGTGAAAAAGCAGTGCAAACCTCAAGAGCAGCAATCTTGGAAATATCCAAAGAAATGGCCATTCTTCTACTGAGAACCAAAAATGGTTTTTCTCCCCTAGTTTCAGCGCCACAATACACTCAGCTATGGTTCTCTTCAGCCCTCTCCACTCCCCACAGCCCCAACTCAAGGTCCTACTTTAACGCCTGCATTTTAATTCTTTTAAACATTCATTTGTGCCTTTCTTTCCAATCATTTTCAGTAAAACTTCACTTCTTTTGGAAACAGGCCTGAGGTGGTTCTGTCAGAATTAATTTTTTTAAAGTATAAACTGGAGAGTGTTAAGAAGTAAATGCAGTTTTCTTAGTTTAGAGGCAGGTGTCAGGGTGAAGTGCATTAGGTTTCGATGTATTTTCTTCTTTTCCAAGTACTAAAGAGGGTGGGGAGCAGTCCTGGCTTAGCCTTGGTTGGACGCCCAGGTGGTATTCGGGTGTGGCTGATCTGAGGTGACTGTCAGGCTGACAACTCCACTAGGGTCAGTCTGCAGGAAGGGCTGGAGAGGGGCTCTCACAGAAGATCTCAAGGGTAGAGACAAGTTTAGTCCCAAACAATGCCTCAGCTGTTACAGGGCTGAGAAGACACGGTTTTGAGTACAGCATTTTGTCTATTACTCAGACTTCTCCCAGGAAAAACTTCTCACCCAGCAAGTCCTGGCAGCCATGGGCTTGTGAATGAAGCCTGAAGACACAAATGCAAAGACCTGTTTTCCCACCATGTTTGAGCTGGGAACTGACACAGTACCTCTTTGGGAGAATGTAACCAAGTAACACAAAAGGGAGAAGAGAATCTCATTCAAGACAAAAATAAGATGAAGCTTCAGTTCATCTGTAGTTCCAGAAATCCAATAAAAATGTGGTGGGTTGAGGGCTGGCAAAGACTCTCTCCTTAACCAAACCTTACAAAGGTTCCGCTGAGCCCTCCTTCAACTAGGCTTCATCCTTGGGTCCTGTCTTCGGCTTGTCTAGTCCAGTTGTAGCAAGAATCCTGCTAAGTCATTTAAGCAAGAAACCCTCCACCCTTGATGTCTCCTTTTAGTAATTTCCATTCATTGACCTGCTCCTCCTCCTCCTTGTATATGAAGTCCCATGTGTCTTCGTATTTAGAATTGTGCCCAGTTCTATATTGGAGTCTCTTTTCCTCTATTACAATAGTTACTGAGTAAAATCAGCCTTCACCACTTTAATTAATGTCGGGATCTGGTACCCTCTGACACGGCTCCCAGGTATAGCAGCTGCAGGAGCCGCAGAACCTAGCACATGGAGCACCAGCCAGCACCGCAGCAAGGTGGTGTCACCCATACTGGAAGGCAGCACGCTGGGCACTGTTAAGAGCACAGGTGAGGGCCAAGAGGCAAAGCAGACAAACATCACCAATAGGGGCTGGCACAGAAGAGGAAACTGGCAGGTATGCTTCAGTATCCCAGAGAAGCTGGGAGACTGCCTGGGGATGCCCAGCAGAAAGGAGATGAGAGAAGAATCTGATCTACTCAAGAGGAGAATGGAGCTCCTACAAAAGAATGAAGTAGGAGTGTGTGTGGCTCCTAACTCTACCTACAACCTCCCGCTCTCCATCCACTCATGCCAACTTCTATAAAATGGCCATAAAGTATTTATTTATGCATATGATTATATGGATCAGCCCAAAGACTGGGAGAGACATTAAATAATGTCTTAGGAAAACAGCACCTAGTCTTTCTCTTGTCTTTCACAGTCTCTCTGTGGGTTTCCATCTTCTGAGCTCCTGTTTGCCTGCTCCTATTCCCATTTTTCAGTTAGAAATGGAATTCCTTTCCATATAGAAGGAGTCTGACTGGCCCATTTCACCCTTGTGTGGGAAGAGCTTTTTGCTGGCCAGCCCATGGACTGCTGTCTTTGAGTCAGTTGCGTACCCATAATACAGTCAGCCATATTTGAGTGAGGGTCAAGTGGAGTAAAACACGGTGGTCCAGAAGGTGAGCAGTTACCCTCAGAAAGAGACTGTGGGCACGACTGACAAGTTACTGCTCACGATATTGTCACAGAGTTAGACAATTAGCAAGTTTTCGCATACCTGTTTGAAAAGAAAAGCAAAAACCTGAGGAATATTAAGTTCTACTAGGACAAGTATAGATTATTTAATGTCTTGAAGTCTTTGGGCAGATCTGTTCCTAAATTATTCCAAACACCATCTTAAAAGTCTCCCTGGACAAGAGAATGGGTAAGAAATAGCCCACAAAATGCCATGGGGGAGGCAAAGTTTTGAGCAAGCCAAAAATATGGGTAAATGTAAATTCTGAGGTAAAGAGTCAATAAATTGTAGCACAGAAGTAAAAGATAAAGCAAAGAAAAGAGCTGAGGAAATAAACTATGCCTGAGGTCAGCTCTAGGAAAGGAAGGGAGGGAGGGAGGGAGGAAGAAAGGAAGTAAGGGAGGGAGGGAGGGAGGAAGGAAGGAAGGAAGGGAGGGAGGAAGGAAGGGAGGGAGGGAGGGAGGGAGGAAGGAAGGAAGGGAGGGAGGGAGGGAGGAAGGAAAGGAGGGAGGGAGGGAGGCAGGTGGGGGGAGGTGGGAGGGAGGAGGGCAGAAGGGAGTTGAGCCTGTCCTTGGCATAGTGCTGGGGTGGGGAGTCAGTGAACTACTGCTGCTACTGCAGGGTCCAGATAGCACAATCCCTAGAATTGATGTTGACTTTCCAATTCCAGGTCCTGGCCATTTCTTGATTCAACTTTGCATTTCCAAAGAGCCATTTTTGCTATTATTGCCACCTGCAGCCTTACAACAAGCTCCATTACTTGAAGAAGCCCACTTATGAAAGAAACACACACACTGGGACTTGTGCATTTAACGTAACTGGAAAGCCTCACGAAGGTGAAGTGTTCTGGACATTTTTTGCTATAAAAATGATTTCTTTTGTTTTGTACATACAATGTAACAACTCCACAAAAAGAAAAGTTGTGTTCTCAACAGTCAAGGACTGGAAAAAATCAGACAACAGGCTTCAGGTGAAATTAAACATAGTCTTGGAATCACAGCCTAGATATTATGAATCCTCACAAAAGAGATCGCTAATGCTCCAGCCCTGTCAGAAATCCTTGAGTAACTGTGGAAAATGGAAGATGTGCCAAAAACTGGGGAACTGGCAAATGTCGTTCATGTTTTCAATCTGAAGAAGAAGGCAGATTCAAAAAATTGTATACAGGTCGCCTTGGTAAAAATCCAAAATGGTTTATTAAAGGGATTGTTCACGAGAAGCCAGAAAGAGAAACTGCCATCACCAGAAGGCAGCAAAATTTTACCCACAATTGGCCATATCTCCCTTCGATTATACCAAAATGTGGACTTCAACAATGCATTTTACAAGGTCTCTTATGATATTACAAATTATGTGTGGGGGAGGGAGGATGTAAACCTTATAAACATAAACCACTCCCAAAGTCGACACCCACCACAGAGAGATTTCCAGCAGCTTGACACAGAACCCTATCCTTGGCCCATCCAGCTGAACATTTTCATATGAAGCTGAATGAAGATAGTAATAATACGGGGATGCCCATAAAATCCTGAGAGGTCACAGTGCTGAGAAAGGTAGCAGATACATCAAATGGCACAGTACGGAGCCAGAGAGGGTTGGCAGGTGTGAGAGACCTAGCAGGATGTAACGTTCTCTACTTGGGTCCAAATAAGCAATTACATAAGTAGAGGCTGAGATACCCAGTTTAAGCAGCAGCATAGGAAAAGACTACGTTTTCATCAACAGAAAGCCAAACAGGATTCAGCGATGGGACCAGGTCATCAATAAAGCTAATAAGGTAAGTTGTGTTTAATGTGCATATGGCTTCTGGGATTAGAGAAGCAATAAATCCTTTCTACTCTGGACCATACGTGAAATATCCCCTTCAGTTCTAGTAATGCAATTTTTGAGCAGTGTTTATTCATTGGAAAATATTTACAGGATAGCTACTAGGATAATGAAGGAACCCTAAATTGTACCATATGAGGAATGGTAAACTGGGTGTGTTCACTTAGCAAGTGTGGGCAGGGGGACATGACAATTTTTCTTGAAATAAATGAAGGGCTGTCATATAGAAGAGAGGCAATACACTGTCTAGGTATCTCCAAAGGAAAAATTAGGGATGAAGCTATAGAAGATATTTTAGCTCATTTGGAAATAGAATAGGCTGCCTTGGCAGGTGTTCAAAGGCCCAATAACCACTAAGTTATAGCTACCTTAAAATGTGTAGCTGGACTGGGTAATTTTTAAGGTCCTTTTTAATCTTAAGAGTCTATGCTTTTAAAAAAATATTACTTTTTTAGTCTTATATTCCAGTTCCAATCATGTCTTTTCACAGAATATGCTATTGCTCCCAATTACAAAAGGCTTAAATCCACACCCTTAGACATACCATTTAAAGACCTCTACCAGATGGCTTCATTTGCCTTTCATTTTAGTTTCACAAATATTTATTGAGTACCTACTATAATCTGGGCACTATGCTAAGAGCTAATTTTATATCACCAATGCATGGTCCCCGGCCTCAAGGAGCTCACAATCTAAGGGGAGAAAGAATTTTAACATAATGCTGTCAGAGTGAAAAGAGACAGAGTGGGCTCAGTGTGCTACATTATTATAGCACAGAAGAGGGGCCCCCTAGCTAAGCCAGGGAAGACCTTATGGAAGACTTAAGCTGGCATTATGGCTCTAGAGCCACAACCTGGACCTTTCTGTATATTCTCTCGGTTACATAGAAAAGTAACCCAAAGTAGTTAGACAAGGCCAATGAACTATTGTGAGATAAACTCTGTTGGGATAGAAGGGGTGCAAGCAGAATCCTACTTCACCAAACTCACGCATCCAAGAATGGATTTCCAAGGCCCTCCTTAGGAGAGAGATTTTCTGTATAAGGCTTCTGGTCCTCCTAGCCATTCCCTAGGGAAGGAGAGTGTGACTAATACTAAGGAGACTCTGACATCCACTGGACCCAGTTAACCAGGGAGTTAGTTATACCCTCCACAACCAGCTGCTATCTGGTAGACCCAGGAAGGTCTTTGTTCTCTAATTCCAATTTTTCCAGAATTTTTCCAATTTTTCCAGATGGGAAGTCTGGGTAAGACTCAAGATTCAGGCAGTGAGGTAAGGGGCACCACTGTGTGCTGCACTCTAACCCATGATCAGAGAACCCTAAATAAAACATACTTTGTCCTATTTACTGCAGTTCTGTGTGTTCATACCGAATTTAGCCAAACCCTGAAGAAGAGGGGTGAGTGGTAACATTTGAGCATCGAACCCTACTCTGACTCTCTAGCAGATTCTATCATACAGGGCATGTTAGAGTTAAACATAATGCAACATTTAAGCTGACAGTATTTTTTAATACTGAATGACGTTCATGAGGATCAAGAGAAGAAAACATATTGAGCAGAAGATGTAAAGGTACAAATCAAGCTGTGAGATGGTTCATGCACTGTAAGGGATCCTGCTGAAAACGTATTTCCCTGTGGATCTATTTCAACAGTCCACCTTAAATGCTGACGTTACACAGGGCTATCATATAGTCACACCATGGCTCAGTATATGCATAATATAACATAAGCCACTCTCATAAATAGAAAAAAAGTTAGCTTGCACAGTCAGAAACAGCTTGCTTAACCACATTATAGTATTCAACTGTGTGCTTATTTTTACATCGCATTAAATCACTTGGAAGGCAATGACCTAATGAAGAGAGAAGTATCTCTTCATGGAGCGTATGAAAGCACCATTTAAGACCAGGATTGAAAGGTGGCAGCATCTCTTCCAACACTGAAGTCCTCTCTGTGGAAATCAGATGTCCCGGCTGCAAACTTTCTTAATACGTTCACCCCTCTCAAATACTGTCCTTCCAGCCACCCATCATGCAACCAGGCCTAGCGTGTACACCTATTAGGACCCCTACACAAACATCTTACCAACGACTTTGTGACTTCCAATATTTTAGCCCTTTTCTGAAAATAGGCAATGTAGTTCTCCCAAAAAACCATCTCTGGAGACTCAGTGACTTTACTGCATCCTATCACTTTGAAATAGTCACCACAAAGCAGTAAGGTGAGTACCCAAGTACTCACAGCAAGCCAGTACTCAAAATAGTTTTGGGTTCCTGATGTAGTCAGCAGGCCTCTATTGTACTGAATGTCATAGGCATAGAGACTGCTGAGGACAAAAGGCTGGGTTTTAACCAGGTAGCAATTCAGATGAACACCAAGGATGTATGAGCAAATTATCACATAATCATACTAGCCAAGAAACAAACACCTAACAACAACAATAACAACAACGACAACAACAACCAGCCATCCTAGATACCAAGTAGGCTACATCTTGATAAGAACTGCTTTACAAGCCTAGGATACAGAGAGATTCACAGACCCGCAGCTTGTGTACTGGTTGTTGAAATATTCAAATGCACTCATACTGGTTGGTAAATAACCACTGCCGTGATACCTAACTTCCCCCTGCCACTAGCATGGCCACCTGGATTCCTCTTATAGGATCCCTTCCCCACAACATGATAGCTAAAGGATGAAAGCCTGGCACAAAATGGGCTGTCCAGGACTCTGCGTCAGCAATATAGTTGGCATCCATTCCAACTGGTCAGTGCCATGCCAGACCAGTTATTAAAGACGGTGACTATCATCAAAGCCCACAGCCCAGGGATGCTAGCGAGAGTGTCCTGTGAGCCTATTAATATTCTGATTCTCTCCCTCATCCTCTTTTATACACATCTCCCTGCTTCCAACACACATATGGACACATAGGATTAAGCTCTCTCTCTGCATAAGAATCCTCTGAGAATGTCTTAAGATCACAGAGTATATATCTCATATAGAAGAAGCTATACTAGGTTAGGAGTCTTTATTGTTCTCATACATTTTTTTAGCAGGATTCAAATCTTTTAGTTGTGACTTTTTTCCATATTCCAACACTAGGTTTCCCCCAAAAGTCACTGGCATCACTTTTATTAGTCTGGCTAGGCTCTAACCCCCCCATCAGAGATAAGCCTTCATGTAAGAGGGGATAAAGAGAGTAAGCCTAGGACTTCCCTGGTGGTGCAGTGGTTAAGAATCCGCCTCCCAATGAAGGGAACACAGGTTCGTGCCCTGGTCTGGGAAGATCCCACATGCCACAGAGCAACTACGCCTGTGCGCCACAACTACTGAGCCTGTGCCTAGAGCCCGCGAGCCACAACTACTGAGCCTGTGTGCCACAACTATTGAAGCCTGCATTCCTAGAGCCCATGCTCTGCAACAAGAGAAGCCACTGCCATGAGAAGCCCGTGCACTGCAACGAAGAGTAGCCCCTGCTCACTGCAACTAGAGAAAGTCCATGCACAGCAACAAAGACCCAATGCAGCCAAAAATAAATAAACAAATAAATTTATTAAAAAAAAAAAAAAGATAGTAAGCCTTTATACCTGCAGGTGTAACCCTAAACCTGCCTTCTGGGTCCTTGTAGTTGGGGGAAGTGGAAAGTTTCACAATAAACTACAAAGATTTGTTTTTCCTCCTGTTTGAGAACAATATACTCCTTCTGGTGAATGTAGGATCCTAGACAAGTAATTACCACTCAGGCACACGTCTCAGAGGACTGCCTGAAAGCATCCATTGATAATCTCCTGTAAGGCCTAAATTTTCCCTGTACTCCCAGTCCCAAAAGAAACTGGGTCAAAATTGAAAGCAGACAATGGGCCTCAGACAAACAGAACAGAATGCACTTCTCTTCTCTCACGTGTTTATGAGGGAATTCAAACACTGCCTAAGCAAGACATAGCACTGCTTATTTCCAATGGTGAGTGTAGTAGGAAGAGTAAGTGAAGAAAAAGGAAAGGTGTATGTGGGGGTGAGAGGCTGCCACTGACAAGTAGACAGAACATTCTGGATTGTTGGAAATTGTGACAATCCTAACATTTTCTTAAGACAGTCTGGTGGAATGCCTTATACCTGAGCCTCAATATATCAAAACCACCTCTTCAATAATATATCTAAATATACCTCCACCTCCCAATAACTATGTAGATCAGAGGAAGTGGTAGAAAAAACAAGGAGGCCTCGGTAGCATTTTATTTATGTCAGTTGAAGAAAGAAAAAGGTCATAACAACTTGAGACACTAAATGAATACTACTTGAGATATAATTTTTTTTTAAAGAGCATAGCCATCATTCTTACCAGAGGTTTGAAAACTCTTTAGATGTTTCATCAATAATCTGGGGGGACTACAGAATTTTCACCAGTTTCTCATTCTAAGAAATGTCAGATGGATGACACACCAAACTCAATGAAGAAATACGGGACTACTGCTATGGCTAATATTCTGAAGTTTGATCAAAGGTGCTTATTTTTCCCCATTTGTGTTTACTTTAGGTGCTAGGCTTGTGAAAGGTATGAAACTTTATAGATAATACATATATACATGTATTGAAATAACATCCTAGATGCACAAGGCAGGTTAGGGAATGCCAGGCCACTGTTCTGCCCTTCCTCCTTCCCCCATGCTACCTCTATCTATGGCCATGTCTTCAACTTGGTCTTGGGAGACCTGTCCAAACCTCCTCCACCTGTTTTATTTCTAAGTCTGGTGTTCTTAATAATGAGTATCACCTCCCCCTGCACCCACTCCTCAACTGCAGAGCCTTCTCTTTTCACTAAGACCTCAGGAACAGTCAGCAAGCTTGCAGGTGAGAATGTTCCTCACATATAAAAAAGACATTAAAGTACATCGGGGGAGGCCTGTGTATAAAACACATCCTATTCACTTCTAAATGGTTTAAGACATTAAAGAATAGATTCATCATTGGAGAAATGTGCGCATCTGCATATTTGTACAATTGTATTTGTGTTCAATCTTACCTTGATAAGTCCCTGAAAGCAATACTCATATCAGACAAAATAGGCTTTAAAATAAGAACCGTTACAAGAGACAAAGAAGGACACTATATAATGATCAGGGGATCAATCCAGATGGTATGGGCCTAAATAAATACAAAACTAAACTTCCTCCCTAAAATAAAGGGCTAAGCCCGACAATCCACAATTACTTTTCAAGATTTTTTCCAACTGTATGTAAATGTCTCTTGGTATGGACTAGTGTCAAGATCACAGTTGGGTTTAATTTGTTTTAATTGTGGTAAAATATACATACTATTTTAACCACTTTAAAGTGTGCAATTCATTGGTATTAAGTACATTCACAGTGTTGTACAACCATTACCCCTATCTAGTTCCAGAACCTTTTCACTACCCTGAAAGGAAACCTCATAGCCATTAGCAGTCACTTCCCATTCCCTGCTTCCCATAAACTAATCAACTACTAACCTGCTATCTATCTCTGTGGATTTACCTACCTATGTCATATAAGTTGAATCACATAATATGTAGCCTTTTTGTCTAGCTTCTTTCACTTAGCACAGTGTTTTCAAGGTTCATCCATGTTGTAGCATCTATCAGTACTTCATTCCTTTTTATGGCTGAATAATAGTCCACTGTATAGACATAACACATTTTGTTTATCCATTCAACCATTTATGGACATTTGGTTTTTTTACACCTTTTGGCTACTGTGAGTAAAGCTGCTATGAATATTCATGTACAAGTTCCTGTTTGAACATCTGTCTTCAATTCTTTTAGGTATACACCTAGAAGTAGAATTGCTGGGTCATATGGTAATTCTACATTTAACTTATTGAGGAACCACCAAACTATGTTTCTCCAGGGCTACCCCATTTGTGTTTAATTTTATAACTATTATTAAATAACATGAACAGTCAGTGCAGGAACAAGCAATTATGTTGGCCTCTCCATATTGCCCCAATTCAGCTAACTGGGCACCTCCTCACACAGAACCTTTTGGTCACTCAAACTGAAACAGCCCCTCCTCGCCATCCCCAGGTACTTCCAGGCTATTATCCTATTGTACTCTTTTCACAGCACTTTCAGATTCTCTGAAATTATTTATTTATTCATTTGCTTGTTAATTGCCTACCTCTCTCTTCTAGAATGTAAGCTCCATGAGAGCAGCACTCTTTTGTCTTGTTCACCACTATATCCCCAGTGCCTAGAACAGTACCAGGCACAGTAGGCATTTCTTTAGTGAATAAATCTCTGAAGCGTGCTTGAGGCTAAAAAGAATTCCTACAAGACAGAGGAAGAGCCAGACTCAGTGCCTATTAATTTTCTTTCTTCTCAAAAACAAAACAAAACAAAGTAATTCTGGATGGCAACAGGCTCTAAAGCCCAAAGAAAGGAAACAAATGTGGCCTCAAAGGCCACCCAATTAGTGACACCATTGACCAACTAACTGTAGACTGCTTAGTTTCAATTGTGCATTTAAGTCTCGGTCTTTCTTTCATAGACCAGATGTCACTGCAATTGGTTGGTTTTGTTCCTGAGGTTAAGACAAAAGAGCTTAGCCCTTAAGGTAAGTTTGCTTCAAGCTTTGATTTTATTTTGTTCTGTTCTGCTTATCAAATAGAAGCCTCCAAAAACTCACTTTAAAGTCAAAGCAAAAAGTCAAGTTACTTTGCAGGATCCCTCAATGTGTACACATTTGCTTTTACCCAACTTGGGTCTTTTTCACAACAATCAGATTCCTGCTGTTTGAATAAGAGAGAAAGAGGAACAAAAAGAAAATATTTGAGTTGAGTACAAAGCCTTCTAAAGGTCTCACTCTTTCTTTTAGGAGATGAAGACCCCATGGCTTCATGCAGTAAACTGCTTATTCAAAGACAGAGCTCCCTGGTGGCAGGGCACACTGCCCATCTACACTCGCCAGCAGAACATCAGCTCCATGAGGGCAGAGACCTTGCCTTTCGTGGTCACTGCTTGATTTCAGAATAGAGCAATGCCTGCAGTATACTCAATAGATGTTCCCTCAGCTCCACAGCACCTCCACGTTTCCAAGCTTTCAAAGGCACAAAACAAATAAATGTGTTTTCCCAAGCTCTGAAGAACTACCTGAATTTAAGGATTGACATTAAACACCTTGGTTAGAGTCACATGAGGATGTGCTCTGGAGTAAATTCAACAGTCAGAGCCTGTGGGTTCTACAGGTACAGAAATGGCCTTCTATGGGAGAAGGACGTAAATGCAGGCCTGATCAGGGCTTCAGGTAGAATCAGATCACAGGGAACACTGGTGACAAAGCTGCCTCCATGGCAATTCAGAGTTTGAAGACATGAATATCACTTTTCCTGGGCCTTGGCTTATTTACTTATTTTCTCTATAGACCTGTGCTGTTCCTCAGCTAAAATAATAATAATAATAATGGCAGCACATCATGGATAGCCAAACTAGAACATTTTGAAACAAGAGTAAATTTTTTAAAATTTTGGTGTGTGCTGCTGTGGGAGGGGGGTGGTGGTGGTGGTGTTCCTGACCAAATCACCTGAGAAACGAGCAGTTTTCAACATCTTGCTCCTTGGCACACTTGACCACTATGGGCTTTCAGTGCTTAGAAGATTCTATTTTTAAAAATGAAGATATTGGTCCAATTAATGTACTCTCATGGCTTTTCCCACAAGAGCTACTAATTTACCTTTCTGGGATTTAACAAGGTTTGCCCTAACATTGATATCTAGGGCTTTTAAAAAATCATTATGATGCTACCTTGATTTTTTAAATTCTATTCTCCTCTCTTCTGGGTCTGTGGGTAAGGGGAAAAAAAGAAAAGATGATGCCAGATATGCTTCATCTTTCTCCCTTCCATTACTTTTTCATCCTGGACCAAGAATGAACAGGGCAACTGGGGCTTCCTTCTTCTTAGCATATGGAGCTGTCATCCTCGACATCAATAGACTTGGCAAGAGTCCCTGTCTTCTCTTTCTTGGACTATTCTGAGACATGTAGCTGCAGATGTAGAGTTTGACTAGGCAGAATGTGACTGGCCTCAGATTATTCTAAATTCTAGGTAAGATGAAATCAAGGGCTCCTCTGTGTATCCCGGTTCCTGATCCTATTTTTTAATATCTCTCAGCATCACCATAAAGCTCCTATACTTGAGCACCTTCCGTATACAAAGAAAATGGGGGTTCTAAGATGAGGTAGATGAGTAGCTACCTCTCAGGGCTTATAATCTTGAGACACATGAAAGTTTAGAATACGTAAATATGAGATAGAGAATGTGTGCTTTAAAATGAGGATTTAGAACTGAGGATTTTAAATGGAATACTCCCTTAAAGATGGGACAAACTGAATGAAATTCAACCTAAGATTGAATGCCAGTTTCTCAGGAGACTTTCTATGGAGCCAGGCTTTGGGAGCAAAGTAAAGGCTGGAGAAAGGAGGGAAAAAAAAAAAAAAAACCCAAAGAGAAGAAAACAGAGGAGAGGACAGAGAGGAGAGAAAGAAGAAAAGAGAGACAGACATAGACAAGCACACACAAACTGTGAGGTCAAGAGACAGGGAAAGAAAATGTTGACGAATAGGGAAAAGGGAGTTGGCAAAAGCAGCTACTACTTGCCCAAATAATAACTTTGTGTATTAGAAAAGGCTGATCTTCTTCCCCAAGACACTTTTTTGCCACATGCCAGGAAGAAATGCCACTAATTATCTAAATCTATGATGACTAAGAATGTGAATGGTGCTCCCTAGGATTGTTCAGTGCACAACCTGCACAGCCTTACATCCTGGCCATGCAGACTTCATAACAACTAGGCTCCTAAATTTCATCTCATTCAAGACCATGACTCTAGAATATCTGGATGAGCAGCTTCTTGAGAGATCAACGATGTCCTAAGGAACCAGAAGCTGAGATAATCCAAATTCCAGAGCTGGCTCTATGGGCATATAAGCTGTGTAGTTGCACAGGGCTTCACCCTTACAAAGGCTCCACACTTGGAGCCTTTCACCTAGGATGGTGACAGCCTAAAATTCTTAACGATTTTTGAACAAGGAGTCCCATATTTTCATTTTGCACTGGGCCCTGCAAATTATGAAGCTGGTTCTGACTGATTTCAAACTGAATTTTCTCTGGTTGGGTCTGTACCCAAGAAAAATATCTAATGAAGATACAAATTTTATTCTAAAAAGCTGAATAGGAAAGCACAGAGACAGGTGACAAAGAACAATTTTAAAATGGATAATCACAGATAAATAAAGAGAAGAACTTTTTCATTTCCTGAAAAAGGCAGGCACTTGGGGTCTGTTTCAGACTCATTATTTGTTCTCGATTAATAAGCACAACATAAAATCACATTTTGTGTGAACCAGTTCACTCTTCTTCAAATGAAAGAAAATTGAAAAAGAAATAAGAAAGAAAGGTCAACCAACTTCCTAGGGAACAGAAAAATGCAGCATAAAACAAAAACAGTTTACTCAACTTTTTCCATGATATCAAAAGGAGTCTTTGACAATTCTCAGCAAAGACATGACAGTACTTTTAATGCTGTAAGAAAAAGTGGTCTTCATTGAGAAAAACCTCAGAAAACAGGCTTTGATGATGGGCTTATGCAAAAAGCCCAGGCCCCTTGCTATGAACTTTGATCTACTTTACAGGTTAAACAAAATTAATTGTAAAAAAATATGTTCTAAAATTATATATAGGTATTTATTGCTATTCTGGGCTTTGGAACTCAGACATTTTCTTCTGGTGCATCTGCCCCTTTGGATGAGTGATTTCTCCAAATAAAGCTAAGGAAAAAGACAAAGAATATCACTTATTGTGTGGATTGTACAGAATCACAAATGTACCTTATTCCTAGGGAAAAGGAAGTGAATCCAGGATTTAGCTATGAGCCTGGCTTCTTGTGCCACTAATTTCTCCAGACCAAGAAATGCTTGTAGGCCTTTGCTTTCTTTTCCTTGTTTTGCTTTTTTTTTGTTTTATTTTTCTTTTTCCACAATTAGCAACTATGAACACACATGTATAATAGGGAGCACAAGAGCATGGCAGAGGATAAGTTGTCACTGCCCTGGGTACAGAATCACATCCCTATTGAATAGGGCCTTTCTCTCCCTATTGAGCTCTTTGACTCTCTAGACTCTCCTGCCCCAACTTTAAAAAAGAAATTGCCATCTCTCCGCTGAAATTCCACATCCATTCTTGCATGTTATCCACTTTTTCCACTAGATCCTTGAAGATACCTAGAATAATCATTTAAAATCCTGCCTAATAATTACAAAACTGGACCATCTTTATGTCTATGACTATTTCCTCTCTTGGGCAAGAGTCACATTCACTTGTTTTTTCATAGGTCTATAAATTATTTTTTGCAGACATTTTGTGTAGGAGAACAATGGAGACTAAGTTAATATTTATCCACAGAAAAGGCCTCATCCTTCTTTGGTGGGGGGAAAGGAGCACTGTGTCATTTAATCTATAGTTGATCTGTGTCTGGATTTACTGCAGCTGTAGTTAAATTCAATTCACCACTGGCTTTAATATTTAGAGGATGGGATCAGGACTCTTTTTTAGTAGGGCTTGAGATCTGAGTACTAAGAAGATTCCAGAAGATCTCCCTATGATTTACAGGTAAACCATCTACTTTCAAAACTGGTGGTTATCTCTCTCAGCTTTGAAGTCCAGCAGGCATATTTTGGGGTCATTAAGAAATTCTCTTCATTCTCCATTACAGCTCCTGGCTTTCTGTATCTCTAGAAAGCTCTCTCTGCCCTACTTTTGGGTGCCCTCAACCTTTGGATGGTGACTACAGAACACTCCAGAGTGCTGTGACAGAATTTCTCTCAGCTCTCCTCTCCTGTCTTCAGTCAGCCTTGACCAAGTCACTGTCTTACTCTTGGGAAAGCCCACATGTGCCTTAAAAGGAAACTATCTGCTTTTCTGTCCTACTCTTAGCCTTTTGCCTGTCACCCCTATGCACTTGGTAAAAGCCCACAGAGAAGTTAGTTAGTTAAAATTGGGCTAGTTTCTTCTTACTCTGCCTATAACATATTCCTCCTCTTCCTACCACTCTTCCAGGACTGAAAGCAGCCCTGGGTTTCTTCTCTCCTAGGAAGTATGTCCTTGGCTCTATCACTGGTTTAAAAACATCTATAATTCTATTGCTTATTCTCATTGTTAGAGTAGATGTGAAGGTCTCTTGCAATTTTCTACATCTGAACTAGAACTCAACACCTACTTTTATTTATTTATTTGTTTATTTGTTTATGGCTGTGGTGGGTCTTCATTGCTGCGTGGGCTATCTCTAGTTGCGGTGAGTGGGGTAGGGGGCTACTCTTTGTTGCAGTGTGCGGGCTTCTCATTGCAGTGGCTTCTCTTGTTGCGGAGCACAGGCGCGTGGGCTTCAGTAGTTGTGGTACATGGGCTCAGTAGTTGTGGCTCACAGGCTCTAGAGCGCAGGCTCAGTAGTTGTGGTACACAGGCTTAGTTGCTCCGCGGCATGTGGGAAAGCCCGGAGAAGGGCTTGAACCTGTGTCCCCTGCACTGGCAGGAGGATTCTTAACCACTGTGCCACCAGGGAAGTCCTCAACTCCTACTTTTAAGGCCATGTTGAATTCTACATGCAGCCTTCCTCCTGGAACCTAAGGCTCCTGGCCAGCCCAGGCAGCTTCTTTGAGCCGATTTTTCAGGCCTCGTAGCACACACCGGACACTTTACTCAAAGATGTCTCAGCCAAGCTCCCAGTCTGGAATTCCAGCCTACCCTGAACTTCTCACTTAATGGAATTTTTACCCCTCACTTCATTCTGTTTTCAGTTCTCCAGGACTACCTGCCTTTACTGAGTCTCCCATTTATGTCTTCTCTTCAACTTTCCAATTTAACAAGTATTGTCTTTTTAAACACGAATCTGGTACCGGATTCTCCTCTCAGCCAATCTGTTTACCACCTTGGGTAATGGTTCCTCTCAACTGAATACAATCCTTGGTCTCTTTCACCTGGAGGTGCTCCCTGCCAGCTCACCAACGAGTTGTGTTCGGAGTGGTGTTCTCTTTTCTTCTCCCTAAGTCAACCAGGCTCTGCCCCAGAAGCAAGTCTCAGCTCTGCTCACTGGTACCATTCTTATGCCCTACCACCCTCCACCCCCACCTATAGATTTTCTACACTCAGAGCCTGCCCTCCAGCCCTTACTTTCTGGCCTATCCATTCTATGCTCCAGATCCAGTTTCTACCCCAATCCTCTGGTTTTCAGATAGACTTGCACACCACTATTTGCCTGCTTTGTGATGGCTGCTGCTCAATCGTTAACATTACAATGCTACATGGGGGGGGCGGGGGGAGGGCTTTCTATTCTAGACTTGGAACCTTGTGTAACTAGGCACAGAATGGTTTAATTGGACACTTGTAAAGACTGAACTACACAGAGTATATATTATCACAGTTTAGTATAAAAATGAGATGCTAACAAGTTTTTCTAGTCTCATGTTTGCATGACAGTCCAGTAAAGTATCTGAATTATCAAAAACATCATGAAGGCCAACATCATGATATTCTGAAGTGTTTCTAGAGGAAAAAAGCAACATGCTACTCTTTCTGTAAGCTTATATTTGCATATTCCATGGAGAATTATGCTAGACTGCCACATGTGACTTGTAAGGACTCTGCACATTTTAATACTCTGTTCCTTTGATTTTTCAGTGATCAGGGTATCCTGAGACAGCTTCTTCTCTTTGGGACAGCTGAGCTTCTTTAAGTCAGGTGGTAAAAAGGGGGCATGGGAGGTGGAGAGGGGCTGCAGGTGTGTTGGTCCTCTCCATTCTCACTTCATTTGCTCTGAGGTTTTGGGCTGTCCCAGCACCTCTCCCTGACATGACTTCACTACCCACAACATGGAGATTGAATTACATCCTTGCCTACCCACACTAAGTACCCAGGTTGTGAAAGTTAATGTCTATATAGGACTGTGCGTTCTTTGACCCAAAGGAGCTCAACAAATGCAGTCATATTAAAATGATACACTGCCCCTGTGGCTTAGTGACTTCCTTAATTTAGGAGAGGAAGAAAAGGCAGTTCAAAATAAAAATCTTCATGATGTTGTAGAAATGTTCCTTGAAGATTCCTTGCTAATTTCCTCATGTTGAAATTACTGGAGGGAGTGGGACAGAGGTGGAAGGGAAAGAATGGGTTCTCAACTTTCTTTACTTCTGTGCCAGTTTCTGCCACATAGAGTTTTCATCATACAAAAGGTCCGAGACAGAGATGGAATGAATACTGATTTAGGATTAAGAAGACTTGGGGGTCTAGTCTTAACCGTATCACTCCTTTGCTATGTGACCTCAGTTGAGTCACTAATCTTCTCCAAACCTCAGTTTCGTACCTATAAAACGGGGTGATAATAACTCTTCTGCCTGCCCCCATCATTGCAGTGAAGATTAATTTAGATGGAGTATGTTAAGAATGCTATGCATACAGTAAGTACAGTGTACAAGAGACACAAATTCTTACTGTTGTTGTGTTGACTAAGCACTTGGAATAAACTCATTTACATCACTTGAATCTTTACCCTCATCAGATTTACCCTCATCAGATTAAAGTCATTTACATCATTTGAATCTTTACCCTCATCAGATTAATATACTGATGATTAATAAATTAAGTTCCATTTCTGCAAAAAACAAAGCACAAAAGAAAAACGTGTTTCTGAGCCAACACCATCTTAGGTCTGTCTAGGGATGTGATTTGTACATTTTACAATATTCCCAGGAGCAAAATGTATGAGACTTATCCTTTCTTCTTACTTATTCTTCTTTTTTATTCCCCACTTAGTAAAATTCTCTTATAAAACATATAATACAATCGATAACTCATATGGTGTGGAAGAGACTTTTAGAGGTACGTAACATTATCCTGGAAGGTGGGGTGATATATTTGGCATGTTGGTGCAGGAAAGAATAATATTATTGAAAACCAAATCCTACCACAACAAATTGTTTACTCCAGGAATGAACAATGAATAAACATCTGGAAATCTATTCATGTAATTCAGTACACTAACAGAATCAGAAATCCAACCAGATGATTGTCTCAATAGATTTTTAAAAAGCTCTTGATAAGATTCAATCCCAATTCATGATTTAAAAACAAAAAAATAAGAATTCTAAAAATGATACTGTATTAGAAGCACCTTCACTAAAATCCGAAGAAAGACAAGCAGGTTTGCTATCATCTCACCACTAAGAACTCAACTATGTATCAAAGGTCCTAAATTAGGCAATTAAACGAGAAAACAAATGAGATGTAAATATTAGAAAGGAATACCTAGAAGATCTAGGAAAATCAATTGAAAGGAAATATTAAGGCAAATAAGAGTTTAATAGGTTGGTCATACACAAGGTCATCAGAGAAAAAATTAACTTTTCTACACACAACCAACCAATTGAAAGGTGAAGATATACAGAGTGTGTGTGTGTATATTTGACAGTGTGCATGTCCAATAGTAAACCTACTGATAGAAGTAAAATATGTATGTGAAGAAAATCATAAGACTTTACTACAGGACATAAAGGAAGACATGAAGAAACAGGGAAAATATCAGAATCTAAACAGTGAGATTAAATATTTATCTGTGAATTGAATGCAATTTCAATCAAAATCACAAGATTTTTAATGGAACTTATCAAATTCCTGATTCTGAGGCCCATTAAAATTGAAAGGAAAATCTGTAAGGTCAACAAAATTTTGAACAAGTCTAATAATGAGAGGAAACATCTTATCTGGATGTCAAAACATATTTTAAAGCTATAAGACATTTTTGGAAACTCTGAAATGTCTCTACAATAACTGACAACTAGACCACTGAAACAGATGAGAGAACCAAGTAACAGAATAAGGCAAAAGTTAGAATAGTTTATGCTAAAGGTAGCATATTATCTCAGTAGAAAAAGATAGACCTTAGTGATGCCGGGAGAACTTACATTTATTGAGGGGAAAAAATAACCTATATTTGTACCTTGTACCATACACAGAAATGAATTCTACAACGAATAAAGAGATAAAAGTGAGTAGAAAAATTTTAAGTATTAGAAGTAAATACCAGAGAATTTTTTTCTAATATTAGGAGAAAAGGACCTTCTTAAATAAGATAAAAATCCACAAATAATAGAAGCTATTGAAGGATGTGACTAACAAAAACGTAAAGCTTTTACACAACAAAGCACAGAGATATTACTTACATAAAATTTATACATTAGTTCAAGGTTTTCCTTGACTGTCATATTTTCTGCATTTCTAATTTTTTATTCCATAAAATATACATATTGGATTTATAACACTGGTTATGCAAGATCCACATCCCCATTTAGTTCATCCCTTTCCTATCACACTCAATTTCAGACCCTCTGCTCAGAGAAGATGTATAAAATTAACCAATGTCAGAGAGGAAGCTACTTAATTCCCATTTCATTTCCATTTTCTCATATAGGGAAATGGGCTACAAACTGAAATTTAAGATGAATTAGATGAAAAAAAATTAGCAAGAGAACATGTAGTCATGTTAACTGGGTCCCAGAGTCCTGGTGCTGATGGGTCCTAATCCCCCAGGGTGCTGTTAGTAGACATGAGTAGTGCTCCACTATCAATGTGTCTAAGAGTAGAGCAGAGACACCTGAAGATTAAAACTGGCACTGTTCCTATTTTTTTAGAAAAGGAAAAAAGTCTGATTCTGGAAATTATAAAATAATTTATTTTTATTAATAAAATATTTTCAAATTAAAATTATTAATGAATTTTAAAACAATACATTTAATCCCATGTCCCATCAAGAATATAGAACTGGCTATTTTTTCTTCTGTAGGTCTGAATTTCTGTTTTTTCCCAGAACTCCTTCAGGCTGTGGAGTTTGCAAACCAGACCCTTCCTTGGGACAAAGTCTCCTCTGGGTCCCTTCTCAGGTTTTTCCTGACTCAGAGCCATTCTTGTAAAGAGCCACCAGCAACACAAACCAGATAGAAAGAGGAGCATCAGGGGATACTGAACAAAGAATGAGTCAAGGACAAGTGGAATGGCTTATTTTTTTAAGTACTACAATATTTGGGATTTTTTCCACATGCTATATAGAGCCCTCCACTTTTTATTTTACTTTTTGAATCTTTTCATACCAATACTGCACAACAGCCCAGGTGAGAAGTTCTCTGTCATTTTCAAACTTTAATATCAAATTTGTTTGTTTTATACAAATTCCCACCTCTCTGCCTTAATGTATTAAGTAACACAAATGTCATGTTCTACCAATTAGTAAACAGGTTTACTAAAATAGAACTCTCTGTATTAACCTTATAAATTTCTTACTAGCCAGCAAAAAAAAGTAGCAAAACCCAAATATTTCTCAACCCATAAATCACTGTGATGCTAATTAACTAAACTGACAAGCACAGAATATTCCAGGTGAAGAGGTCTGTTTAAGATGCTAGAATTTGGCTACACTGTATGTATAGATGACACTCATAAAAATTAAATGTTAAAGCATGCAATATATTTTTAGCCCTGAAATAATGTCACATAGTTCTAAATTCAATTAGAAAGGGCATAAGAAATACAGACTAAGACTGGACTTTTTAATATACGGTTAAAACAAGTATAGGAAAACAGATTTGCGGCACATTAAAAATATAAGACTTCCAGGTGTATAAGTATACATATAACTCTGCCTCCTTCCATAATCTCATTAAAATGACCCAAAGAATATAAAAAACTGGGAAAATTTACATCCTTTAAGGAATTTAGAAAGTGTTACATTCACACACCAGAAATTTCACGGTATTTCTATTTAATAAAAGAGCAAATGGTATTTGTAGGGAAGGCTGACCTTATATACAACTCTCTGGCCCAGAAGTCGGAGAGGCTCCAGCAGAAACTCATTAACACTCATTATTGTGGGGCAGTTGGGAACTTATCTGAACCCTAGCAGGACTTATAGAAGCATCCAGGCAGGGAGGCCCCCTCGGTGGGAAACCCTCTGGTTTCCCAGTTTGCCCTTGATGCTGATACCTGTACCATCTGCAGAACAAGAGCACGGTCCCAGCCTCCTCTTGGTGGTCAAGAAAGAATGACAAAGAAGCTCAACAGCACAAAGCTGATGCTCCTCATCGCCAATGCTATGGCTTCAGCTCTCTCCCTGCTAC
Organism: Aethalodelphis obliquidens; assembly: GCF_003676395.1. Taxonomy (NCBI): domain Eukaryota; kingdom Metazoa; phylum Chordata; class Mammalia; order Artiodactyla; family Delphinidae; genus Aethalodelphis; species Aethalodelphis obliquidens. The sequence goes on from NW_020837951.1 coordinate 54,217,341, forward strand.
TCCAGGCTGCTTGATTTCTTACCAGATAATATAAACAATACTAAAAACTCTTCCTTCTTTCCTCTCTCTGTGCCTCAGAGAGACCATCTGTGTCAGTTAGCAGCTTATTGACTGTCAACTCCAGTTCACCCTTCTTTGCTCTGCTTAGTAAAACTAAAGCTGAACCCTGTAAGCATTTCTTCTTTGCCAGCTGGTAAAATATTAGGCTTTGTCAACAGAAGAAACTGGAAGGCCACTGCAAGGCATAGTGGAAGAAGGGGCTTCTCTTTCTAGTTCTGGTGTGCTTTTCTTCTTGCTTCTATTGCATTCCTGCAGCAGTGTGTATGAGGCCCAGTGGTACTTAATTTTCTAGGGAGTTTCTCTAGTACCCCAGTGCACATCATCTCGTGGACCAGCCCCAGCCCACTGGCATCATGGTGGGTGACTTCCTGTTCAACAGCTGTGGTCAGCTGGCACTCCGGCAGGGGCTTCATGTGGAACAGCTCTGGTCAGCTAACACCCAGTGAACTTGTCCACCACACAGCTGCAAACACACCCTTTCCAATGAGGTCTAATTCTCAACCTTGATTGGACAAGAGGGGAATCTCACTTCTAAATTCTTAGTTTCTTGCTTGCTTAGTCCCCTTCAGCCCTAGAGGAAGCAACTGTTCCCTGCATTTACCACTCAAGTATTCCTCAGAATCCTCTTATCCTTTTTAGCACTTAACACCTTTGATTGGTTAATGATACTTTACATTAAATTGTTCTTCTTCAAAACACTGTCAAGGTTTGTCTCCTGACTGGACCCTGCCTGATGCCCTGTCTCAACACTCTAACAATGCACAAACAAAGAAGCTTCTTCATAGGAGTGAACAAAGGAGAGAGTAAGAGCAAAGAACACAGGAAAAGATGCTGTTTAGAAAGTGCTGTAAAAAGATGCTGCCAAAAGAAGTAAGCAGCCACAAAGGATCAAAGTAAAAGCATTCCTGTGAAATAGTCTTGCTTAAAGAACCAAGAGAATATTTCTGAGAATTTCCAATTTGTCTTTTCAACTAGATTCAAGTTGGTACTTTATATACAAAACTAGAGCAAGGGCAGTATTGAGATAAAACAGATTTGCCAAATTTAAAACCACAATTAAGATAGGGTATAGCAGACGGATTCTAGGAGAGAAAAAAAATTAATAATGCCTCATTTCAAGAAAAAATTAAGCATCAAAGCAAGGAAAAAAGATCACTAGCAAAGAATAGATGGATTCCAGACTTCTCCTTCACAATAATTAGAAATAAAATGAAGCAATAACCACTGAATTTTGAAAGAAAAAGCTTATGGTACAGTTGTTCAATATCCTGTAGTCATCATTCTTAGGTAAAGATAACAGAAAAAATTCTCAGGGTGTATAAAGTCAGAAAGCATTACACTATATATCCTTCCTGAAAAGAGTTCTCAAACAACTTCCAACTGGTAGAGAAAGGACTCAAAATTAAGAGCTCAAAAATGGAGAAGTATTAGTAGGAAAAGGCTGGTAGTAAGCATGAGTTCAGAAACTAAATTTTCTAATTAAAATTAAATGACATTTTATAAGATAATAAAAAAGGCAAATTCTAAAAATTTTTTGAATTAAAAGTATTAAAAGCAAAATGTAAAAAAAACCCAAAAAATTTTAAATCATTATAATAATCTCATTCTAAAGTTCAGGGAAGATGGCGAAAGATGCTATATTTCTTATGTTGCCCAAATGGAAAATCAAAAGAGTATTTCATTCATGATTTTGACAACCAGAGAAAAAGTTGCACACTATTTAATTATAAAATTAATTTTAACCTAAAAGTAACAACTTCCAAATCACAAATGGTGAAAAGGACAAAGAAATATTATATGTATGCAAAGTAACAAGGCCAACATTATACCCCAAAACATGTTAAGTATTTGAGTGATGATTTACTATTTTTCTTCCTTTATATTTGTCTGTACTTTCCAATTTGTTTACAATGATGAAGTATAATCTGTATAATCAGAAACAAAATAATAAATATTAGACAAAATCCTGGGACTCAAAGCTAAAATTTCAGAGAAGACATTCCTCCTGTCATTAACTGCAAAGTACGTCAGTCTACATGGTCCTATATCTGCCTCCATAAGACCAGCAGAAGGAGACAAGACTAGTCGTAATATGAAATGTTGAAAGAGAGTGCTGTCAAGGGAGTCTTTTCTTTCTTGACTATAGGTTTTTGGGGGTTTTTGCTGTGTGTGTGTGAGTACGTGTGTACTTAACAGGTCTATCTGACTTCTCGATGGAGACTTGACCAATAAATCCAGGTCTAATCATTAATTAAAGAATACCAGAAAAATAAGGGATTTTTAGAAATCATCTATAATCCAACCCCCTGGTCTCACTCATTGAGAATTAAGGCCCAGAAAAGTAAGTAACTTGTACACATTCAGCCAATAGCATTAGCTCCAATAAATGCATGGGATTAGCAGAATACTATAAAATGCATAGTTTTACAAAGCCTTTAGTGCCTCGGATAAGGCTCAATAAAAATGCCCTGTTGAATATATAGGAACTTACTGAGCAGAGTAGATTCCTAAGATACGAGCCAGCTCTAAAACTTTAGGGTTGGGAAATTAATTGGCTACCTTGTCTTCCAGATTTCAAGACTTGGAGGTTGCTCCTTTGGGTCCTCTTCAGCCTCTGCGCCTAAAACCACTGCAGAGGCTGCCCAGCTGGCAGCTAAACTTGGAATAGCGCCTCAGCCATTCCAAACCTCAGGCTCATAAATATTCCAGTTGCTGTCCCCAGGAGAAAGCAGGATTAAAGATAAGATAATTACAAATAAAAATCATTAATAGATGTAAATGCGCATGGGCCTACAAGCCTACTAAAGGTCCAGTCCGGGTCTGTAAGAGCCCACAGTGGCTCTCACAGATACTTACGATCTAAAAAACCTAAAGTTTCTTTTTAGACTATCTGCCAAAAAGTAGGCTATTTTTTCCCCAGAACATCAAAAGGTTTGCTGCCAACTGCATGCCTACCTCCAGATTGAAGCAGAAAGTACCTTGAAATGAAAGTGTGTGTGGAGAGGTGCTTTTTGCTCTACAGTGCATACTTGCAGGGAAATTAAGCCATTAAATTTAGTCAAGAGCGTTTTACAGCTGTTTTGCTATTTTGCCAAAGCTCTTTTATTAAAGATTTGGGAATCATTCTAAAATACCTCAGTAGATTTTAAAAGAAAACCAACCCCAAGGACACTCTGCCTTCTCCAGTTTGAAGTGTAACTGAAAATTTCCATTTGGGAAGAGAAGCCTATGGGTGACAGGAAGAGAAGCTCTGAATATGCTCCAGCCATCTGTGTCATCACTGTCGGATCCAGGCAGAGACCCACAGAACCTGGTACCAAGGTGCACAGGCAGCCATTTCATGCACATTCTACTCGGTCCAGCTTACATTTGCATGTATCTGTAATAAGACAGTCAAGTGATTCTGACTCAAAACGTTATATATATGTATACACATAGATATAATACACATTGTATTGTATCATATACATATATAATTTACGTGTTGGCTTTTTTTTTTTACTGGAGTATAGTTAGTTTACAATGTTGTATTAGTTTCTGTTGTACAATGAAGTGAATCAGCTATATGTATACATATATCCCCTCCCTCTTGGACCTCACTCCCAGCCCAGCCCCCAACCCACCCATGTAGGTCATCACAGAGCACTGAGCTGAGCTCCCTGTGCTAGTGGTAACAGCGGGTTCCCACTAGCTATCTATTTTACACATGGTAGTGTACATATGTCAATCCTAATTTCCCAATTCATCCCACCATCCCCTTCCCCCTCTGTGTCCACAGGACCATTCTCTACGTCTGTGTCTCTATTCCTGCCCTGCAAATAGGTTCATCTGTACCATTTTTCTAGATTCCACATACATGTATTAATATACAATATTTGTTTTTCTCTTTCTTTTTTTTTAACATCTTTATTGGAGTATAATTGCTGTACAATGGTGTGTTAGTTTCTGCTTTATAACAAAGTGAATCAGTTATACATATACATATGTCCCCATATCTCTTCCCTCTTGCGTCTCCCTCCCTCCCACCCTCCCTATCCCACCCCTCCAGGCGGTAACAAAGCACCTAGCTGATCTCCCTGTACTATGTGGCTGCTTCCCACTAGCTATCTGTTTTACGTTTGGTAGTGTATATATGTCCATGACACTCTCTCACTTCGTCCCAGCTTACCCTTCCCCCTCCCTGTGTCCTCAGGTCCATGCTCTAGTAGGTCTGTGTCTTTATTCCCATCTTACCCCTAGGTTCTTCATGACCTTTTTTTTTTTTCTTAGATTCCATATATATGTGTTAGCATATGGTATTTGTTTTCCTCTTTCTGACTTACGTCACTCTGTATGACAGACTCTATGTCCATCCACATCTCTACATATGACCCAATTTCATTCCTTTTTATGGCTGAGTAATATTCCATTGTATACATGTGTCACATCTTCTTTATCCATTCATCTGTTGATGGACATTTAGGTTGTTTCCGTGTCCTGGCTACTGTAAATAGTGCTGCAGTGAACACAGGGGTACAGGTGTCTTTTTGAATTATGGTTTTCTCAGGGTATATGCCCAGTAGTGAGATTGCTGGGTCATATGGTAGTTCTATTTTTAGTTTTTGAAGGAACCTCCAGACTGTTCTCCACAGTGGCTGTATCAATTTACATTCCCACCAACAGTGCAAGTAGGTTCTCTTTTCTCTACACCCTCTCCAGCACTTATTGTTTGTAAGTTTTTTGATGATGGCCATTCTGACTGGTGTGAGGTGATACCTCACTGTAGTTTTGATTTGCATTTCTCTAATAATTAGTGATGTTGAACATCTTTTCATGTGCTTTTTAACCACCTGTATGTCTTCTTTGGAGAGATGTCTATTTAGATCTTCTGCCCATTTTTTGATTGGTTATTTGTTTTTTTGATATTGAGCTGCATGAGCTATTTGTATATTTTGGAGATTAATCCCTTGTCAGTTATTTCATTTGCAAATATTTTCTCCTATTCTGAGGGCTGTCTTTTCACTTTCTTTATGGTTTCCTTTGCTTACTGTGCAAAAGCTTTTAATTAGGTCCCATTTGTTTATTTTTATTTTCTTTACTCCAGGAGGTGGATTGAAAAAGATCTTGCTGCGATTTATGTCAGAGAGTATTCTACTTATGTTTTCCTCTGAGAGTTTTAGAGTGTCCAGTCTTACATTTAGGTCTTTAAGCCATTTTGAGTTTATTTTTGTGTATGGTGTTAGGTAGTGTTCTAATTTCATTTTTTCACATGTAACTGTCCAGTTTTCCCAGCACAACTTATTGAAGAGGCTGTCTTTTCTCCATTGTATATTCTTACCTCCTTTGTCATAGATTAGGTGGCCATAGGTGTGTGGGTTTATCTCTGGGCTTTCTATCCTGTACCACTGATCTATATTTCTGTTTTTGTACCAGTACCATACTGTCTTGATTACTGTAGCTTTGTACCATAGTCTGAAGTCGGGGAGCCTTATTCCTCCAGGTCCGTTTTTCTTTCTCAAGATTGCTTTGGCTATTCAGGGTCTTTTGTGTTTCCACATAAATTGTAAATTGTTTTTCTAATTCTGTGAAAAATGCCATTGGTAGTTTAATAGGGATTGCACTGAATCTGTAGATTGCTTTGGGTAGTATAGTCATTTTCACAATGTTGATTCTTCCAATCCAAGAACATGGTATATCTCTCCATCCATTTGTGTCATCTTTGATTTCTTTCATCAGTGTTTTATAGTTTTCTGAGTACAGGTCTTCAGCCTCCTTAAGTAGGTTTATTCCTAGGTATTTTATTCTTTTTGTTGTGACACTAAATGGGATTGTTTCCTTAATTTCTGTTTCTGATCTTTCATTGTTAGTGTATAGGAATGAAGAGATTTCTGTGCATTAATTTTGTATCCTGCAACTTTACCAAATTTATTGATTAGCTCTAGTAGTTTTCTGGTGGCATCTTTAGGATTATCTATGTATAGTGTCATGTCATCTGCAAACAGTGACAGCTTTACTTCTTCTTTTCCGATTTGTATTCCTTTAATTTCTTTTCCCTCTCTGACTGCCGTGGCTAGGACTTCCAAAACTATGTTGAATAATAGTGGTGATGGTGGCCTCTGCAATTTTTTGGAAGAGTTTGAGAAGGATAGGTGTTAGCTCTCTAAATGTTTGACAGAATTCACCTGTGAAGGCATCTGGTCCTGGACTTTTATTTGTTGGAAGATTTTTACTTACATTTTCAATTTCATTACTTGTGATTGGTCGGTTTATATTTTCTAATTCTTCCTGGTTCACTCTTGGGAGATTGTACCCTTCTAAGAATTTATCCATTTCTTCCAAGTTGTCCATTTTATTGGTGTATAGTTGCTTGTAATAGTCTCCTAACGATCCTTTGCATTTCTGCAGTGTCAGTTGTAATTTCTCCTTTTTCATTTCTAATTTTATTGATTTGAGTCCTCTCCCTTTTTTTCTTGATGAGTTGGATTAAAGGTTTATCAATTTTGTTTATCTTCTCAAAGAACCAACTTTTTGTTTTATTGACCTTTGCTATTGTTTTCTTCACTTCTATTTCATTTATTTCTGCTCTAATCTTTATGATTTCTTTCCTTCTATTAACTTTGGGGTTTTTTTGTTCTTCTTTCTATAGTTGCTTTAGGTGTAAGATTAGATTGTTTATTTGAAATTTTTCTTGTTTCTTGAGGTGAGACTGAATTTATATAAACTTCCCTCTTAGAATTGCTTTTGTTGCGTCCTGTAGGTTTTGGGCTGTCATGTTTTCAATGTCATTTGTTTCTAGGTATTTTTTGATTTCCTCTTTGATTTCTCCAGTGATCTCTTGGTTATTTAGTAGCATATTGTTTAGCCTCCATGTGTTTGTGTTTTCTACAGTTTTTTTCCTGTAATTGATTTCTAATCTCATAATGTTGTGGTCAGGAAAGATGCTTGATTCGATTTCAATTTTCTTAAATTTTCCAAGGCTTGATTTGTGCCCCAAGACGTGATCTATCCTGGAAAATGTTCTATGTGCATTGAGAAGAAAGTGTATTCTGCTGCTTTCGCATGGAATGTCCTATAATATCAATTTAATCTATCTGGTCTATTGTGTCACTTAAAGCTTGTGTTTCCTTATTTATTTTCTGTCTGGATGATCTGTCCATTGGTGTAAGTGGGGTGTTAAAGTCCCCCACTATTATTGTGTTGCTGTCGATTTCCTGTTTTATGGCTGTTAGCAGCTGCCTTATGTACTGAAGTGCTCCTATGTTGGGTGCATAAATATTTATAATTGTTATATATTCTTCTTGGATTGATCCCTTGATCAGTATGTAGTGTCCTTCCTTATCTCTTGTAACAGTCTTTATTTTAAAGTCTATTTTATCTGATATGAGTATTGCTACTCCAGCTTTCTTTTGATTTCTATTTGCATGGAATACCTTTTTCCATCCCCTCACTTTCAGTCTGTATGTTTCCCTAGGCCTGAAGTGGGTATCTTGTAGACAGCATATATACGGGTTTTGTTTTTGTATCCTTTTAGCCAGTCTGTGTCTTTTGGTTGGAGCATTTAATCTATTTACATTCAAGGTAATTTACATATTGGATCTTAATTCTGCCCTCACTATCTCTGCTAAAGTTGATATTTCATAGTTGAGATAGCTTTATAGAAAAGTTCTTCAGATTCTACAATTTTCAAATCCCCTCCTTATAAGACAGTTCCATATAGATCCATTCTGTACTGAGTTCGTCTCTCTTGAGTATAACGATTTAATGGATAATGACTTAGCATAAGTTCAGATTTGCACCAAGTAAGAATAATGAGAAAACTGACAAATAAGGGCTATTTCCTGGGAAATTTTGTTTGTTAAGTAAGATCTCTCAGCTATCTAAGACTATATCCCCAGACACGACTACTGACTGTCTAAACCCTCTGGTATCAAAAAAGACGCCAAAGAAGGTGATAGGCGGCGGTAACTCGTGTTTGTGCGTGTGTGTTTATGTGTAAGCTCTATGTAATTCTCTCTCACACACCCAGGTGAAAGAGAATGGGTAAAATTATTTCTCTGCCCCACATATTCAAATTCTTATATACCAAAGCAAGTAATCAGCACTCAAATATTCAAATAATTAAGTAATTAATTAATCTAGTGCCAGTGAACCTCCAATTATTTATGAGAACACTTTTTAGAGTTCTTTTATGGGCCAGCTAGAAAAGCCCTGCTAAGATAGAAAAGAGCTTCACAACATGGTGGCAAGGTTAAACCCCCTGCTTTATATATCTGTACTTTAGCACTCAGAGATATGCACATGTACACTCACAGGAAGCAGGTTTCTTTGTCATTATTTTTTCCTTTCACCACTGGGATCTTTTTTCTTCCTTTAAAATTGGTTTATGATGATTTGACCAATATTATGCAAAGAGATCTATAAGGCCTTTCAACTGCAAAGCATGCTAATACACCAAAAGCTCCCACTCAGGAATCAGCAATGGTCACAAAACATTCCTTGAATTTAAATAAGGAGACAATGCATCATTGGGAGGCATGGGCTTCAAATGCCTATAGGTACATTTCAAAGATACAATGTGACGGGAAATATTCATAGCAGCAATCTGTTATGTAACCACTGGGCCAATATGAATAAGGAAAATAAAATCACAAGTAGATGTCCTTAATCTAAACCTTGCTGTTTTTCTCTTTCTTTTTTCAAACTACAGAGGAGCTCCTTAAACAATCCAGACATGACTCTATCAGTTATAACTATCCCGAAAATAAACTTGATACTAGCTTTGCCAACAGAGTGTGCTGGGGTTGGATTAGAATCAGGGTACGAAATAAGCTATTTCTAAATCACCCATGACCTTGAAGTCTCCACCAATGTTTCCTTTTCTTTCCTGGATCTCAGATTTTGACTTTTAAAAGGAGTACATGGATATCTGCATGTGTTAAGGAACAAAGAACTATGAAAAAGCTTAAGTGACAGCTGCCAACACTGTTACCGTTTAGGAGATCTTACTACTAGTATCTGCTCCCAGGACTGCTAGAACCAACCAGAGGGAAAAGGATAAAATTCAGTTTCCCTTTGTCATACTCCCTGGAGTCCACAATTCCTAATTTGGCATTTTTATTCTTTGGGAGGAGAATTACTAAGGTGGCTTTATAATTTTAAAGTACTTTCTTAACATATCTTTTAAAAAGTCACCCTAAGAGTTTCATAAAAGCCACAAAAATTCATCCATCACAAAGCAAGAGATAACACAACATCAAGAAACACACCCAAAGAAGAAAAGCAACATGTTGCATTTACTTGCCTTGATAACACCCCTTTGGCCAGAGAACGAAGCCCACAGCTCTGTACAACATAAAGGATGGAGCTCTATATATACCCACCTGCTGGGTCATCCTATTGTCTCAGATGCCAGAGAAGGCCAGGCAAAGCTGTGGAGGGATGCTTTCTCTAATCATGGAAATAGTCCCCTCATCCTTTATTTCCAGCTCTGTGCCTCTCTCAGTGGTTCTTTCCTCCAAAGAGTGCTTTCAAGCTACTCATCTTCTCTCTTGAGAAGAGTTCATCTTGATAATAATATTTAGTTTTGACCATTTCAGAACATGTGCTCACACACAACTCAAATCCTTCAAAGATGGGCCTTCTGTGTTATTCACAACCATTGCAAAGTTTGGACTATTGTGAAAAGGGCCAGGCTGTAAAGCCCTTAGTTGACAAGTGCACAAGGAAAATCATACAATGTTCCCAACATGGTGAGTGGGTACTTTCATGGCAGGTCCACTCTTCCATGACAATGGAGTCAGAGTGTCTCCAATCCATCAGTAACCTTTGGGCACTACTGAGTTAATTTTCAGAAGGGGAGGAGAAGAGTTTTCTGTAAAACTTCCAGGGACATTTTAAATAGCCATTATTGAGTTATCAAAATTTAGTTCCTATGTATGAAATACATTCACTGTAAATAAAACATGACATTTCTTCCTCTTTACAATTTACTGAAAAGTCTAGCCAAGCATGAACCTTTTTTTAATGACATCCTGCCTATTACAGAGATTTCTGCACATAACAAGAGAACTGGCTTTCTAGAAAGGACTATGCTTTTTTGTTGTTATATTATTGTGCTGCTGTTGTGACTGTTTAGTTTGTTTCTTCTCTAAGAGTAGAGTGAATTAAAAGAGAACCTTGTAATATACATGGGCAGCCTAACAAAGCCATGCTCATCAGTGTAAAGTTCACATACAACCCCAAATAGAACTGAAAGGCCAAATTAGTAGTAAAATAACTCAAATAAAATTATATGCTTTAGCCATAAAGCATGATGCATGTATTTATGATCGTTTTCCACTTGGGTTTATTGCTTTGTTTTTTAAATATCGGCCCCTTAAGTATCTTTCTTTCTTTTTCAAGAAAGAAAGGCTACCAATCTCAAATTGGAAACCAGCTTTATAACCTTGCAACCACTACACTTGTGTTGCACACCTATTCCTCTAATACCCACCACCAGATTTCTTCTTCTTCTTCTTCTTATTTTTTAGCAGTATACGGGCCTCACTGTTGTGGCCTCTCCCGTTGCAGAGCACAGGCTCCAGACGTGCAGGCTCAGCGCCCATGGCTCACGGGCCTAGCCGCTCCGCAGCATGTGGGATCCTCCTGGACCGGGGCATGAACCCGTGTCCCCTGCATCGGCAGGCGGACTTTCAACCACTGCGCCACCAGGGAAGCCCTCACCACCAGATTTCTATAGTACAGTGAAGATAGAGATACATTCCATCTGGACTGATTTACAAGAGTGATCATGCAAAAGAGAATTGATGTAAAAATCATCTAAATACAGGATGCTTAAACAGCTGTTCTCAAACTTCTGTGTACACCCAAATCACCCAAGAATGTGTTACACCTTCTAATTGTCAGGTTTCACCTTGAAAGTTTCAGATTCAGAAGATCTTAGGTGGGGCCTAAGAACGAGCACCCAGGTCATTCAAAAAAAATCATGAACTACCACACTTTGGGACTCACTCATAAGAGGAGACTGCTTCTCTACTCCCGGGCTGAAAAAGCTGATAGACAGACTCTCAGGGTATGACAACATGAGCAAAGCTGGCTGAGAAATACAATTCACAGCCACAAAGCAGAAACTCAGGATGGCCTCTACTGGGGAACACAGCACTCTTCCCCAATCCTGACCAGGGCATACAAGGTATAGAGCAACATAACATGGTGGTTCAGAATGTAAATCCTGGAGTCAGACTGCCAAGGTTCAAATCCTTACTCCTCAAAGGAATTAACTTCTCTCTGCCTCAGTTTCTTAATTCATGATATGGGAATAATAATGAGCATCTACTTTACAGAATTAATGGGAAGTTTGAGTAAACCAAAACATGCAAGGTATATGAAGCAGCACCTGACATATAGGAGGTGCTCAGTGGTTGAACTGTGTGTGTCTGATGTGTGTAAGTACATAAACCCCTGCTTAAAATGCAGAACACAAAATAGTCATTGAAGAAGTAACTTGCAGAATACCATTATTCAAACTGAGAGCCAAGGGGCAGGTTTACAGTTTTATTCACTCAAATTTGCATAAGGAGCATGCTACAATCATTTTGCCCCACTCTCTGGCATTTCTATCTCTCCATCTCCCTTCTAGCTGGCTGGTTCCTCCTTCCTCCCCAATCCAAGGGAACAGAGTCTTCTTGCTAATTTACCATTGAGCTAGCCCCAGACTGGGGATAATCAATGTCATGAATCAGGAGTCTCCAGAGGAGCAGAGCCATTTCAATATAGGTCTCCCCAAATACTTTGGTTTCAGGTTGAAACTGCTCCACCTAAGCCATGACTGGGCATCCTCATCACCCAGGATTTGCCACAGAAATTCCAGGAATTTAGTTTTCTTTTCTAAACACTTATTTTCTAAGCCTTTTGTGGCTTATATACCTCTAAATACACTCAACTACTCCTGATAATTCTTTCTTGATGATTGGTGTTACCAAACCCCATAACCCTGAGAGATTCGGCCACATTTCAGTCCCAGTTCTCCATTTCTTATCAGCTGTCAATCTCTAAACTCCTTTCCTCCTTTGTCAGATATGGAGGTTACCCAATTGGATTATATTCTCTTATGGTCTATATTTTATACCTTGATCCCTTATTACATCATAGGAGATTTGTTTTCCATATTCCAATGATTTGGAAATGCCATCACCATGAAGAGCCATGTTTAGGGCCCTATCCCTGTACCAAGACATTTTCTTAGATAGCATTATTTAAAATCATCAACATAGGATCACACATAGGATCTAGTTACATTTCAGTCACCTGGTCTCAGTCATCTGTGTCATCTACAAAGTAAACATGATCTTGGTAAATGTGATTTTGCCTCTATTTGGTAATCAGGCATTTTCACCAAACCACAGAATTCTGGAGCTAAAGCCAATCTAAGAGGATCATCTACAGCAATCTTCTTGATTCTCCAGATACAGACACTTAAGTTTTTAAGAGACTTTCTCAAAGACACACAGGAGGAGGTTTATAGCTTCCTGACTGCTCCAGCAATCTTTCTACTGATGCAATTTCACAATGAAGATATAAAAGCCATATTCATCAAACAAGTAGTTGGCACATGATGAGAAGAATGACAAATACATTAGATGATAGAACTAGCTTTTAAAAGGCTGACATGAGCTGACATGATGGAAATAAACCAAATAAAAGATATTAAATAGGAGCTAACATAGTCTTAGATATAGGTTTTTAAAAGATTTTAGGATGTTCACAGAAGCTTTATTCACAATAGCCCCAACTGAAATGCCCATCAAGTGTATGGACAGACAAACTATGATATATTTATATAAATGCAATACTACTCAGCAATAAAAAGGAATGAACTACTTCAATATATGATAATAAATGAATCTCAAGGACATTATACTGCACAAAAGAAGCTAGGAGCAAATTGTACATACTGGATGATTCCATTTCTGTCAAATGATTAAAATGGCAAATCTGAGCTACAGTAACAGAAGGCAAAGAAGTGGTTATCTCAATCCAAAGTTGACAGAGGCGTTGGCTGCAAACTGACACAAGGGTACGTAGCAGAGTGATGGAAATATTCTACATATTGACTGGAGTAGCGGTTTCACAGGTGAATGCATTAGTCAAATTTCATGGAACTTTACACTTAAAAATGAGTACATTTTAGGGTTTCCCTGGTGGCACAGTGGTTGAGAATCTGCCTGCCAATGCAGGGAACACGGGTTCGAGCACTGGTCTGGGAAGATCCCACATGCTGCGGAGCAACTGGGCCCGTGAGCCACAACTGCTGAGCCTGCACGTCTGGAGCCTGTGCTCCGCAGCGGGAGAGGACGCAATAGTGAGAGGCCCACGCATCGTGATGAAGAGTGGCCCCCGCTTGCCGCAGCTAGAGAAAGCCCTCGCACAGAAACGAAAACCCAACACAGCCAAAAATAAATAATAAATAAAATTTTTAAAAAAGAGTACATTTTACTGAATGTAAATTAAAATCCAATAAAGTTGATTAAAAATACATTTTAGATCTGTAGAGGGTGAGGAAAGCTTGATTAATAGGTTCTACCTACTATCCCATGAGAACGATGATCCTCATATTAAAAAAATATTGAATTTTAAATGATTAAAACCTTACAATGGAGAAACAAAGTAATATAATTGCAAAAAAGAAAAAAAAAGAGTGCAATCTTAGGTTGTCTTAATAGAACTATGTTTTTCAGATGAAGGGAAACTGTAATTCCATTATGTGTTAGTCAAAAGATACCTATAAAGTCTTAAACTCCAATCTGTGCACTGGATTACTTCTCGGTTTATTACAAAAGGAAATATATTTTAATTGGAAAATAAGTTTAAAATACAAATAACTAGGGGCTTCCCTAGTGGCGCAGTGGTTGAGAGTCCGCCTGCTGATGCAGGGGACACTGGTTCGTGCCCCGGTCCGGGAAGATCCCACATGCCGTGGAGTGGCTGGGCCCGTGAGCCATGGCCGCTGAGCCTGCACGTCCGGAGCCTGTGCTCCGCAACGGGAGAGGCCACAACAGTGAGAGGTCCGCGTACCGCAAAAAAAAAAAAAAAAAAAAATTGTTTGGAATTATTAAGAATCACAATTCTTTACATTGAATTCTCTCTGTTAAAATGACTGGTGTGATTGTGGTCTTTTCAGTGGGCCCTGACTGACTGATACAGCTCCCCATCACTAGAGCTAGGTAAATTGAGAAGGAATTACTTCTGTTCTAGGTTATTGTAAAGGAAATTCCTGGACTAAGAGAAAGTTATACCAGATCAGTAGTCTTAAAATTATTTTTATCAATGCAACCCTTTTTGCAAATATAATTTCATGCCAAACTATATATAAAGCATATAAAAAGCAAATCTGCTTTGGCTAAAATAGGGGTATGGAGCATCCTGCCCCTACTTGCATGGTTCCACTCCACCAGAAGCTTCTACAGAGCCTGCTCCCACCTGCCCTGCCCTGCCCCATCCTTCTGTGGAACTCTTGGGTTCAGTAGAACCCAGTCTAGCAACCACTGATCCAGACAACTTGAGTTCCCTTCCAAATCTTATGATTCTGTAACCATGTAATTCTTCTTGCGTGGCCCCAGGACTCTCTGGAGATCTATGTAGCCCCAATAATAGCTCCAGCAGTGCATAAGACTCCTGCCACAGGGTGCCTGATATACATCTAGCTGTCCCATTTATAGCTCCATCTTTTGACCACAAAAGGAAACCAAGAGATCCTTTTCAGCCAGGCTGGGAGTAATACAGTAGAGAAATCATTATTATTGTACTGCTGCCATTCCTGCTGTTAAGTTAAGGACAGGTCAACATTTTTCATTATAATCCCTCCTCTTTTGGAGGTTTCTAACATGACTTAAAAAATCTGCTCTAGCTTAAAGTTTGGCATGAAAGCTCTTGGCTCCAGGCTGTACTTTCTTTCAGTGAAGCTACTAAAAATGTGTTTAGCTACTTTAGAGCTCAGAGAGGGCATTGAAAGTCCTGAATAAGAGAAATCTGTGCTTTGAAATACCCTCCATTTCCCCCTAGAAAACTATTAAGCTTTCCTTTCTTTAAAAAAAAAAAAAAATTCCAGGCCATTTGCTAAAAATGTAGTCTTGTTTCTTTAGGAAATTGTTAAATTGAACCAAGTCTTTGTGATACTCAGACTCTTCAAATGTAAAGCAGTTTAATGCAAACAATATATTTCATATTAAAGGTGGTTTTCCTGCACCCATGTCCCACTGCAGTTTGTTTAAGCTTATGTCTTTACCTTCTTTGATCCCCCAAAAGAGGGTCATATTGCTTTTGGAACAAATTCCAAACATTCAAATTTTGTATAGGTAACATTTATAACTTGCAAATACTTTTTTCTTTATATCTTTTCAACAATTGTCAATAAAGGTGGTAAGTGGCAGGTATTAGAATTATTCCCTCTTCACAGAAGAAAAGATTGAAGCCCAGAGAGTTTGACTTGCTTAAAATCCCTGTCAAAGCCTGACTAGGAGAAAGACTCCCTGGATGCTTGCCCTGTGCTTGCTCTGAAAGGTATGTTGCTTTCCTAAACTGCAGTATCTGCAAACCAAAGTGAAGAAAGCAAAAAAGGGAGACCAAGCAATCCTGAAACTTCTGCAGACCTGGAGCAACTTGTTCCATTGATGGGATTTTCTTATCTGCCTCTCCAGGAAAGTTTCTCCAATCAGCAGAGGTCAGGGCAGTTTAAAAGTCCTCACCCTGTTCCTCTGCCTTTGGGACACAGTTCAAATCACAACCAAGGAAGTGTCTTTATTCCCAGGCACGTCCTCAGTGCTGGGAAGAGCATGGGCGATGGAGCCGGACAAACCTAAATTGAAACCCTAGCTTTACCACTCAAAACCAAGATCAGCCTCTATTTCCGCCTTTGAAAGAGGATTTAAAAAAATAAAAACAAACAAAAGACACTACCTCAAAAGACTGCTGGGATCATTAGAAGCAACAAACATACAAGGAAAATTCAATGACTCATAGCTGCTCATAAACATAAACATTGCCCTACCAAAAAAAAAAAAAAAACTAATAATGAAAGAGAAGAAAAAAAGAAAAACTAGGTATTCCACAGATATTTGTTGATAAAATACAGAACACTATGAATACTCTCATCCTAAAAGATGAAAAATATGCACAATCATTTAAGATTACAAACAAGGATGCATTTGGAAAAATGCTGTTGTAAAAATGTCCGTGCAAGAATCTGCCTGCTACTAAGACCTAAGGACTCTGAGCGTACTGGGTATCTGTGAAAACTGGCCTTATGATTCGCCTGGAAACGGTGCACTATAATTCCAAAACTATCCTGTATTCCAATTTCAAGACACCTCATCTGTTAGTTTATCCATTATTTTTTCCAGCATTTCTGCATTTGTAAGCATTTCCTGAGTATCTACTATATCTCAGGCATTGTGCTATACACTGGGGACACAGAAGTAAGCAGGCCAGGGCTCAGACTAAGGTTAGCTGGGAGGCATCTGCCTTAGATACACAATTTAACGGGGCTCCAAAAACTCAGTAATCAAGATAAGTAATACTTTGCTGCAATATATTCAGTAACCAATATCATTACAAAAAAATCCACTATGAATAAAATATTAAGATTTTAAATAAAGACAAGATCACAAAGAGTACAGTGCTGAGTCATGCAGGAGCTGAGGCAGAAAGAAAAATTAGTAATAATGTTCTATTTAAAATTTTGATGTTTTGTCCACCATGGATTTTTCTGTATTAATATTGATTACTTCAAATCTTACAGTAAAATTTTATTGATCTTGATTGATGAGCTTTTGGCACCGCCTTAGATTTCTAACTCTAATCCTGGCCCTGAATAAGACATATCTCATAGTTGGCTGAAACCTGAAATTCCATAGTCGCCAATGGGGGGAAATCTAGGGACGTTAGTATATATTGCAAATATCGAGGCTGAGAAAAAGCAAGGGGCAAATGACACAAGGCTGGTCAGCAGCAATACCTACAACAAGTCCTTCTGTTGGATCTTCCTATGCTACATCATACAACCTTCACACGCCTTTCATTTCTGAAGAAACAGCCTATGGAACAAAGGCTATTTGAGGTGGCTCTGTTTGTCTTTCACAGTCTGTTTACACACGCAGCTCCATAGGGCAACTGTATTTCCATAGGCAGGGTTTCCACCCCACAGGGCGTTTTTCCAGATTTGCCTGGCTGGCTCTTGGTCAGGACAGTAGAGTCTGCTTCAGAACTGACTGGCCACCATGGATCCCTTAGCTGTTCTTGGGTTATACAACAAGCTTCATATTCAATGCAGGCCAGGCTCTCAAATTCCAACATGGCACTGAGGATTACCATGCTATGTGGGAATGTGACTGCCAGACACAACTGGTACAAAATGACCCACTTGATTTCTTTTCAAAATATTCTTAAGCATCGAGTTCCTCTCTCCCGGGCTTTCCCACTCTGTCCTTACCACATCCAACACTTTCTCCTCTGTTGCACATTCTTATCTCTGGTGGCAGAGGCTGTCAGCTGTTCAGTAAATTGGGCTACATTTCTCAGCCTCCCTTGCACCAACATTTGACCATGTGCCTCATTTCTAGCCAGTGGGACGTGAATAGAAGGGACTTACCCATTTTCAGACCTCCCATGTATAATCTACCTTTCCTTTGCTCCTTATCTAGTTAAATGGAGAGAATACTGTAGATCTGCCAGACAATGGAGTCAAAGGTAGACAGAGCAAGTGTCTCTGGATGAAACAAGGAAAGCCCCAAACTTGGAAATATACTTTGACTGGAAATAAATATCAATAAAATAAGCTCAGTGTATAAGCCACTGATATTTAGGGGTCTGGTATAGCAGCCAGCCTATCCTGACTGATCTACTTCCTCAACTAGACTATAAACTCCTCACTGGCAGGCTCTGTATCTGATGCATCTCTGTATTCTCAACAGTGAGCTGAACATAGTAGGTGTGCAATAAAATTCTATAGTAAATTAACCACCTCTATTTCCCTCTTGAAGCTATTATAAACAAGTGCCTCCACCACCATTACCAATAAAATGACTAACAATGAATTGCCCTCCATTTCTCTATATTCTCAAACTTGAAAATAAAGGCAAAAATATTCCTAGAAATCCCTGTTAATTATGATCACTAGATAGAATGATTCATGCTTCTTAAATGCCACTTCATGTGCATAATCAGCTAATATCTAAATATAAACAACCAAAAACAGAGGAGAGAGTCAGAATGGGAGCCCCAGGCAGAAGCCTGAGTCCTCCTCTGGAAAGATTTCTAATGCACTACAGTGTCTTAGGATATGTTTGTGCTCTGTGAATATCACAGTTGAAATCTTTGTCAAAACCAAGGGAAATAATTGCATCCCTGAGTAAGAGTATCATGCAGGCAGCAATTGAAGCATGGCAGTGATTATCAGCACTGATTTACTAACACTTACTGTATATAACTATGCGTGATAGGAGAAAAACGTATATGTCCTAATCAAGATTCCAGTATAAAAACAAAATTTGTTATGCTTCCAATTCAAAAGAAGATGGAACAAAGGAATGGGGGATAAAATGAGAAGCTGTGTTTCTTCCTTTTAGAAATAAACTTTTAGGGGGGGAACTTCAAGATGGTGGAAGAGTAAGACGTGGAGATCACCTTCCCCACAAACACATCAAAACTATACCTACATGTGGAACAACTCCTACAGAACACCTACTGAATGCTGGCAGAAGACCTCAGACTTCCCCAAAGGCAAGAAAATCCCCACGTACCTGGGTAGGGAAAAAGAAAAAAGAAAAAAACAGAGACAAAAGAATAGGAATGGGACCTGCACCTCTAGGAGGGAGCTGTGGAGGAGGAAAAGTTTCCACACATTAGGAAGCCCCTTCACTAGCGGGGACAGGGGGTGGGCAGGGGGGAAGCTTTGGAGCCACAGAGGAGAACACAGCAACAGGAGGGCAGAGGGAAAAGCAGAGAGATTCCCACAGAGGATCAGTGCCGACCAGCACTCACCAGCCCGAGAGGCTTGTCTGCTCACCCGCCGGGGCAGGTGGGGGCTAGGAGCTGAGGCTTAGGCTTCGGAGGTTGGATCCCAGGGAGAGGACTGGGGTTGGCTGTGTGAACACAGCCTGAAGGGGGCTAGTGAGCCACAGCTAGCCGGGAGGGAGTCCAGGAAAAAGTCTGGACTTGTCTAAGAGGCAACAGACCATTCTTTCGGGGTGCGCAAGGAGAGGGGATTCAGAGCACCACCTAAATGAGCTCCAGACATGGGTGTGGGCCACGGCTATCAGCTCAGACACAAGAGACGGGCATGAAACGCTAACACTGCTGCTGCAGTCACCAAGAAGCCTATGTGCAAGCACAGGTCACTATCCACACCCACCCCGGGAACAACACACCACTGCCAGGGTCCCAAGATCCAGGGACAACTTCCCCAGAAGAACACACGGCGCTCCTCAGGCTGTCGCAACGTCACACTGGCCTCTGCAATCACCAGGCTAGCCCCACATTCCAATTATAACTACCATACCCCACCCTCCCCGCAGCCTGAGTGAGTCAGAGCCCCCTAATCAGCCACTGTTTTAACCCCATCCTGTCTGGGCGGGAACAGATGCCTGAGGGCGACCTACATGCAGAGGCGGGGCCAAAATCAAAGTTGAACCCCCGGAGCTGTGCAAACAAAGAAGAGACAGGGAAATTTCTCTGTGCAGCCTCAGGAGCAATGGATTAAATCTCCATAATCAAACAGATGTACCCTACATCTGTGGAATACCTGAATTGACAATGAATCATTCCAAAACTGAGGCGATGGACTTTGGGAGCAACTGTAGACTTGGGGTTTGCTCTATGCGACTGACTAATTTCTGATTTTTCTGTTTATCTTAGTATAGAATTTAGCACTTATTATCACTGGTGGATTTGTTTCTTGGTTTTGTTGCTCTCTTTTTAAAATTATTATTATTACTGTAAAGATTTTTTATTTTAATAATTCTTTTTTATTTTAATTATTTAATTTAATTTATTTATTTTTTCTTTCTTTTTTTCTCCCTTTTCTTTTGAGCCATGTGGCTGACAGGGTCTTGGTGCTCTGGCCTGGTGTGAGTCCTAAGCCTCTGAAGTGGGAGAGCCGAGTTCAGGACATTGGACCACCAGAGACCACCCGGCCCACGTAATATCAATCGGCAAGAGCTCTCCCAGAGATCTCCATCTCAACGCTAAGACCCAGCTCCACCCAACGGCCAGCAAGCTCCAGTGCTGAACACGCCATGCCAAACAACTAGCAAGACAGGAACACAACCCCACCCATCAGCAGACAGGCTGCCTAAAATCATACTAGGTTCACAGACACCCCAAAACACACCACTGGACACGGCCCTGCCCACCAGAAAGGCAAGATCCAGCACCATTCACCAGAACACAAGCACCAGTCCCCTCAAACAGGAAGCCTACACAAGCCACTGAACCAACCTTACCCACTGGGGGCAGACACCAAAAACAATGGGAACTACAAACCAGCAGCCTGCGAAAAGGAGACCCACAAACACAGTAAGTTAAGCAAAATGAGAAGACAGAGAAATACGCAGCACATGAAGGAGAAAGGTAAAAACCCACCAGACCAAACAAATGAAGAGGAAATAGGCAGTCTACCGGAAAAAGAATTCAGAGTAATGATAGTAAAGATGATCCAAAATCCTGGAAATAGAATGGAGAAAATACAATAAACATTTAACAAGCAAAAAAAAAAAAAAAAAAAAAAAACATTTAACAAGGATCTAGAAGAACTAAAGAGCAAACAAACAATGATGAACAACATAATAAATGAAATTAAAAATTCTCTAGAAGGAATCAATAGCAGAATAACTGAGGCAGAAGAACGGATAAGTGACCTGGAAGATAAAACAGTGGAAATAACTACCACAGAGCAGAATAAAGAAAACAATGAAAAGAATTGAGGACAGTCTAAGAAACCTCAGGGATAACATTAAATGCACCAACATTCGAATTATAGAGGTCCCAGAAGAAGAAGAGAAAAAGAAAGGGTCTGAGAAAATATTTGAAGATATTATAGTTGAAAACTTCCCTAACATGGGAAAGAAAATAGTGAATCAAGTCCAGGAAGTGCAGAGAGTCCCATACAGGAAAAATCCAAGGAGAAACATGCCAAGGCACATATTAATCAAACTATCAAAAATTAAATACAAAGAAAAAATATTAAAAGCAGCAAGGGAAAAGCAACAATCAACATACAAGGGAATCCCTGTAAGGTTAACAGCAGATCTTTCAGCAGAAACTCTATAAGCCAGAAGGAAGTGGCAGGACCTATTTAAAGTGATGAAAGGGAAAATCCTACAACCAACATTACTCTACCCAGCAAGGATCTCATTCAGATTCGACAGAGAAATTAAAACCTTTACAGACAAGCAAAAGCTAAGAGAAGTCAGCACTACCAAACCAGCTTTACAATAAACGCTAAAGGAACTTCTCTAGGCAGGAAACACAAGAGAAGGAAAGGACCTACAAAAACAAACCCAAAACAATTAAGAAAATAGTAATAGAACATACATATCGATAATTACCTTAAATGTAAATGGATTAAGTGCTCCAACCAAAAGACTGGCTGAATGGATACAAAAACAAGACCCATATATATGCTGTCTACAAAAGACCCACTTCAGACCTAGGGACACATACAGACCGAAAGTGAGGGGATAGAAAAAGATATTCCATGCAAATGGAAATCGAAAGAAAGCTGGAGTAGCAATTCTCATACCAGACAAAAGAGACTTTAAAATAAAGACTATTACAAGAGACAAAGAAAGACACTATACAATGATCAAGGGATCAATCCAAGAAGAAGATATAACAAGTGTAAATATTTATGCACCCAACACAGGAGCACCTCAATACATAAGGTAAAAGCTAACAGCCACAGAAGGGGAAATTGACAGTAACACAATAATAGTAGGGGACTTTAACACCCAACTTTCACCAATGGACAGATCACCCAAGATGAAAATAAATAAGAACACACAAGCTTTAAACAACACATTAGACAAGATGGACTTAACTGATATTAATAGAACATTCCATCATAAAACAACAGAATACACTTTCTTCTCAAGTGGTCATGGAATATTCTCCCGGATAGACCATATATTGGGTCAAAAATGAAGTCTTGGTAAATTTAGAAAATTGAAATCCTATCAAGTGTCTTTTCCGACCAAAACACTATGAGACTAGATATCAATAACAGGAAAAAACCTGTAAAAAATACAAACACATGGAGGCTAAACAATACGCTACTAAATAACCAAGAGATCACTGAAGAAATCAAGAGGAAAAAAAAAATACCTAGAAAAAAATGACAATGAAAACATGACAACCCAAAACCTATGGGATGCAGCAAAAGCAGTTCTAAGAGGAAAGTTTAGAGCAATATAATCCTACATCAAGAAACAAGAAAAATCTCAAATAAACAAACTAACCTTACACCTAAAGCAATTAGAGAAAGAAGAACAAAAAGAAAAACCCAAAGTTAGCAGAAAGAAAGAAATCATGAAGATCAGATCAGAAATAAATGAAAAAGAAATGAAGGAAATGATAGCAAAGGTCAATAAAACTAAAAGCTGGTTCTTTGAGAAGATAAATAAAATTGATACACCATTAGCCAGACTCATCAAGGAAAAAAGGGAGAAGACTCAAATCAACAGAATTAGAAATGAAAAAGGAGAAGTAACAACTAACACTGAAGAAATACAAAGGATCATGAGAGATTACTACAAGCAACTCTATGCCAATAAAATGGACAACCAGGAAGAAATGGACAAATTCTTAGAAAAGTACAACCTTCCGAGACTGAAACAGGAAGAAATAGAAAATATAAACAGACCAATCACAAACAGTGAAATTGAAACTGTGATTAAAAATCTTCCAACAAACAAAAGCCCAGGACCAGATGGCTTCACAGGCAAATTCTATCAAACATTTAGAGAAGAGATAACACCTACCCTTCTCAAACTCTTCCAAAATACAGCAGAGGGAGGAACACTCCCAAACTCATTCTACGAGGCCACCATCACCCTGATAGCAAAATCAGACAAAGAAGTCACAAAAAAAGAAAACTACAGGCTGATATCACTGATGAATATAGATGCAAAAACCTTAACAAAATACTATCAAGCAGAAACCAACAGCACATTAAAAGGATCATATACCATGATCAAGTGGGGTTTATCCCAAGAATGCAAGGATTCTTCAATATATGCAAATCAATAAATGTGATACACCATATTAACAAACTGAAGAATAAAAACCATATGATCATCTCAATAGATGCAGAAAAAGCTTTTGATAAAATTCAAAGTACATTTATGATAAAAACTCTCCAGAAAGTAAGCATAGAGGGAATTTACCTCAACATAATGAAGGCCATATATGACAAACCCACAGCCAACATCATTCTCACCGGTGAGAAACTGAAACCATTTCCCCTAAAATCAGGAACAAGACAAGGTTGCCCACTCTCACCACTAGTATTCAACATAGTTGTGGAAGTTTTAGCCACAGCACTCAGAGAAGAAAAAGAAATAAAAGGAATCCAAATCGGAAAAGAAGAAGTAAAGCTGTCACTGTTTGCAGATGACATGGTAGTATACATAGAAAATCCTAAAGATGCTACCAGAAAACTACTAGAGCTAATCAATTTGGTAAAGTAGCAGGATATGAAAGTAATGCACAGAAATCTCTTGCATTCCTATATACTAATGATGAAAAATCTGAAAGTGAAATTAAGGAAACACTCCCATTTACCACTGCAAGAAAAAGAATAAAATACCGAGGAATAAACCTACCTAAGGAGACAAAAGACCTGGATGCAGAAAATTATAATACACTGACGAAAGAAATTAAAGATGATACAAACAGATGGAGAGATATACCACATTCTTAGATTGGAAGAATCAACATTGTGAAAATGATTATACTTCCCAAAGCAATCTACAGATTCAATGCAATCCGTATCAAACTACCACTGGCATTTTTCACAGAACTGGAACAAAAAAATTCATAATTTATATGGAAACACAAAAAGCCAAAGCAATCTTGAGAAAGAAAAATGGAGCTGGAGGAATCAGGCTCCCTGGCTTCAGACTATAGTACAAAGCCACAGTAATCAAGACAGTATGGTACTGGCACAAAAACAGAAATATAGATCAATGGAACAGGATAGAAAGCCCAGAGACAAACCCATGCACATATGATCACATATGATCAAAGGAGGCAAGAATATACAATGGAAAAAAGACAGCCTCTTCAATAAGTGGTGCTGGGAAAACTGGACAGCTACATGTAAAAGAATGAAAATAGAACACTCCCTAACACCATGCACAAAAATAAACTCAAAATGGATTAAAGACCTAAATGTAAGGTCAGACAGTATCAAACTGTTAGAGGAAAACATAGGAAGAACACTCTTTGACATAAATCACAGCAAGATCCTTTCTGACCCACCTCCTAGAGAAATGGAAATAAAAACAAAAAGAAACAAATGGGACTTAATGAAACTTAAAAGCTTTTGCACAGCAAAGGAAGCCATAAACAAGGCAAAAAGACAACCCTCAGAATGGGAGAAAATATTTGCAAACAAAGCAACTGACAAAGGATTAATCTCCAAAATATAACAGCAGCTCATGCAGCTCAATATCAAAAAACAAAGAACCCAATCCAAAACTGGGCAGAAGATCTAAACAGACATTCTTCCAAAGAAGATATACAGATTGCCAACAAACACATGAAAGGATGCTCAACATCACTAATTATTAGAGAAATGCAAATCAAAACTACAATGAGGTATCACCTCACACCAGTCAGAATGGCCATCATCAAAAAATCTACAAACAATAAATGCTGGAGAGGGTGTGGAGAAAAGGGAACCCTCTTGCACTGTCAATTGATACAGTCACTATGGAGAACAGTCTGGAGGTTCCTTAAAAAACTAAAAATAGAACTACCATATGACCCAGCAATCCCACTACTGGGCATACACCCTGAGAAAACCATAATTCAAAAAGAGTCATGGACCACAATGTTCACTGCAGCTCTATTTACAATAGCCAGGACATAGAAGCAACCTAAGTGTCCATCGACAGATGAATGGATAAAGAAGATGTGGCACGTATATACAATGGAATATTACTCAGCCATAAAAAGAAACGAAATTGAGTTATTTGTAGTGAGGTGGATGGACCTAGAGTCTGCCATACAGAGTGAAGTAAGTCAGAAAGAGAAAAACAAATACCGTATGCTAACACATGTATATGGAATGTAAAAAAAAAAAAAAAAAAAAAAGGTTCTGATGAACCTATGGGCAGGACAGGAATAAAGACGCAGACATAGAAACTGGACTTGAGGACACAGGGAGGGGGAAGGGTATGCTGGGATGAAGTGACAGAGTAGCACTGACATATATACACTACCAAATGTAAAACAGATAGCTAGTGGGAAACAGCTGCATCACACAGGGAGAACAGCTAGGTGCTTTGTGACCACCTAGAGGGGTGGGATAGGGAAGGTAGGAGGGAGATGCAAGAGGGAGGGGATATGGGGATATATGTATACATATAGCTGATTCACTTTCTTATACAGGAGAAACTAACACAACATTGTAAAGCAATTATACTCCAGTAAAGATGTTAAAAAAGAAAGAAACCTTTAAAGAAATCTAAGCCTTCAACTTTTCATCTTCATTTGAGATGGGGTGGGCGAGATATAAACCAGTTTTCTCAGGTCTTGAGAGATAAGAAAAACAACCTATCTTATGAGGTTATTAAGCTAGCACCTCAGCAAGCTGCAGGCATGCTACTCATTTATTACACAAAACTGAAATCTTCTGACAGTCCATAATTATGTGCTGAGAACCCTAATGAATAACTCCGCATCAGAAGGATTCACGAAACTTTGATCAGTGTCCCGAGAGGCAGCAGGTCAAGATGAACCTTGAAATCTGATGAACGTCACCCATCTTTACCTAGCATTCTAAAAATACTGTTTTGTAGCTCTTCCACTCTTCATTTGGATATTTTGAAAGCATAATTTTGTCAAACTTCCTAGAGAAGTTATAAAAAATATTAGTTATAAAAGTATAACTAATTATAATTATAAAAATTAAACTTTTGAAACTGACTTAAGATTTAGTTTACATAATTTCCCATACATATTTCTCTACACCTAGCCCATGGCTACTAAAAAAAAGTAACATTTTAGGGCTCAATGATATACTACATTAGGTGGTAACTGGCTATAATTTAGCACCTTGTCCTCTGCAAGTGAACAAGTTTTTAGAACATCTGGGTCTGAAGCAGTGATATATTTAAAATAAGTCACTTACACACCATTTTCTCTATTCCTCTTGGTTTTAAGACATGAGTCAGGGAGCATAAATTTGACTTAACTGAAGCTAAATCATCAGAAAAAGGAATAGAACCCATGCCTGTGGTCTCATCAATGATTTGGTTCAAGTGAGATGTGTATTTGTGTGTGTGTGTGTAATATGAAAACATAATTGCCCTGTGGTGCCTCTTAGTAGGGTCAGAGAAAAAATGGTAAAAACTCAAAACACATACCACCACTACTAAATACTACATTCAAGGCAGACATCACTAATCAATACCTTCCTCTTTCCAACTGAGCCTGGCAGTCTCTAATCCTTACATAGCCCTCTAGGCAGCTGCAACCAGACACATGGAATTGAAATACTAGGTGAAATCCAGTATATCCAGCCCTGAGTTTGTCCTATTATTAATGTATGTTTAAAATGGACAAGACTTTAGAGTTTATGTTGTTCAACTCCCCCATTCCACAGATGAGGAAACTAAGAAATGGAGGTGTTAATTGACTTTTCAAAGGTCAAAAAGTCAATACACAGGGATTTTTAAATTGAAATCTTTGAATTGCTTTTTATATTCTTTCCAGGTATGATTTATACTACTGAAAACATGAACAACAAGATTTAAGAGTAAAGGGGTTCGAGAAAAACATTTCAGGTGTGTTCAATAAACTAAGCCAAAAAAAAAAAATCCACCACCGAAAGCACAAGGAAAATATAAAAAATTACTCTCTACCTTTAAATTCATGCAACATGATCAGTAAAGCTTACGTCATGTATCATTTGCTTACACCAACAATTCTGATTTCACTTGCTATTTCATGTCAGAAAAAGAAAAAGGCAGTACATGTAGAAATTATCTCTAGAAAAAGAAACTGCCTCTGTTTGACCATTCTGGGTTCATCACCATTTACACCATGGTCACATCTGATTGCCCACCTCTCTTCACAGGGGCACATGTTATTCCAGGGTTTGGATACCATTCAGAGTCTGAGGCCAGGTTTTTAAGAACAAAACACATTGACTTCTCCAGGTCCATTTAATAAAGCTTATTCTATATTTTTAGCTTAGTAGCATTAAAAAGACATGGAGTCCTCTGGGAAGAGAGAAAACGACTATGAAGCCCTCAAAACCTCTGATCTCTCTCTCTCTCTTTCTCTCTCTCTCTCTCTCTCTCACACACACACACACACACACACACACACAATTCCCAGACTTCTGTTAAACTGAAAAGACCCATATAATATCCTTCATCTTGTGGTTCTCTAAATTTGAAGAACCCTTGAGAGAAATGTTAGTGCAAGGGGAGGGGAAAATCATGGCAAACCGCTAATGTTATGAAGCCAAAAGCCTCCAGCAGGTTTCCTGTGGTGGAGGAGAAACAGCCATGAGGAAGGACTTCACACAAGGAGACAAGGAGGAGCAGCTGGGGAGGAGGTGGAAGTGGGTGACAGAGACAAGGAGCCAGAAACAGAGCTGTGAGGAAGAAGGGGAAGAAAGGATGAGCAGCCGAAGGCTGGTGGTTAAAATAACTTGTGGTAACAGAGTGTTCTTTGTTACCACACACTGCTCTTTGTTATCACACATTACAGAAAGTTATAAACAACAGAAGCATGCCGTACACTAAAGCTGCGCTTCAAGCTCCAGGCTCTGGTGACCTAACAAACTCCTCAGCTTCCCCCTTGTATAGATTGACGCTGTTTCCAGAACACCACGTCAGGACTGTGGCCATTAATCTGTACATCTCAAGCTACACACAGGGACCTTCTATAATATCTGGCCCCGCACTGCTTTTTTCCAAGAACCCTCCTGCATTCACATTGATGCAGGTCAGAAAAATGCAGACAGAGTTGGTCCCATCTGTGATGAAAAGCGACTATCAAGTTTTACAAGCAAAAGAATGCGAAAATTTTCCGGGCAAAAAAAAAAAAGCCCAGAGAAAATGATCTCGTTTGAGTTTATATGTAAAATTACATACTCAACAGAAACAACAAAAGAGCTTGCCAGTGAAGGCAGTGGACAGACACATCCCAGACTCACTGCCAAGAACGGATGCCCCATGGCGGCTCTGCAGAACCTTCACCCTCTCCCTGCCTTGGTCGCCATCTTTTACAACTGCCATCCTTCACACCATAGACAATCAACTCTGTCTCCTCCAGTTCCCACATTTAGTTTCATATTTACCAACCACCCTGGGCAAAATTCACTGAGTAGATGGCACAAGGAGAGATCGTATGCCCAGTCCTACGTCTTTTCATGATGCCCACGTCATAGCCAGCGGTTCATAATTCATCTCCTCTCCCCTCAAGGCCCCCTGCCTTGACCTTTCTTTCCTTGCCAAATAAGTCATATTCTCCCTCAGAAGCCAACACTGACTTCCTAACTGCCTAAGCTCTCTCACAGTCTTCACTCTACCTGACTTCTCAGTATCAGTGGTCAGACACTATGGAACACTTTCTCCTTGCTCAAACTCTCACCACTGCTATTCTAGACTGTCTCATTCTGCTTTATAATCAATCAATTTGCTTCTATCACTGATGACTTTATTCACCCGCCATTTAAATGTTGATGGTTTCTAGGGATTCCCTTCTCATTTCTTGCTCTGACTCCTGAAAATGCTCTGCTTCTCACTAGACTGTTAGACAAAACTATGTCTAATTCATCCATGAGTGTCCCTTAGCAAGACTACATATCCTGAGATAGGAACATGGCCAATACGTTCCTATTATCATCAGAGCCTGTCATTTCTCCTTCTGTGATATCTCTCAGATCTTTTTTCTCTTCATTTCCACTGACACCATCTCAAGTCATCCTGTCCAGGTAGTAGCCAGAGTTATAATCCTAACTGATCCCCAAACTTACACATTCTCCCCTGCCCATTACAGCCTTCAGAGGACCACCAAAATCATCCTTCCAAAAGACAGATATGCCTTGTGTCCCTACCATTCTCACACACCTTCAACCACTTCCTTTCACCCTCATACAGGATGACATCCACACTTCATTAGATGAGAAATTCAATGTCCCCAACAATTTGGCCTCAACCTCCAGATGCTTACCGCTGCACACATCCTACACTCTAGCCTTACTGATATACTCAACATGTATTTTGTCTTCTATTTCTTTGAACATATGGTTCTTTCTACCTCAGTCTAGCGAAATGCTCATCTCCAAGTCCCAGATGAAAGATCATGACCTCTTTAAAACTGTACCAGCCCCACTCTAGGGCAATGAGTCATTCATTTCTTCCTCTGAGTTATCAGAACACTTATCCCATAACTTTTATCAAATCATTGAACATGTTATATTTCAAGTCATATCTTTATTGTATCATACTGTGAACTCTCGGGAATCAGAATCCCAGTCTTATATTGGCAGTACCTAATACAGCACCTGGCGCATTTGCAGAATGTTTATTATGCTGGATTGAATTCAATGACATTTTTAAAAGGATCTTCCAGAAATAAATCTTTAACAATTAATCAGAAACAGGAAATTGTGAAAAGCGGGTGTCTCTAGCGAGGAAAGATGATGGAATATGTTAAGAGACAGACTTACTTTCCACTGTATACCCTTTAATAGAGTTTTAGATTTTTTTACCACCCATGCGTACTACCTTTCAACATGGCCTGAGGAGGTCCTATAGTATGTACCTGGCACTGTGCACAGTCGGGATTTTAGGCATCATGGAACTTCATTAACCAAAGAAACCTATGATCTTGGATAACCTCTGTGTAGATTATTCTTTTCTCCCCCTCAATTCCTACATAGTCGTGTTGTTCTTTAGTTATGGCATTCTACACAGTCTAAGTGATAATGGAATGATTTATAGACATGTCCTCCATGCTGGGTAAAGAGCTCCTAGAAGGCAAGGACTCTCCCCTCCTTACCTCCACAGCATCTACAAGCTTCTAGTATAGTGCTTTGCATACCCTTGACAGTCAACTTGCAATTGTTTCATAAACTTGGATTGACCAAGAAAATATATCTAAGTTTCAAATTTAAAAAACCAATAATTATACTAGTTTGCAGCTAATAATTCATGTTAAGTGGAGGCAAGGAAGAGAAAAATCTAAAATACTGCTAATAGGTAATAGCAATAAATTTTAGGTTTATTATGGTCAGACTGAGTGCAGAGGTAGAATAGCTGTAAAAACGTATCAACTGTTTGTTTTTTCATCCATTATTTAGGTCGTGGATAAAACACATATTTTACTTTCAAGTGAGAGCCTTGAATGTATGCACAGCCAAAACTGTACAGAACCACTACTGAGTGAAGGTGATAAAAAGTTTTGAGATAAAAGAAGAAAAGGCAAATGGATTCCAAAATGACATCCTTACAAACAAAATAGGAAAACAATCAGCAGTTTCCAGATAGATCTAAAACCTAACTCCTCTGGTGAAAATACTCCAACTAAATCCTTCAGTGCCTTTCAAACAGTTTGAAAGCTCTGTGCTATAAAGAACAAAAAGTACAGAATGTGAACTCTGTCCTCACAGAGCTGAAAATACACTTATATTGACAACCACATTAAAAGTTAGAAAACAATAGGAGATTTAAGGAAAAAAAGTGCAACAACAGGGCTTCCCTGGTGGCGCAGTGGTTGAGAGTCCGCCTGCCGATGCAGGGGACACGGGTTCATGCCCCGGTCCGGGAAGATCCCACATGCCGCGGAGCGGCTGGGCCCATGAGCCATGGCCGCTGAGCCTGCGCGTCCGGAGCCTGTGCTCCGCAACGGGAGAGGCCACAACAGTGAGAGGCCTGCGTACCGGAAAAAAAAAAAAAAAAAAGCAACAACGTAAGATTCATATATGTGAGATAAATATTCATTGAGCACCTAATATGGAAATATGCAGTACCCATATTCCTATGTGGCATGATAGCCCTAAGGTACCCATTTTATTACCCAGCCCAAACCTGACCATTTTCTCCACGAAGTCTTCACTTTTCTTCCTCCAATCCTCCCTTCCCCACTCTGCCTCCACACACAGAAGTGTTCTCTCGGGCCCCTAAACACATGAAGAGATTATCTATCCCTGATTATCCCATTTACCATTATCTATTTTGTATTACAGTTAGTTACAGCCATGTGATCGACCAATGAACTTCAGATCACTTGCAGATAGACTTCACATCTCATTAAATAATAAACTCTCAATGCATTTGCCACAGTGGAACACAGCTGACTGGCCAGACAATGTTTGCTCGTCACAGCATGGTAGATCTGGATTTCTCCTCTACCCCCACAAAACCTACAAGAATTCTACTTCTCAAAGGGAGAAAGAATAGAGAAGATGGGAAAGAAAATGTGATAGAACAGAGCTTAGTACCATGTAGATAAATGCTTCTTATCCAGGCAACTTGCAACCATTAATTTAATTTATTGACCTGCCTCCTTTTGCAAGCAAGTATTACATTTTATTTACCTTTGCAGTCCCATAGCCTAGCCCAATCCTTGATATAAAATATATGCCTAATAAATATTTGGTATATCAATTAGTTAATCAAAGGGGAGAGACGGGTTAAGAAAAAGAAATGTTCTCACTTAATTAGTACCTACTGAAATGAGAAATGAATGTTGGTCAACAGAAGAGAAATACAATCCTCCCTTATTTTCCCCGTCCTAAGGTGTCCCAAAGTTATTCAATAAGATGTCTGTCCCTTAAGCCAAATTTGAAAGGATACTTTAAGTAAAAATTCACATGGCAATTATCTTCTTAAAACTGGATACTCACCATTTTAAACTGAATTCACTTCAATAAGTATTTATTGAGCACCAACTATATGTGGGGTATGTTTCTGATATTAGGGAGCAAAGAGATAAATAAGACCTTGTCCTTCCCCTCAACGATCTTACAATCTAGTGTCATGTTCCTTGTAAAGTGCACTGCCTTTTACTATGATGCAAAAAACACGATGACATTTCACAGTATTTATGAAGTCCTATGTTTTAAAACCATGGCCAAAAGAGATATACTAATACTCCTTTTCAAAAAGCCCACGGAAACAAACAAACAAAAAAAAGCCCACGTACTTCACAGCCAAATCCTACATGGCAGCCTGCCAGTCAAAAGGGCCTCACCCCAAAAGGCCTGTAGTCATTCCTCAGAAAGAAAATGAAATAGCTCTTCAAATGGAGTTACCAGTGACTTAATTTTGACAGAAACATCTATATCAATGCGTCTATGTTAAAACAAAGCTGGTAGAAAGGCTCTCCCTCACAACTTTCTTCAAACAAAACGTAAATGTTGGCTTTATTTTTATGGACTAGTCACAAATATTCCTATCTGGGCTAGTTTTTCATGCCTCTTAATAACCCAAATATTAATGCTTGTCACAACTGCAGTGTGGCAATTTAAGCTCAGGTTCTATGAGGATACATCACTCCATTATATAAAGGAGACACTGATCACCTATAAAATAGCTCGGTGTAATGAATTTATCGCAAAAATGAAAAATAAAAATTCCTGAAAAGTCCAATCTTGAATAGTGGATGCAGCTGATAATATGTTTTTCCCCTTTACAAAAGTTTTAAGAGAAAACAAATGTAAGTATATGCGTTTGTTTGTATGAATATATACATATATTTATATATACATATAAAATACTGAAGATAATGCAAAATTGTGTATTTATATACATGGCTTTAAAATTTAAATATATAAAATAAAGGGGAGATGAAAATATATTACTATTTCAAAGTTATTGGGGAATTACTGAGAAGGAACATTGCCAAAATATAAAAATATTAAAAACATAAAAAAATTAAATTCTCAGGTGTCTTCATTAATCAGGTAGTGAAGAGGGGAAATCCACATTTCCATGTGATCAAAAAGAGGAAGTGGTACCTCCCGCTATGTACCATGTTCCTGGCATAAGAGGTGTGTTATGTCCAAGAACTCTGCTCCTTGTTGGATCCCTTCTGCTCTGTGTGAGTGAAAGCTGTCCTGTCTGGGCTCCCAGGGACTTCAGGGTATGTATCTCACATTTTCATCCCATCTAGGTCAGCTTACTTGTCCCAGAGATAGTATTAGATAGAGCTGTGATACAGATGATCTGCACTGCCTCTTTACTTCTACAGAGGCCCAGTGCCCTCATCATCTTCTAGAGAACACTAGATTTCTTAGTACTAGCTTCTTACCTATAAACTCCAACAGATCCAAAACTGTGGTCTTGGCTTAATCAATATTTGATTCAAGTTTAAGGAAACCTCTTAAATTCATTGAGGATCTTAAACTGACACTCAATGAAAACCAAACCAAACCAAACCAAAAAAAGACTTGATTACAGCTCCTGTTGGTGTGTCACAAGAGAATTTGTATTTTAACCTTCTTTGGGACTTCAAAACAAAAAAAGAAAAAAATGAGGCTTCCCAGGAAGGATCAGGTAAGAGAGAGCTAAAGGTGGAAGGAAAAAAGAAAGCTTTCAAGTACACTGAACCCACACTGATATCCTGCCTGACATACTCAGGCCACCTGGCCCAGGACATGGAATCTGAACTGGAGACATTCAGGGTGGTATTAAGGCCCAGGACACCAGAATCAAACAGGTTTAGGCTCAAACTATGACTCAGATATATGTAGCCACCATGGTAGCTGTGTTCCTCTATTTCCTCATCGGCAGGGATTCTAATAGTACTTCCCTCATAAGGTATGTGAAGCAGAGGGTAATACACTCTCTTACCACTAGGCTGGTATCAGTACTTCTACTGCTATTGCTGGAACTGTTGTTATTACTACTGCCAGCATGCTAGAGTCACTAGACTGTGCGCTCTGTGAAGAGGAGTTTCATGCGCAGCACAGTGTTTACAACTGCAGGCTCCAGAGTCTGACTTCAAATCCCAGCTGGGCCATTTTCGGACTTAGGTAGGTTCCTTGAACAATTCATTTAACCTCCCTGTGCCTCAGTTTCCTTATATAAAAAGAGGATGATAACATCCATGGAGTTATTGTGAGTGAAGTTATTTGTATAAAATGTTTTGCAGTTGTATATAGCAAGCATTTTTTCTACTTATCCTTACAGTGTCTGAAGTAAAAATAATATTATTAGTAACAATAAGCATACAAGATCACTTATAAGGTAGGCACTTTGTTAAGCTACACACACATACACACACACCCACATATGTATGTATATTTAATTATCCTCATTTACAGATGAGAAAACTGAGGCACAGTGTAAGTGACAGGTTGGGTGGCAGAGTCATGAGAGTCATGATTTAAACCCAGGCTGTCTGGCTTCAGAGCCCATGCTCTTTATCACTATGCTTTGTTGCCTGATAAAAAGTTAAAACAATGAATGAATGTTCCTGCTAGAAAAATACTGAAAAGAGTCAATCACTTTGACACTGCTGTTTTCAATAAGCGTGGACAGTTCTTGCAAAGTGCACAGGAAGGGAAGACAAAGGCACTTGGAGGGCAGAGAGAGGTC
The DNA here is from genome assembly GCF_003676395.1 of Aethalodelphis obliquidens. Lineage (NCBI taxonomy): Eukaryota > Metazoa > Chordata > Mammalia > Artiodactyla > Delphinidae > Aethalodelphis > Aethalodelphis obliquidens. The sequence continues at coordinate 54,252,215 of NW_020837951.1, forward strand.
AACTCAGTGCTGCCTGGCAGAGGCTTTCCAGCCAAAGTCAGAACAGGAGGGTAGCCTAAAGACACAAAAAGGAACTCAGGGTTTTGGCCCTGAATCCAAAGTCATTTAGTTTATAGCATGTTTTAAACTAACAAGGAACAAATGCTTATTATGAGCTTGGCCTTCTATGGTACCATGAGGGATTACATATAACTGGAAGACTAGATATTGGTCTTGAAGAATCTTATAGGAGGCCAAGGCATCTTCAGCTTCCCTCCAAACCCAGAAGTGAGGTTGACTTGTCCATTTACAACTTCCCTAGATTGCAGTGGGTATACTGGACCTGTTACTGCCCACCCGTTTGAATTTTAGGCCATTTGAGACCAAAGACACATTCATTGGTCACAATAGGACAAGTTCAACAGAAGGCCTTATCAATTCTTCAATATCCCTGAGGCCTCATCTCATAAAATCCCACTCCAAAAACCAAGGAGTTTTAGGTCAACCGTGTGTTGAATCAATATTTTGCTATTGACTAATTCTTGGGAATAATTTGTTGCTTTTTTCATCCTCTTTGAATTCAGCTTCCTGCAAATGTCTTAACTTTGGATCCTTTCTAGATCACCTTTTCCATGCATAAAAGACTTCAAGTAATCTAAAATCTCAACCGAAGCCACCAGATGATGAACAGAAAGAGACAAGAAAGGAACATGGCAGGGATGACAGAGAGACTGAGGAACAAGAAAGACAGTCAAATGGATCACTGAATTCTTAAAAAGATGAACATTTTTCATCTACAAGATTAGCAAATATCAAAGTTTGCTGACATACTATAGCAGTTAGGAGTAGGAGAAACTGGCACTCTCATATATGGCTAGTGAGTATAAATCAGTACAACTGCCTATGGAGATAAAATCTGCCAAGACTTGTCCAATTTTAAATGCACACACACTTTGAATAAGCCATTCCCCAAATATAAACCTTATACCTGGGTGCCATCTCATGCTATGCCAAAAAGACATCCAAATTCTGAGTACTGCTAAATTTCAGGAGAGATTTTAATGAACGGGGTTCACGATAACCACAGACATAAAGTTATTCGTAGTATAACTTCATCTTAATTAATAGTATAACTTTGTCTTTTCTTTTTCAATTTTTATTTATTTATTTTTGGCTGTGTTGGGTCTTCGTTGCTGCATGTGGGCTTTCTCTAGTTGTGGCAAATGGGGGCTACTCGTCGTTGCAGTGCACGGGCTTCTCATTGCGGTGGCTTCTCTTGTTGTGGAGCACAGGCTCTAGGCGTGCAGGCTTCAGTAGTTGTGGCACGTGGGCTCAACAGTTGCAGCTCGAGGGCTCTAGAGCGCAGGCTCAGTAGTTGTGGCACACGGGTTTAGTTGCTCCGTGGCATGTGGGATCTTCCCGGACCAGGGCTCGAACCTGTGTCCCCTGCATTGGCAGGCAGATTCTTAACCACTGGGCCACCAGGGAAGTCCTTAACTTCATCTTAATTAACAAATTATGTTATAACAAATATGATGTCCAAGCAGATAGAGATCATATTTCGCTCATATTCCTTTGGTGATTAGATTGGGAGATTTGTTTAGGTGGATGCTATGTTTTATAGCATTCAAGGGTAAGGCTTATTGGATCAACGGACAAGCTTTATTGTAAGGAGAAAGGTCTGGGTTTGAGAAAGGGGGACAGGCGGGTTCTAATCTCTCCTCTGCCAATAATTTTGCCTTCTTGAATAAGATACTTCACTCCTCTGATTTCCCTCATCCGTGAATGACAAATGTGAATTAGTTACAAATTTGCTTCACTTTTAATGATCCATCTCTACAACAGCTAAATTAAGCTGAATCTCAATGTGCTGACACAAAAGGAAGAAGGAACTAACACTTAAAAACTGAGTTCCTGGCAGACCAAGATGGCAGTGTAGAAAGATCCTGAACTCACCTCTTCCCTTGGATGGACCAAATCTACAGTTACATATGGAATAATTCCCTCTGAAAAAGAACTGAAAACTAGCTGAACTGCTCCTCCACAACAAAAGATAAAAGGACCATAGGTAGTCAGGTAAGACAGGGAGAAATTTGGTCTTACCAAAAACTCCATTCCTGGTGTGGTGACTCACAACAGGAAGGGATCTCACAAGCCTGGAGCTTCTCTCAGAGGAATGAAGGGTTTGTGCCCCTTATCAGGTACCTCAACCCTTGGGACTTACACCAGAGAGATCAGCCCTCAAAACATCTGGCTTAGAAAACCAACGGGGCTTATGTCCAATGGACCTAAAGGGCTATAGGGAACTGAGATTCTCCTTTTAAAGGGCTCACAGGCAGTCTCATTTGCCCCAGGACCCCGCACCAAAGCAGCAATTTGCAAAATGCCTGGACTATATGTGAAGGAGATTCATTTGCTACTCCAGCATCTACTGGAGGGGCAGAGGGGACAGCTGGGACTTTCTCCAGAGATGGAGACACTGGCAAATACCATTTTTTGCACTCTCACTCTACCGTGCTAGCACAGTGGGTGCGTGAGGACATGACACCCTCCCACTGCCTTGCTAAGGCCTGTGGGGGCGAGAAGTTGCAACACCATCCTGCTGTCTTGCTGAAGCCAACAAGGGCAGGCAGTTGCCATACTCCCCTGCTCCCAGGCTGTGGCTAGCAAGCATGAGCAGTCATGGCATTCTCTGGCTCCTTTACTAAAGCATGCTCTGCCCCCTTTTCTCTTTAGTTGCCTTGTTAAAGCCAGCAGGCATGCACAGTCATCACAGGGGACACCTCTAGATCACCTGGCCCTGGTAGTCGAGGAGGCTTGTATGCCTGGGCTCCATGTGATTGTAACAATCAGAAAGACAGTTATTGGCAGGCTACCACTCTCAGGGTACCACACAGACAGCAGACTAAAACACATCCCCAGTCTTCCTGCTAAAAAGGCCTATTTACTTGTCCTGGATCCGCACAAGGGACAAGCTTCAGGTCTGCCATACGTCTAGAGGCTACAGAGGCACTCCCAGGTAACATAAGCAGGGAGCTATCCTTGAGCATTCCCCTGGTCTCACTCCAGCTCACTGATACCTTCCAGAAAAGAGTTTATATACTCATCTGGAGCTTTATTTTTGCAACTGTCACCCAGGGGTGATCTGGAGATCAGCAGGGTTTATGATTTCAGTCCCATGGAGCTGTACTTATTTACACACTTTAAAAGCTGCTGCTTCTAATCAGCCTGAAACTAGGTGCTAAATGAGATCCCTCCCCTTGGAACACTGACAGGTCTTGGCATACCCTCAACAACAGGGACATATCAAGAATAAATCAGGCTGCTTAGACAATCATAAAGGTTCAAGAGACAACCAAGAGCTAGGGCAAGGCTGAGTGATAAGGTTCACCACCTACACAAGGCCACTCCTTCAAGACTGAGAGAAGAAGCTATCTTGCCTAATACAGAGAAACAGAGTCAAGCAAAATGAGAAAACAGAGAAATATGTTCCAAACAAAAGAACAAGGTAAAACCTCAGAGAAAGACCTTAATGAAACAGAGATAAAAAATTTAAAGTAATGATAAAAAATTTAAAGTAATGATCATAAATATGCTCACTGAACTAAGGAGAAAAATTAATGAACACAGTGAGAATTTCAACAGAGAGATAGAAAATATAAGAAAGTACCAAAAAGAAGTCACAAAGATGAAGAACATGATAACTAAACTGAAAAATATACTAGGGGATTCAACAGCACACTAGATGAAGCAGAAGAATGGACCAGTAATCTGGAAGACAGGGAAATGGAACTCAACCAAAAAGGGCAGTAAATAGAAAAAAAGAATTAAAAAAAAAAGAAGACAGCTTAAGGGACATATGCAACAACGTCAAGCAGAATAACATTCACACCATAGGGGTCCCAGAAGGAGAAAAGAGAGAAATGGGCAGAAAAAAATATTTGAATAAATAATGGCTGAAAATTTCCCTAACTTGAGGTAAGACACAGGCAGCCAGGTCCAGGAAGCCCAATAATCTCCAAATAAGATGAACCCAAAGAGATTCACACCAAGACGCATTATAATTAAAATGGCAAAAGTTAAGATAAAGAAAAAGTCTTGAAAGCAGCAAGAGAAAAACAACTTGTTACATACATAAACTATCAGCAAATTTTCCACAGAAATTTTGCAGACAACAAGGTAGTGGCATAATATATTCAAAGTGTGCAAAGGAAAAAACTTCCAACCAATATTACTCTACCTGGCAAGGTTATCATTCAGAACGGAAGGAGAGAGAAAGAGTTTTCCAGACAACCAAAAACTAAAGAAGTTCATCACTACTAAGACATCCTTACAAGAAATGTTTAAAGGTGCTTCTTTGAGCAATGGCACTAATTAATAACAAGAAAGCATATGAAAGTAAAAATCTCACTAGCAAAGGTAGTTATAAGGTAATGGTAGTAAATTAATGACTTGTAAAGCTAGTATGAAGACTAAAAGACAAAAGCAGTAAAATTAACTAAAACTATAATAATTAGTTAAGGGATACATAAACTTTAAAAGATGTAAAATGTGATATCAAAAACATAAAATATGGTGGAGGGGAAAGTAAAAATGTAAGGTTTTGGAGTGAGTTCAAATTTAAGTTACTTTCAACTTAAAATAAACTGCTATATACATCAGATGTTACATACGAACCTTACAGTAACCACAAAGCAAAAACCTAGAGCAGATACCCCCTCCCCCAAAAACTGAGAGAGGCATCTAAACATAACACTAAAGAAAGTCATCAAACCACAAGGGAAGAGAGCAAGAGAAGAAAGGAACAGAGAAGAACTACAAAAACAGCCAGAAAACAATTAAAAAATGGCAATAAGTATAGATCTATCAATAATTATTTTAAATGTAAATGAACTAAATTCTCCAATCAAAAGACATAGAGAGGGTGAATGGATTAAAAAAAAGCAAGATTAATCTATATGCTGCTTATAAGAGACTTATTTCAGAAATAAGGACACATATATACTAAAAGTAAAGGGAAGGAGAAAGAGAGTCCATGCAAATGGAAATGAAAAGAAAGTTGCTGTAGCTATACTCATATAAGACAAAACAGACTTCAAAACAAAGACTGTAATAAAAGACAAAGAAGGATATTACATAACAATAAAGGGGTCAATCCAATAAGAAGGTACAACATTTGTAAATAAATATGCACCCAACATAAGAGCACCAAATGCATAAAGGAAATACTAACATACCTAAAGGGAGAAACTGACAGTAATACGATAATAGCAGGGGACTTTAACACCCTACTTACATCAGTGGAGAGATTATCCTGACAGAAAACCAAAAAAGAAACATCAGCCTTAAATGACACATTAGATCAGATGAACTTAATAGACATATATAGAACATTCCATCCCAAAGCAGCAGAATACATATTCTTCTCAAGTGTACAAGAAACATTCTCCAGGATAGATCACATGTTAGGCCACAAAAGAAGTCTCAATAAATTTAAGACTTGAATCATATCAAGCATCTTTTCTGAACACAATGGTATGAAATTAGAATCAATTATAAGAACAAAACTGGAAAAAAAAAAGAACAAAACTGGAAAAATTACAAGTAAAAATCATCTCAATAGATGCAGTAAAAGCATTTGATAGAATTCAACATCCATTTACGATAAAAACTCTCAACCAAGTGGGTATAGAAGGAATGTACCTCAACATAATAAAGGCCATATTTGACAAGCCCACAGCTAACATCATACTCAAATGGTGAAAAGCTTAATGCATTTTCTCTAAGATCAGAAACAAAACAAGCATGTCCCCTTCTCCCCACTTTTATTCTACATAGTATTGAAAATCCTTGCCAGAGCAATTAGGCAAGAAAAAGAAATAAAAGGCATCCAAATTGGAAAGGAAGAAGTAAAACTGTCACTATTTGTGGATGACATATTTTATATATAGAAAACCCTAAAGACTCCACAAAAACCTGTCAGAACTAATAAACAAATTCAGTAAAGTGGTAAGATACAAAATTAGCACATAAAAATCTGTTGTGTTTCTAGACACTAACAATGAACTATCAGAAAGAGAAATTAAGAAAACAATCCCTTATAACTGCATCAAAAAGAATAAAATACCTAGGAATAAATTTAACCAAAGAGGTGACAGAACTGTATGCTGAAAACTATAAGTTACTAATGAAAGAAACTGAAGAAGACACACACAAAAGAAGTGGAAAGATATTCCACACTCATGGATTGGAAGAGTTAATATGGTTAAAATGTCCATATTACCCAGAGCAATATACAAATTCAATGCAATTAAAATTCCAATGACATTTCTCACAAAAACATAACAAACAATCCTAAAATTTATATAGAACCACAAAATAACCCAATTAGCCAAAGTGACCTTGAGAAAGGAAAACAAAGCTAGAGGCAACATGGTCCCTGATTTCAAACTATATTACAAAACAACAGTTATCAAAACAGTATGGTATTGGCATAAAAACAGGACAGATCACATGTTAGGTACAAAAGAAGTCTCAATAAATTTAAGAAGACTTGAATCATATCAAGTCATATAGATTAATGGAACAAATAGAGAACCCAAAAATAAACCCACATGTATACAGTCAATTAATTTATGACAAAGGAGGCAAGAATATACAATGGGGAAAAGATAGTCTCTTCAATAAATGATGTTGGGAAAACTGGACAGCCACACAAACAAGTATGAAACTAGACCACTATCTTACACCATACACAAAAATTAATTCAAAATGGATTAAAGACTTGAATGTAAGACCTGAAACCATAAAACTCCTAGAAGAAAATATATGCAGTAAGCTACCTGACACTGGTCTCCGTGAGGAATTTTTGGATCTGACTGCAAATGCAAAAATAAACAAGTGGGATTGCATCAAACCAAAAACCTTCTGCACAGCAAAGGAAACCAACAACAAAATGAAAAGGTGATGAATGAATGGGAGAAAATATTGGCAAATCATATCTGATAAAGGGTTAATATCCAAAATATATAAAGAACTCATACAACTCAACAGCAAAACAAAAACAAAATAACCTAACTAAAAACAATCCAATGAAACACTGAACAGAGGAGCTGAATAGGTATTTTTCCAAAGAAGACATACAGATGGCCAACAGGCACATGAAAAGATGCTCAACATCATTAATCATCAGGAAAATGCACATCAAAACCACAATGAGATATTACCTCATACCTGTTAGATTGGCTATTATCAAAAAGACAAGAAATAACAAGTGTTGGTGAGGATGTGGAGAAAAGGGGGCCTTCATGCACTGTTGGTGGGAATGTTAATTGGTACAGCTACTACAGACAACAGTATGGAGGCTCCTCTTAAAAAGAGAACTATCATGTAATCCAGCAATTCTACTTCTGTGTATTTATTTGAAGAAAACAAAAATAATAATTTGAAAAGATATAAGTTCCTCCTTGTTCACTGCAGCATATTTACAATAGCCAAGATATGGAAACAACCTAAGTGTCCATCAATGAATGAATGGATAAAGATGTGGTATATATATACAACAGACGACTACTCAACCATAAATAAAAGAATGAAATCTTGCCATTTGTGATAACATGGATAGACACTGAGAGCATTATGCTAAGCTAAATACGTCAGCTAGAAAAAGACAAATACCGTATGATTTCACTTATATGTGAAGTCTAAAAAAACAAAACAAACTAAACAAAGTAAAAATCATAGATACAGAGAAGAGAATGGTGGTTGCCAGAAGGGAGTGAGGTTGGGGAGTGTTCAAAACAGGTGAAAAGGGTCAAGAGGTACAGACTTCTAGTTATAAAGTAACTAAGTCATGGGGATACACCATATAAAGCATGGTGACTATAGTCAGTAATACTGTAGAGCATACTTGAAAGTTGTCAAGATAATAAATCCTAAAAGTTAATTTTGTATGCTGATGGATGGATGGTAACTAGACTTACTGTGGTGATCATTTCAAGGTGTATACAAATATTGAATTGTTATACTGTACACCTGAAACAAATATAATGTTATGTATCAGTTACACCTCAATAAAAAAAAAATTTAACAAACAAAACAAAAACAAGAAGTGATTTCCTACTAATTGCTTGCCATTGTAGTTCTCCATTTCTTAACCCTGCCAACAACCTTACAAGGTAAGTATTATCATCTTCCTTCTACAGGCTAGGAAGTTGAAGCTCAGAGGAGTTAAGTAGTTTTCCAGATTCCAGAACAAGGAAGTGGCAGAGCAAGGGTTCAAACCCAGTTGAATTTAACCCCAAATGTGGGTTCTTTGCTTTTTGCTGTATTTTTTCTATATGCAGTAATCCAGACTTAAAGAAAAAAAATTTCTCTATCATAGATTTTGTCATAATAGGAATACATGTGAATGCAAAAGCAAAAAGAGAAAATATTTTAAAGGAAAATAATGAAAAAGATAAGTTTGTTCACCAAAGAATTAAATAGATAATTTAAAAAAAAATTCTGAATCACCAAAAGTGACTTAAAATTTGTTTCTACATAGTACTAAAATAACAAGATGATTTATTGTTAATTGACTGTATTTAGAATAATGCAAATATGAGTGTATGGTTCTTTTTTTTCTACCAGTTGCATTATAAAGACATAGACTGAATCATTCCTACATCTAGTCCAGGAATAGTTTCAACTGAAAGGTCATTTGTATTGTTAACTCACACCCAAAACAAAAGTAATGCATTCACCCCATGAATAACTCCAGAACTCTAAGCTCTCAATGGCCCTTTCTTTAATTTGGTGATCAGTTATAATTTATAAAAATTGGGGTTGGAGGATGAGGGAGTATAGTTGTTACTCAACTTACTTAAATCTAGTGGCTGAAGGACTAAACGAAAAATTATAGTGGAGAATCTTTAATCTGAGGTTATTTGTAGTGGAGACTATTCCCTCTCTGAATTTAGAAGTTATTTGAGATGTAATCTATTTGAAATGTAATCTCTTTTTCAAAACAAGGCTGGAGAGAGAGAGGGGAGGGGAGTGGCAGAGGTGGCATCAGGGGAAGACACCTTATAAATTAGTGGAATAAAGGAAACAAAGGGTGGAGTAAACTAGAAAAAAGTCACTCCTCACTCCACGGGGAGGGTTCTGCTTGCAGGAATCTTTCTCCCAAGAAGGACCTACAGGTTCGGAGAGCAGCACACCTCTAATCCGTTAGGGTAGGAGCATCCTTTCTAGGATTTACTGCCATCCAAAGCCACTTGGAACCAAGACTGCCTCTACTGTAAATTGAGACAAAAGGAAAAGTTTCTTCTAGGTTTGAGAGTAAAAAGGTTTGAGTGAGTCTCTGCTGAGTGAAGACCTATAGCACAAATAGGATGTCTACCCTATGAGAAGGAATAGGGAGAATCAGGGGCCCACCTAAATCCTGGGCTTCAAGGCTCATCTCAGGGCAGAAGAGTGGGCTCACCTGATGCTCTTGTCACTTCCTCTTAGAGGTACACCCATGCAGCCTTCAGTAAGAAGGCAGATGGAGGGAGGCGGCATCTCCTATGAACACTTCCACTAGTTTCCTCCCTGTTCTGGGGCTTTTAACTGAAGATATCATAGTAGGTATTACAATGCAGGACGTCACTCTTACAGCGTCACACAGTGACCAAAATATTTCGTCAGGATAAAATATTTTTTAAAAATATAATCATGGGAGTGTGCTGTGCTGTTGTAGAATGTGAAGCACTTTGTGCATTGTCAGTAATATATCCTCATTATATCCTGACTATGATCAACATGGGGAGTTTACTGGGAGATGATGTCTCAAGAACCCAACTGTCCTGGGGCTGCATCACCCCCAAAAGCAGCGGGAAGACCCACTATTCAGTTAAAGCAGCAAAACAAAACAACACAGAATTCTGAAAAATTAAGCTTCCATTTATTTGTGGGTCATTTCTGGAATCTATTCTATTCCATCAGTCTATTTGAGTGTTCACTGTAATATTCTTACAGGCTTACGTATTCAGAACTAGTTCATAACTTTTTAAAGTCAGGGTCTCAGTATCACACGGAGAGGTCCACAGATTCTTCTACACAGCAGGACACTGGATGATTAAAGAAGGAAGAGCTGGTACAGTTGAGAGATATGAAAATAAAAACAAATTTCTGTCTCTCAGAATTTAATTTCTCACCGAAGCTATGGAAGGACCCACTTTCAAGACTTTGTAACACTTTCTTACTTAAATGCTAATTCCCTCTTGCAATTCTAAGTAATGAATGCCTTTTAAAAATCCTGCAGCAACACACAGAGCCATGTCATTCACCAACCTTGGTATATTCCTAATGAGATGTCCCTCTGTGATACAAGAACTACTGATGGGGGATGGGAATAATGAAGGAGAGAGTGGAAGATGAATGATGTAGAAGGGACACCGTTAACATTTTCCATGAGCATGATCAATATGCTGTGTAATAGAAACATAATAAATCACTTCATCGACGAACTCTCACCCCTGAAGAAAGCAACTCATAGGTTTGGCAGCAGAATCCAGTAAACAAATTATCCTGAGAGATTAACTGGGTGTGAACTAAAGCCTCTCTCTGTAACATTTCCTTCCTCCAACTGTATACAGTACAAATGTGCCTTAAAAGTATCAGGGGATTCCCTGGTGGCGCAGTGGTTGAGAGTCCGCCTACCGATGCAGGGGACACGGGTTCGTGCCCCGGTCCGGGAAGATCCCACATGCCGCGAAGCGGCTGGGCCCGTGAGCCATGGCCGCTGAGCCTGTGCGTCTGGAGCCTGTGCTCCGCAACGGGAGAGGCCACAACAGTGAGAGGCCCGTGTATAAAAAAAAAAAAGTATCGGGATGGCTCTAAACTTAATTTCTAAGTTGTTAAAAAATTCTTCTGATCCCTTGCTACAGTGTCATTCTTCTTCACCTTTTTGCTTTTTATTTACAGTGAAAAAAAAAATGATCAAAGTTGAGACATAAAATTCCAGGGATCTTAATTCAAATATAGACAGACTCATGATTTAATTCCTCCTAGAAACTTACTCATTTGTCTCTCCAAGTTAGCTCTCACACACTTCCAAAACACATTAAACAAACCTGCATGCAGAGCTCAAAGTAAGGATACCTATGTCCAGGGCAGGGTGTGATAATACCCAAATTCCCATGAGTTGGGTTTCAGAAAACATGAACTACAAGTGTGCTTGGAGCCCTGATGCATGGCAGACTAGAACATGTACCACAAGACAGCTGGTCCATCCTGCTCTGGCCCACAAGCTAAGAGAGTATGTGTGCAGATGAGGCTGTACTGAAACCTAAGGAATGGATGATACTTCAGTGGGTCCTCACTATAATTTATGCCTTCTTCATCTCTCAACTCGACTAGCATAAAAACCTCCTTACAGGTCTATGGTCTTGCTCCCATCATGCTTCTCAAATGTATTTCTCCACACTGCAGCCAATGTGAACATTTAAAACACAGATTTGATCATTTCCTTCTCCTCTGAAAACATTCCAGTGGCTCCCCACTGCCTTCAAGATGAAGTCCAGCATTCTGCTGCATGGTTTTCTATAGTTATGACACCAAGAAGGAAAAGCAGGACTTCCCTGGTGGCCCAGTGGTTAAGAATCTGCCTGCCAATGCAGGGGGCATGGGCTTGATCCCTGGTCCTGGAAGATCCCACATGCCACAAGGCAACTAAGCCCATGTGCCACAACTGCTGAAGCCTACACTCTCTAGAGCCCGCAAGCCACAACTACTGAAGCCCTCGTGCCTAGAGCCCGTGCTCTGCAACAAGAGAAGCCACTGCAATGAAAAGCCCGTGCACTGCAACGAAGAGCAGTCCCCGCTCACTACAACTAGAGAAAGTCCACACGCAGCAGCGAAGACCTAACACAGCCAAAAAAAAAAAGGAGGAAAAGCAGCAGTGGCAGTGGCACCTGCAGCAGTTTGTCAAAGGCAGGCACAGAGGAAAGTCTGTATTCGTTTCCTAGGGCTGTTGTAACAAAGTACCACAAACAGGGTGGCTTAAAATAACAAAAATTTTTTTGTCTCACAGTTCTGGAGGCTGTAAGGCCAAAATCAGGGTGTTGGCAGGGTTGGTTTTTTCTAAGGGCTGTGAGTTAGGATTAGTTCCGACTAATTGGTTAAGTGGTTAAGAACCCACCTGCCAATGCAGGGGACAGGGGTTCGAGTCTTGGTCCAGGAAGATCCTACATGCCGCGGAGCAACTAAGCCCGTGCGCCACAACTACTGAGCCTGCGCGCTACAGCCTGTGAGCCACAACTACTGAGCCCACGTGCCACAACTACTGAAGGCCATGCGCCTAGAGCCCGTGCTCTGCAACAAGAGAAGCCACCAAAATGAGAAGCCCGCGCACCGTAACGAAGAGTAGCCCCCGCTCGCCGCAACTAGAGAAAGCCCGCACACAGCAACAAAGATCCAACGCAGACAAAAATAAATAAATAAAAACCTACTTCTAATACTCCTTGATAATATATGGTTCAGAGATACATACTTTTTTTTTTGGTGGCTGGACATAATTTTATTTTATTTTTATATAGCAGGTTCTTATTAGTTATCTATTTTATACATATCAGTGCGTACATGTCAATCCCAATCTCCCAATTCATCACACCACCACCCCTGCCCCCCGCCGCTTCCCCCCCTTGGTGTCTATACATTTGTTCTGAGATACATACTTTTGTAACAAGTAAAAATGTGCCTTTTCCAGAATAACCAAATTCAAAAGAACAAAATTACATCATCTTAAACGAGACGAAATGATTCTGGGTCAGATACCAGGGTGTTTCTTTAACCAAATAAAAAGAAACAGTGGTGGCTTTTTTGGGTTTTTTTTTTGCAGAACCCAAGTAGCCATTTCCACAAGTCGTACCATAGAGTTATATGATGTTTTAAGTGGTATAACACTGAGGGAAGAAAAGAAGGGCAAAAAATGGTTCTTTTAAAGTTCCTAGGCATAGAGAGCCACTTTACTCACCCACGGTATTGCTGTGCAGTTGTAAATGAACACAGGTAGAAACTCTACTGATGGATGGAATTTCATGCGGCCTATGTACACGGTGCTTCTCCAGGGATCCTCTAGTTGCAATACACCAGGGGGTGTGCAAAATGAATGGTGTCCCGGGTTGTGCAATGCAGCTGTCCTAGTGGAGTAGGGGCAGGAACTAGGATTGGGATCCCAGAAAAAAGCAGAGTATGAAATGGAATAAACATGACTCACAATAGCTTTATGGAAGGCTGTGGTGGAATGGAAAAAAATGCTGGTCCAGGAGTCCAACAGACCTGGGTCTTGGTTTACAATCTAGTACTTATTGGCTGTAAAACTTTAGTAAAGTCACATGAGCTGCTCCCTTATTCTAAAATGGAAATGAAAACTGCAACTACCTTTTCTACCTCTAAGGATTATTGTGAGAATCCAATGAGATTATGCATGGGACAGTGCTTTGTAAACCTGACTTAACAAATGGAAGATGTTATTATCTTGGGTAGAGTCCAGCTTCCCAACAGTCTGTCTTGAACTGTGAAAACTTTTTTTTTTTCCCTCAGGGTCCAAAAGTAAATGTCCAAATACAGCTGTTCTACTTAATTTTCTTCTGTCATAAGCATAGGGTGATTTTTATTATTCTGTATAAACCATACAAGGCCACTTTCATTTGTCAATGTCTATTATTACTGCCACTAGTCATTCTGTGTAAAATATTTCCAAACCCAGTCTTGACTCAAAAAGTCCCCTGGGTGGAACAGGTTAGGTAAACAATCAGTGTCTTATATTTTGAAAATTATTCTTCTAGGATAATACATGTAACTACTGATAATTATACCTATGATTTTCCTGATGAAGCTCCAGAAAGCTGTTTGTTTTAAAATTGCTTCTAATTAGCTGATTTCAAAAAAGTTTAATCTTGTAAGCACTGCTGGCTTGATACAGTTGTAGATCTAAAGGTTCTTTGGCTTTCCTTATTGAAGTCAAGTAGTGATGGAGAGAGCCCTTTCCTGTTAATGAGTCATTTATATCTAGTGCCATCGTGGGCACCAACAGTGCACCCTCTCAATGACTTGTTCTAAATGGGAGAGTGAAATGGGCTTCACTTCTAGAATCAAAAGGCAGAGCATTGCAAAGACAAACACAGTGAAACTGCAAATTTGGGTCTTTAAATTTCTGTATATTTTCAGTACTATGCTTTCGTTATTAATACGGAAATTGAGAAGTTGAATATTGATAGGGATTATTCTCACCTAAGACTGGGATTCTGGCTTAAAATATCACAGTAGTTCTGCTCTAGATAAATCCCCACTTCCCCAACAGAAGAGGATACATTCTAGATACAGCCATTTTTCTGGAACAGGGAACCAACCCTCCATTTACATCAGTATTTCTATAAGAAAAGGCAATTCCGGGTCAAGTAGGTTCTTGGAACAATTTACATCCCTCCCTACTACAATCCTGAATGCATCAAGGACTACTTCTTCATCAACTGGTCATCAGAAGTTGCAGAGGTCATGGCCAGGGTCCTTGGTGAGGCCAGAGAAGAAAAGGTTCCCATAAGCTCTCACTTGGATATGCCAAGTGAAGATTTTTTAAGCCAAATATTTGCATTTCAGGCACTGACTGCAATCTCAAAATAACTGCCCTGTCTCCACATGAATAAGGCAGATAAATTCAGACTCCCCTAGCTCAGCGGTTCTCAACCTGCAGCAACTTTGCCCCCCAGGAGACATACAGAATGCCTAGAGATATTTTTGTCACTACCAGGGATAAAGAGGGTGCTACTAGCATCTAATGTGTAGAGGCCAGGAATGCAGCTAAACATCCTACAATGCTCAAGAGAGGCCCTCATCAACAAAGAGTTATCTGGTCCAAAGTATCAATAGTGTAAGGTTGTGAAGCCCTGCCCTAACTAGTAGAACAGTAAACCCTGCCAGAAAATATAAGACAGTCCCTACAACAGATATAAACTCTATAAAATATAGATTTAAATATTAAATATCACTGTTTTTAAGCACTGAATATACTTTCGCAGTCACTGGATGGAAATACACACACACACACAGATTTTAAGCACTGTTAAAACCTCCATTTTCTCTTTGTACTCACCTTCAATAGCTCTGCGTAGAAAGAAAACATAAAGTGAATGAGTAGGTGCTAGAAAATGGGGGGAGAAGAGAGGAAACAGAAGGGAAAAATAAATGTAAAAAAATCCCTATCCCTTCTCTGAATATAGACCTGACATAACACTTCAGGCAAACAAAAGAGGCATCTTGTTGGAGCCAACGAAGTTTTATTGCCAAAGACATGAACATCATAAAATTTTCCAAAAGCTAAAATGTAAGGTTTTGTTCCCTAGCTATCACAATCTACAGTAAACAAACCCAATACATGGTACACAAAAGGTATTTCATTAAGCTGTTTCTAGAGTAGGAAGAAATATAATTGTGTGATCTTAAAATTAAAATTACTTCCACAGACTCCCTGGGCTTCAATGGCCAAGAACAGAATCCCTGAGCCTTTCACACAATGTACACATCTAGAACATGAACCCAAGTACAACCCCTGAAAACCTAAACCCACAGCTCTTTCATATTGCTCCCTATCAACATTATGGAGACATTCATGGAGCTGGCTGTCTAAGCAGAAATCAACCAGGCTATTGAGAACATGAATTCTGGAACACAAGCTACCATCAAATTCACTGAGAGATTAATTTATTAAAAGACAGAATCTCAGAATCTCACTGTTGGAAAAGGAGAAAAAAATTACCCATTATTTTTTGAATCCCCTCAACAAACTGACCAAGAAGTCATCCAATCTGTTCCTGGATTCCTTGTCACCTCCATGTCACCTCAATGATAGAACTGACTTAAGACTATTTCTTGGAGCTTACACACTGTTAAGTTCTGTATAAACTAAGATATATGGATCCTATTATTAACAACCCCCCAATTTCAAGAGCATAAGATTATGACGGTAGAAACCTATTTATTCTCTTGAATCATGTACTCCTTGTTTTCTGTCTGCTTATCTTCTGATCTGGAAACAGAAATACAGGTATGTCAATGGCAGTCCAACTTGAACCAACCTCTTCAACCCTATCTTTTTCTCTTCAATGGCACCTTGAAATTCTCCTAGATATACGGAAGGTAGGGTCAGGGCAACAAAGCACGGCAAAGGAGATACAAGTTGTTTGGGAAAGAGGACTTGACTACTTGACTACTACAACTCATCTCTCCTTTCACCCACCCCTCATGGAATTCAGGAGTACAGACACCAATTTTTTCATGACTCTACTTATTTCACTTTCAATCAGGTCAGACAATCTCATAACCTTGAATACTATCTATACATAGGTAACCCCAAAATAGTATCAGTCTAGACTTCCCTGATCTCCAGACTCACCCTGGGACTCACACCACAGGCTCCTCAAACTTAACAAGCCTAAAACCAAACTCTGGGCTTCCCTGGTGGCACAGTGGTTGGGAGTCCACCTGCCAATGCAGGGGACACAGGTTCGAGCCCTAGTCCAAGAAGATCCCACATGCCACAAAGCAACTGGGCCCATGTGCCACAATTGCTGAGCCTGCACTCTAGAGCCTGTGAGCCACAACTGCTGAGCCCATGTGCCACAGCTACTGAGCCTGTGCTCTGGATCCCGTGCTCCGCAGCGGGGAAGGACACCACAGTGGGAGGCCTGCGCACCACGGCGAGGAGTGGCCCCTGCTCTCCGCAGCTAGAGAAAGCACGCGCACAGCAACAAAGACCCAGTGCAGCCAAAAATAAATAAGTAAAATAAATAAAATTTAAAAAATAAAACCAAACTCTCTGTTTTCTCCCCAAACCTCCCACAGTCAGTTAAAGGTAACTCCCATCCTCCCAGACTCCAAACCCTGGGGTCACAGCTGACACTTCTGTCTCCCACATCCCATATCCAATCCATTGAGAAATTCTGTCAACTGAGTTCTGGCTATGTTTATATAGCCAGAACTCAATTGATTATCCTAACTTCTACCTCTGGACATGAGCAGGAAGACCAGAGAGAAGGTTACTGCAATGATCCCAGTTACGGAGGCTTGGTCTTCCTGCTTCTATTCCTAGTTCCTCTTCAATGTACACTCCATACAGCATTCAACAATTATACAAAAACATAATATAAATCATATCATCCCTCTACTCAAAACTATCCTTTCACGGACTACCAGCCCTAAACAATCTAGACCCTAAACATTTTTTCCCTGAATTCCTCTTCTCTTTCACCCTTGTTCACTCTACTCCAGCCACCCTGGACTCCTTGATGTTTCTAGAACAAACCAGGCCAACACTACTGCCTCAAGGCCTTTACACTTGCTGTTCTCTCTGTCTGAAACCTTCTTCCCCCAAGCATCTGCATTATTTACTATCCTTCCCTCTAGAGCTCCAAGAGGACAGGGAGTTTGGGGTCTGATCTCTTCACTGCTATATCCCCAGGGCCTAGAAGAGTGGTTGTTATGAAATAGTTGCTCAATTGCTCAATAGTTGAATGAGTGAAATAGAGATAGTCATCAGAGACCTTTTTGTCTTACACCTGCGGATCACTTTTAGAGACCACAGAGAGCACGCACACCTGCAAATAGAGGAATGACTCAGTATTAAAATGTAAACATAAACCAAATATTTAAAGATCTTTAAGTGAAAAAAAATTATACAAATAACTTTACAACATTTTCCATATTAAGATAATTTTCTTTTATATTATGATCATTTGAATTTTATATAATACCTATGTTAGTAAAAATGAAGGCGGAAACCAAATAATTTAGAAATGATCAGTACAATGTTTTTTAGAAATGAGTGAATTCTGTGTTTAAGAATTTTAAATTGTCCCCCGTTTCAGACACCTTCAATTAAACCTATTCTAATCTTGGCTAAGTGAGAATCCAACTTCAAAATTTCACACCCAGGCACAGCTGTTTGACAAGTGCAGCAGGAGCCTGTCAAGACACTTGGCAGTATCATTCCTTCAGAACACAATGGGCTTTATTTTTCAGGGTGGGGCAACCCCTATTACTCACTGATGGTGATTAGCAAGCCAGTCTTCCGAGGAAACGTACAATCAAGCAACTAGAAACGTCTTCTTTGAAACTCCTCCTTGAGAATAAATCATTGACACTGCAAATGGTCAATATGTACTCTTAATATTGAACTGAACTGTCCATTGATTTACTATGATCTATGTTCCTGACCCTGTGGCCTAGTGAAATTCATTTTTCTGAAGTTCTGAATTCAAGAGAAGTGACAGTGACACAGCTGTGGATTCTGATTTACTACCTCAATGGAGTAAAGCAATTAGAGTGATTTCTCCATTATTTGCTCAGATCATACAGCTCCTTTTTGCCTGGTTCCACCATAAAGACCCCATTCCATGAGCATAGCACAAAACCAGGGTTACAATCTAAAGCTGATCTCCCCAGGACACACGAAGGAGCAGGAGCAGGCTGACCGACAGCCGGAGTCGCTGGAGTCCTCACCAGTGGTGGGTCAATGCACTGGGCTGCTGAGGGAAGTACTTGCTACAGGAACAACTAGAGGTAACTGCTATAAACTCAGTCCTTGCCTCAAGAACCTAAATACTCCGCACCTCAATTTATCATGTAGTTTGGGGCTTTCAGAAAAAATAGCATCTGTCTCACTGTCACCTTTATAACAACTTGTATCCCAGCACACCTCCCACCAACACCTTCAACAAGTTTCGACAAGTGCAGCTGCATTGCTTGAGATGGGCCAAAAGGTCAGGGCCCTGAAACTTTGTCAGCTTCATTATCTAAAGTGACTTGAAAACACTCCACGTGTTTCAGAGAACAGATAGACTTTCCACTACACAAAAGCAGCTTTGTTTCTGTATATGTGACGCCTCCTAATTAGAATCAATGATTTTTTTATTGTCGTTCCTGATAAGCTTGTTTGCCTAGCTTCGTTTTCCTAAAACACTTTAAACGTTTCTAGGAAGGGTGAATGTCGGCAGAACACTGAGACAGGCCTTGAACCACGGCTGTGGTATTGCATGATGTTTACAATTTGTCATCCTTGGGGGTAATTTTGCAAGCTTAAACACACTAAAGGACATATTATATAGAGCCAGGCAATTTCATTTTGTTTGAATATATTTATGGAAACGGACCAAAAGTGTCCATAGAGGCACACTGTCATTTTTTCCTTTTGTGTGTGCCAGTTCATGACCAAAAGCAAGCATTCAGAGAACAGAAGAGCACTTATGACCACACTGTGTGTATCAAATAAGTTACTTTATGAACAGATGGGGAATATTGTGTTTCAGGGTCTTAGTAAAATAGCCCTTCACACCACATTTCTGTTCACGATGGTGTATCTCTCTGTGATTCATTTATGACCTTGCCCTTGATAATGAGCAGATCTCCCTCAAGGGTGAGTGCCTGTGGGACATGAAGACATCACACATCCTCATGACTTAGAAAGATGATGAGCAGTGGGGAATTATGCACCAAGAACATGTAATTTGGACAAGGTGGGAAAAACTGAGTAATTCACTTGAGATAACAAGAGTTTTCCCAACAGTGGTGACTGTATGGCAATGGAATCCTTGGAGAGTAAATAAGAAAAAAATGGTTGGGCTGGGAAAGATTTAGTAAGTTGAAAAGCAAGTTATAGAAGCCAGCACTGATAAGAAAAAAGAAATGGTCTTTTACAAAACCACTTTGATGATATAGGGGGGCCACTCAAGAAAAACTCAAAGATCAAGATTTGAATGTTTCTTCTTTTCGAGGGGATACAGAGAACCAGGATAGGTCAGGGGTGAAGCAGGAGAGGGACGTCTAGTTGCTTGCTGAAGACACAATATTCTGTGTTTAATGTCCTCCTGTGCACACATAAAGACCACATTTCCCAACCCCCCTTGCAGTTAGCTGGGGTCATGTGATTAAGTTCGGGCCAATGGGATGCAGGAAGAAGTGAAGCGTGTCATTTGGACATCCAGCTTCCAAACCTTCTGCACAATCCTCAACATGCTCTTTCACCCTAGACTCAGATTGCAGAGCTATTAGATTGAAGGTTCCTGAGCCACTGTACAATCACAAGGAGCAAGCTGTATTACAACATGAATAAGAAACAAACCTTTATTGTACCAAGCCACTGAGATTTGGGGCTGTCTATTACAGAAGTCAGATTATCTTAACATACTCCAATAACGCTTCCTTGTTATCGTTTGCCTTTTCAAATATCATGTTATTGCTTAAGAGTATCTCTCATCTCATTTTTAAGCAAAATTATTTCAGAGACCTTTAAGAGCAATGGAAAAAATTAATTTGCTTTCAGATCAGAACACAGGATACCCAAGGAAAAAAATGGCTGGCAACATTTTCTGAGGTGTTGGAGGGAATGAACGAACTGTCCTTTTGCTTCCTAAAAGTTAACTCAAAAACTTTATTTGCTTATTTTTAACATTTTATTATGGAAAATTTCAAATCTTCTCACAAGTAGAAACAATAGAATAATAATAACCTCCATGTACCCATCCTGACTCCAAGAATATATGTATACACACACACATATACACAGATATAGATAGATCAGTTGATTGGTTAGTAAAAAGATAGAGATGTATGTATATATATTTGAGAGATACTATACGTTATTCTAATCATTGAGCCAGGTGCCATGGGTAGGACTCAAAGATGAATAATGATGTTGGAATATGTAGTTATAAAGAAGAGAATGTGAATCTCAAGCTCCACAAATTACTTCACTCTGAGGGCTATGGTGAAGATTAAAGCAATCTAGTACCTCAGAATTTGTAAGACCATTATTTTCTTTCCCTTTTCATTTCCCTAAACTAGTTTCTGTCTAAGGGAGAGGTTTAACACTTTCTTCCTAGTGAAAATAGCAACTACCCCTGGGAAGGCCAGTGCACTGAATCTTTTCTCAGTCATTCACCATTTATTTATATGTATGAATTTTATCTTTGCTGAACTTTTTTCCCAAAAGCAAGCCTTGAATAGACGGCGGGAAAAAATAAGGAGCAAAAGCATGGGCCCTAAGGCAGCATGGAAATTCTGAGGGAAGGAGACAATAAGAGTCACCACAAATGTAATGGAAGACAAATTTCCATTTCAGAATTTTTTTAAGGTGGGGTCCCCCATTTTCCCTTCATTACAACTGCTCTTCCACCTCCAAATCCATTCTCTTGGCTAACAAAGCACCATTTGGTGGTTTCACGCTAGAAACTGACTGGGAATGGGAGATGGAAGTGGCAGAAGAGAAAGAGTTTACTTGTAGCAATATTTCTAATCAAAGGATGAGCTTTCCCAGCTTAAAACTTAAAGCATTTTCAAATAAGCATGGGAAAACACAAAAAAGAAATTGTTCTATAAATACAAGCCTGAGATGCTGCCTCGTAAATTTTAAGGACAAGACCGGTCAGATGCCTTATCTGGAGCACTCTGAACACCTAAGTCTACTGATGTTGGCTCCAGGCTGTGCTCTCTGGTCACACAGGCAAATGGCCCAACATTGGGAGGTTCAAGCCCCAGGTGAGGTGAGCACTCTAGAGCAGGAAGCTCAAGTAACAAAAGGCCAGTCTCTGCTTTCACTCTGCCTTCCCCTGTCTAAAGAGGCATGAGGCCCTAAGGTGCTCCAGATTGAATCAGCAGGAATGGGTGCCATCTTGATGAGAATTTACTTAATGTGCACTCCTCTAACCATCTCAAACATTTAGCTCTGCTCTGTATTAATTCAGTCTGAGAAGAAAAAAATTCCACAGTAAATCTTAGCAGTCAGAGGGTGGGAGGAAGTCTGGAAAGGGCTGACAAGCTCAACATGACGAGTACCAGTCCAACCTTTGCTTAACAGTACTTCACTACTTTACGGATTATAAAAGGAAATATTTAACTAATAGAAGGCTACTCATGCACAGGATAATGTATGCAGCCTCTGTTCACTTCTTAGTCATTCCACATAACTGCTCAAATAGCCTTTGGTCCCTAGTCTTCCTCGGGTTTTTAATTTTCTTTAAAGCCCACCACAGAAAATACTTTTACGTTTGTCTCCATTTATGTGGAGATAAACACTCCATTTATGTGTTTCTTATCATTTGGCATAAGAAAAATTTGTGTTTCATATTATAGCTGTCAAGAGATACATTTCAATGAAGAATGAAACTATAAACTTTAAGAGACAATGAGATGGTTTGGGGGACATCAGAGTTTCATTTCACATGCACTAAAGCACTGTGCTTACTTCCTTCATAATGCTGCCTCCTAAGACTTTTTTTGTTTTAACTGAATTTGCATTTGTATTAACTAGGTGTGTAATTCTTTCTAATTTTCAAAATATTATCCCTGTTTGATAGTAAAAGTCCTTTGTTATTGGCCCAAGGTGAATTTCCAGCCTCCCTTCACACTCCTACCTAGTCTTGGACCATCGAACTACCTAGGAACTGTTTCTTTCCTGAACTCTTTCACACCCCTGTGTTATCACATATTGTGGTGCTCCATTTGAATGGCTTCCTTCCTTTTCTCTGCAAGAATCACTGTCTTCTTTCAAGATGCAGTCGCCTCCTCTAAGACTCTACAGAGCTGGAAGCTTCTTCCCCTGTTTTCCCATTAAAACAATCTGCACAGACCTATATCACAGCCCTTGTTTCACTACTGTGTAAATAACTATTTTCACAGCTGTCACTGCTAGAAGACTGTGATCTCTTCAAAAGAATGTCCCATTTATTTCCATACCTACTCACCCCCAGCTTCCAGGACAGGGCATGGCACATGGCTTGTACTCAGTGATCAAATAAATGAATGAGCATGCATTGATTGGTTGGACACATCAGTGCAAATACTGTTTGGTTTTTTCTGTTTTTTTCTATTTTTTTGGCCACACCACGCAGCATGAGGGACCTTAGTTCCCCGACCAGGGATCAAACCCATGGTCCCTGCAGTGGAAGCACGGTGTCTTAACCGCTGGACCGCCAGGGAAGTCCCTGCATATACTATTTGGGCAGGACAACTATACATCCTGGTTTTTCTAGGACAAGCCTGTTTTGCACAGATATTCCAGGGAAAGAGAACCCCTTTCACTCTCAAAATTGTCCCAATTTGAACAATAAACTATACGCTCACCTTAAGTTTGGAGCATGGTGTAATTACTCATGCACATTGCCCCTGCCTGCCCAGAACTAGGTCATCTCATTTTCCAGTTTCTCAGTTACTTTTCAAATTAACTATTTTTTAAAGTCTTCAAAATTCAAAATTATTAGTTATTCTCTGTACTCAAATCCAGCATCCATGGACCAAGAAAATAAAAATAAATACTGTGCTGCAAAATAAGAACACACAGGTTTCATTCCATTTTCTCATCAAATTCCTATCTACACCAACCTCCCATATGAGCGATGACACCCACTAAACCAACCAATCTCCCCTCTGGTTGAGGCTGCCCACAGTTCAAGCCAAGGGGAAATCGAGCCTGCCCACCCAGGTTGTGTGTTTGCCAGCCACACATCCACCACCCAGGGTTACAACATTCATTGTCTTATTGATAGTCCAGAGGCCCTGACTCAGTAATTACAGTAGAAACTAATAAATCTGCCCAGAAAAAAAAAAATCTCTTTTCCACATCATTCTACCCAGAGCTTGAAGAAAACACTTCTGAAAGATCAAAGAGAATCAGACTACCTCTTTTATGGAAAAATAAATGTGGTCTTTCACTCTACATACTTGAATTCCATTTGGACTCAAAGATGTCAACACGACCACTCAGAGCAAACGTAATCAAGAAATATTCCAAAGGTCACAAAAGACATTTCTAATAAATCACCAAACTAATTTTCCACACTGATGGAGAATGAACTAAGAAAAATACATTTTAAAATCTACATATGAAGGATGCTCAACATCACTAATTATTAGAGAAATGCAAATCAAAACTACAATGAGGCATCACCTCACACCAGTCAGAATGGCCATCATCAAAAAATCTACAAACAATAAATGCTGGAGAGGGTGTGGAGAAAAGGGAACCCTCTTGCACTGTTGGTGGGAATAGAAATTGACACAGTCACTATGGAGAACAGTATGGAGATTCCTTAAAAAACTAAAGATAGAACTACCATATGACCCAGCAATCCCACTACTGGGCATATACCCTGAAAAAGCCATAATTCAAAAAGAGTCATGTACCACAATGTTCCTTACAGCACTATTTACAGTAGCCAGGACATGGAAGCAACCTAAGTGTCCATCAACAGATGAATGGATAAAGAAGATGTGGTATATATATATACAATGGAATATTAGCCATAAAAAGAAACAAAATTGAGTTACTTGTAGTGAGGTGGATGGACCTAGAGACGGTCATACAGAGTGAAGTAAGTCAGAAAGAGAAAAACAAATACCGTATGCTAACATATATATATATATATATATGGAATCTATAAAAAAAAGGTTCTGATGAAACTACTAGGGGCAGGACAGAAATAAAGACGTAGACGTAGACGTAGAGAATGGACTTGAGGACATGGGGAGGGGGAAGGGTAAGCTGGGACGAAGTGAGAGAGTGGCATGGACATATATACACTACCAAATGTAAAATAGATAGCTAGTGGGAAGCAGCTGCATAGCACAGCGAGATCAGCTCGGTGCTTTGATCAGCTTGGGAGGGTGCAAGGGAGACGCAAGAGGGAGGGGGTATGGAGATATATGTATACATATAGCTGATTCACTTTGTTATACAGTAGAAACTAACACACCATTGTAAAGCAATTATATTCCAATAAAGATAAAAAAATAAAAATAAATAAAATAAAATCTACATATGAACAAACCTCAGGAGATCTAAAATATATCCCCTTAATCAGATCTTTTAGGAAAAGATTACCACAGTTTTTTGTAATTTTAAAAACATTATTTCAGGGCGTGAAATTAGAGAAAAACCACAAAACAAATATGAACTAAAAGGAACATTAACTGTCATGTAGTTAATGATTTGCTTAATGAGGATAAAGTCTCAAGTATTCAGCCTCTTAAAGTTTCTCTCATTATCTATTGTTTTTCATTAATCCTAGAAGTGCCGGGCAAAGAAACATAAACCACGATTTGCTATGAAACGTTTGCCCAAATCTGCTATGAATTTATTTTCAAGACAAAGTTCATGAAAGGCCAGTTCCTCAGGTAAAGTGGATTAAATGCCTTCTAAAGGGAAATAAAATTAAACCACTACCAAATGGAAGGTTTCTAAACTGTGTTTTGGGATGTAAAATCCAATTTGACAGACGCCTTATAAACTGTGGCCAATGCCCCATCTGATGAGAATTTCTGTGGTTTTGTTTTTACCTATACTAACGGGTTTGTAATTTATAGTGACACATATATGTCTACACTATGTTGGATATGTCTATACACAGATAAATATGGTGGCATCTCTTTCTTATGTAAAATCAATGGGAAAAAATCTTGTGATTTAGTTGTATCTTTTTTAAATCACTGAGTTTGCATTAAATACTTGACAGACTGATGCCTTGTGGGATACAATTTGGAAGCTACGCTCTCTCTGATCTTTACCAGATGTTTCACTGGTGGTGTTTCAGCCTCAAGAGACAAAGAGGATATTAATGTTAATTTTATTTATTTAATCACATCAGGCAGATTTGATAAAAGGGAAAATTCAATATTTTAGCAATTTACCAACTCTTCAGAAACATCCATAGTAGCAAAAATGTTTTGAAGATCATTTTATATTAAAAGCAGAAAGGCTGCATTGTAGTTGTTAGGGGAAAGACTCTATTTTACCTTTAAAAATGGGAGCAATGTGACAGATCTGTCAGTTCCACTTTTAACTCAAGAGGAAAGGAGGTGGCAATGACATTCATTACTCAGCACAGATTCATCCCAACCTTTAACTGACTATTAATTGTAGAGAGAGAATACTCTGCATATGAAATGGACACTCAGTTGAAAGCCTTCTGCCACGACCAGCGCTGCTCTGTTATCTTCTTATCCCTTGTCTTGAATTTTATTCCAAGGGAACACGAAATTATCCTAATCATTGTCAGGACACCGATGATAATGAAAATGTACTTGCTACTAAACAGTGCCTCCCTACGCCTTAACTAAAATGACAAGGTAGGCTTTCATCTGTCTAGAGTTTAGTGTCAGAATGTGGAAGCTTTTAGAGCACTAGTTCTCACCCTTTTGCACTTTAGAATCACCTGGAAGGCTACACACCCCACCAATTACATCACAGACTCTGGGGGTAGGACCCAGGTATGGGTATTTTATAAATCTTTTCAGGCAATTCCAATGTCAGCCAAAGTGGAAAACCACCTCCTTGGAGTAAGTAGGCAATGGCCAAACAACTTTCTAGTCTTAGAAAAATCGCTTAATTTCCCTAGGCTTTTTTCTCCTCTCTGAAAAACTGGTATGTGTGGAAGGGAGTTAAGAGTATTATACTCATTGATTTTCTTTTCTTTTCTTTTTAGATAAAAATATATATTTACAGTTATAAAATATTTCAAACAGGCAGCAAAGCATAGAAAATATTATAAGATACCTATGACAGCTGTATTGCCACCACCAAACATTTTAATATTCTGCCATATTTGTTTCATTTCTCTCCCTCTTTGGATAAAAGATACATCCCGTGTCTTCCTATTTCTTTCATCTCTAGAAGTATCCACTATCCTAAGGTTATCCTGCCTACATGATTTTATTGTTTAACCAAGTAATTATGTATCTACAACAACTGTATAATACTGCTTAGCATGTGTTTAAATATACATAAATTATATTACACTGTATATACCCTTTTGCATGTAATTGTTTCATTCAACATTGTTATCTATTTATCCATGTTGTTATCTATCAATCTATAGATATATCGATTTATATATAGCTTCTTAATTTTAAATTCCTTTATTATTTCATTAGGAATAAACCACAGTTTGTTGACTCACCTTACCTATGGACAGATAGGTTATTTATACTTTTTTTAAAAAACAGAGGCATGGGGACTTCCCTGGTGGCGCAGTGGTTAAGAATCCGCCTCCCAATGCCGGGGACATGGGTTTGAGCCCTGGTCCGGGAAGATCCCACATGCTGCGGAGCAGCTAAACCCATGTGCCACAACTACTGAGCCTGGGCTCTAGAGTCCACAAGTCACAACTACTGAGCCCGGGTGCCACTACTGAAGCCCGCATACCTAGAGCCCGTGCTCCACAACAAGAGAAGCCACCACAATGAGAAGCCTGCGTGATGCAACAAAGAGTAGCCCCCGCTTGCAGCAAATGAAGACCCAACGCAGCCAAAAATAAATAAATTTATAACAAAAAACAAAGGCATGTCTTCCTGCCACCAAGAGTTGCTCTAGGATAGACACTTAGACATGGTTTTGTTGGATATGCTCATCTTCACATTTGCTAGATATTCTCAAACATTTTTCCAAGTGGTTACACTAGTTTACTCTCACTAACAATGTTAAAACATTCCCTTCTCCATACCCTCCAATACTTGACATTATGAGAATTTATTTATTTTTTTTTTGTGGTACGCGGGCCTCTCACTGTTGTGGCCTCTCCCGTTGCGGAGCACATGCTCCGGACGCGCAGGCTCAGCGGCCATGGCTCACAGGCCTAGCCGCTCCACGGCATGTGGGATCTTCCCGGACTGGGGCACGAACCCGTGTCCCCTGCATCGGCAGGCGGACTCTCAACCACTGCGCCACCAGGGAAGCCCGAGAATTTATTAATTGTTGCCAATATGAAGATTGTGGAGTGATAATTAATAATTATGCCTAGATATTTTCCTGAGGTCCCTTCTAGTCAGGTAATTGTGGTCACCACATCAATGCCAAGTCTTATCAAAATAATAAAATAAAGGGTGTGGAAAAAAAAAAGCCTTCTTCCGTATTTTACAGTGAATTTACTTTTCCTCAAGAAATGTCTTACATGGCTAAGGCTGGCCCATAACCCATAAATCAGGCCATAAAAGAGGAATGGGGACATGGCCCCAGCTCTGTATTTATTTTCTTGTATTCCATAATCCAATGTTACTTAAAAAGCAAACGGCCCAATAGTCAAGCCAAAGCAAATACTTTGCATTTTGCCAGGCAAAATGTCTGTGGAGAAATGAGTCAATTCATACAAGATTCAAAGCTGTCTTTGGTCAGTGACATTTTTGTGAAAATCTGTGGGTGGGTAAAAGTTTTACAAAATTCCTTTTTGCTATTGGATAAAATTCATCCAGGAAAAATAAGCAAAATTTAAGTGGCGACCCACATTCCCCCTAATTCCCTCATTAACACTCCCTAACCTCCCAGCCCAACTGCTTTCTTTTGTGCACAAAGGCCAGGATCAGTGTTTCTGATCCTGGCAACAGAACCCTGTCCCTCTGCTCACTCTGCCCTGATCAGATAGGCTTTCTCATGAGAAGTGTGTCTGATCTCATTCAGAGGACACCTTCCTGGGAACGCTACTGAGGTGTTGCATACTCTTCAACTTAATGGCAAAAAGACCTACTACGGTAAAAATATTCTCAGTGTGCACTCAGTGGAACACTTACTATGGCTACTGTTAGGGATGGTTAGTGTACATCTATAGTTTGGGGGTTATTCTTTACATCTTTTAGGAACATGAAACACGGGGTTGGGAAAGAAACTAATTATGAGGCTCCATTACTTGCTCTGACTTGAGGAGTTGAAACCTTATCATCTCAGAAAAACATAATAGAATTCAGCAAAGTTATACCTGGGAATGTTCAAAAGTTCTGATAATTCTGAGATTCATCAATGTTGAGGTTGGTCTAAGCTCAGGAAGGTCTAAATAGAATGATCTGGCACCTACAAATCGCTTTATTAGTAGACAGAAGTGAATGGACTCAGGTGTTTTTGATATAATATTGCCATATTCCAGTTTCTGATTTAACTGAGGTCCGTCTGTCTGCCTGCTGAGGCCTTTACTTCTCAAGGCCTTTGCCGATGGCTGGGAATATCTCTGTAATCAAGGCCAAGAGCGGGAAAAGAGCAGCTGGTTTGGCTCTCCACAGAAGTAGTAAGAATGAGATCTACAGAAGGGTGGAGTTGTTTGGGTGGGAAAGGGAAAAGAAACCATTCTCTCCTTCCAGTAAGTTTAACCAAATAATAAATTAACAATCCTCCCCCAGTTCTGCCACCTAAAGTCCTGAGAGATCTGAATCCCAGAGTTCTGGGTAAGGCTGAGGAGTTACAGTCAGAGACTCTGAGAATGTGTTCTCCCATGCATGAGATGGAATTTGGCATCAAGGGAGGACACCAGTGGTAGCCTCTTACTGTAAGCAGGCTGTCACTGAATAGCCCTTTCACACATCCTCCTTTCCACATGACTTCCAGAAGCTCATTGTGCTGCCTGTAGTCATGGTCACCAAACACAATTGGGTCATCACATCTTTCTTGGGTCAATAAGCTAAGTGAGTGAAAAGGATGACTAACTCTAACTATGGTCCACAGAAAATTAACAGCAGTTAAACATACGTAAAACAAAAGTGGACAGGGTCTTATAATTTAAACTGCTCCTAGCCTTTGCAGCATGTGACACAGCCACAAAAACCCAAAGATCACTTCATGTCTCCAAAAGAAGAATGTGGTCATTTTACTTGGCAAGGATCTTGAGCTTTGAATCAACGACCATCAGTTTCTAAAAAAGTGAGAGATGAAACTGTTCAGTTTTAAGAGTTCTGTGTCTGGATTCCAAGAGTGTTAAGACTGGTTTTGCAAGAGGCAGAAGAATGCCTCTTTTTCAGATGCGCATCCACATTAAGCACAACGTCTTCTCTCCACGGGCTACAACTTGAGAGGCTGCTCAACTTTCAGGGCAAAATTATTTGCTGCCAGTTAGCTACAACCCTACAAATCAAGCAGATGACAGGCAGCAACATAACAGTTTTCACAAGACACGATGCTCATGATATGTACGTCTTATATTCCTGCTAAAAATATACAGTCCCAAGGCAAGAACTGCAGCATTAGTCAGCCCCTAAGAAACCCTGTTTTGTACAATACATTTGCACTATAACATGTGATTTAATGCTTTGTGGGTCTAGATTTGATATGTTATTAAACCTAGCAATCTAAATTTTGCAAAGATTCCATCTAGAAATGGGGAGTAGGCAGACCAGGGGAAAGAGAAAAATCACCTCCCATACCCATCTTGAATAATACCATGAAAAGCTATGCAGACGCCTGCAAACATTCACCTCTCAGCTTATTCTTTCACTGAAGTATTTCTATTTTTAATAGTCATCATGCACTTTAGCAAAAGTCAACTTTATAAAGTTATACGCCTTTTCAAAATCTGGGGATAGTGGGAAAATAGGGAAATCCTTTTGCACAAAAATTAATTTTGCAATGCAAAAAAAATATTTTTTTGGATAATTCAAGCCTATATGTTTATTTCAGTAAAGCCAAATCCAGCAAACTATTTTCAGCCAGGATTAGTCAGAACTAAAAGGCTGGACTGTTTTCCTTCAGAGACTGAATGTCTTCCTTGCCTGCAATAGGCCGGTGTGTTCCAAACAGAGTAAACGGAATTGCCTTCAATTGCTTGTCTCTTTCTGGCATTTTTAATGCAGAACCTTACTGACAGAGTAAGGTTTTGTTGGCTGGAATGTAATTATTCTTTTCAGTCATATAACCTGGCATTCTTACAATGTATGAGTTTCAAGTTTTCCTTAAGAAGAATCATAACATGGGGCATAATGTAAGGACAAGAAATGCAATTTCATTCCTCCAGAAATTATTAAAACTCTTTCAAAAATACCTACTGGATGGTGAAAAAGCGCTTCTAATACTTGCCTTACAACTATCACCTGTTTGGTTTGCTTTTACATGAATCTGACAACTTGGCCAATCTATAATCAAGCATAAACATGGTAAACATGGCCCAGATTCTTTATTATCAAGACATACTACAGAAAGAAGGGACTCTGGCTGGGGGAACCACCATCTAAATAAGTTCCTTTTCCAAATGGTGTATATTTTTTACACACATTAAGTGACCTGTAGCATATTCAATATCCAGGGAATACCTAAAATTCTCAGATTGTTAACTGTAAAAGAAATATTCCTGTCCATCTAAACTAATATAAAACACATGCTCTTCTTTTTCCAAGAGTTAAGCGAGCTGTCTGAGATTGTGCAAAGCCACCCTGGGATCCCAAGGGTGATGTCCTGCTTGTAAACCCTGAGGGTTTCTGTTAGGTGTGAAATGTTTGTGCAACCATCTAAGAGTCATATTATTCAAAAACAGTAAATTCTGCCAAGAAACAGAGATAGTTCCAGGATTGATGTTGTGAAAGGGGGAAGTGGGGAGAAAGAGACACCATGCCCGCTTCCTTCAACACCAAAGACACAGTCCCCTCTGGGTTCTTTCTCCTTATACATTTTCCACCAAACTCCCTCTCCTTAAAGTCAGGGAGATCCAGTAAGACTCAGCTCCTGTGGTAACCCTGAGTGTTTTCATGCTGGCTATAAATCATTAACTAGTCTTACAACCTTGGAGGGTGCAGTGTGCAGGCGTGTGGGTGTATGCAGCAACACTTTTACTAGCCAAGTTGCTAAGTGTGAGTTCCTTTCTAAATATCAGGACCACCCCTCTAACCCTAACACTCACCCAGTTATTGGAGGGAAGGGAAAATCACTGAATATTTAATTTGGAAAATAGCTAAAGCTTGCTGGTGGTGTAGTGTGTGTTCCTCTGCCCTGCACATTTCAGCAACTTCAAGCTGGTGCCTGGTGGGAATCAATTTTCCAAGACTTTGGACAGTGTGGCAGCGTGAACCTCCCCGATCATGTACATCTGCAGAAGAGAATCTAGAAGTGGAGATATACCCCAGCCACTAATAATTAAAGAAAACTTCCCCTTTCTCAGGCTGAAGAGGATACCTAGGTACCATGGATACCTAGACCCCTAGCATCCAAACTCCATAAAAGAAAAAAATGCCGCCTAACTTGTGGCAGCGTTTGTTAAACCACATACACCTTCAATGAACTCCCGTGGGCTTTAGGCGACTCACCGAACACTTGTTGGGCTTCTCCCCCGAGTGGACTCTCATGTGAATCAACAGTTTATAGCGGGCATTGAATGGCTTGTACCTTCGAGGACAACCGGCCCAGAAACAAGTGAAGTCTTCCCCTTTGCGCTGATCTATGTGAACCTTCTCGATGTGCCGCACAAGTTCCTCCTGCTGGTCGTACAAGGCGCTGCAGTCAATCCAGCGACAGCAGTGCTTGCCCCCAACGTCTTCCATCTCCCCATCCTCCTCCAGGGCGGCCTGAGGCAGGGCCAGCGGTTGGGTGTGGTGGACGAGCTCTGGGTGATGCAGGTGCGGGTGGGCGTGGTAGGGGGGCGGGGGGCCTTGGGGCGGAGGTGGCAGAGGAGGCAGAGGGGGTGCCGGGGGCAAGTCCAGAGTGCCGCCCGGGAAGTCATCCAGGCGCTCCGTCTTTAGCAGGCCCGCCGGCTGGCCGTCAGAGTCCAGCAGGCCGTGCTGCACCACCATGTTGTTGACCAGGCCGGGCTGCAGGCCGCCGTGCTCCAGTTGCTGCATGCGCTCATACTCCAGCACGCTGTCCTCGTCGTAGGCTGGAAGAGCCAGGCCACCACTGGCCACCCGCACGCCCTTCTGGCTGCTTGGCACCGAGCCTGGCTGGGGAATACAGCTGCCGCGCACCCCCAGGAAATGCCCATAGACCTCTGGCTGTGGGGACATGTTGGCCGGGGAAGACCTTGACCCGTTGATGTAGGCGACCAAGGACGTGGGCGAGGTGCGGATGATGGTATTGAAGTCTATCCCAATGCCATCGGACAACGGGGACAAGGACAGTGCTCTCTTCTTGGAGCGGGCCGAGTGGGACCTGGCCGAAGAGTGCCGGGAACTAGGGTAAGGAGAGTGACTATTTTCCATCCCGAACAGGTAGGATGGCAATGAGTTAGAGACACTGTTGCTGGGCATGGCTGTCCCAGGAGGAAGGCTGAGGAGGTCCCCTAGATCAATGCCATTCTGAGAGCTGTGGTTGGAGGAGAGCGAAGGGAGAGCCCTGTAGCCGTGAGACCACTCTTGTTTCACGCTCAAGGCTGACTGACTTTCTGTCAGACTCAAAGTTGAGGATGCCAAAGACTCACGCGAAATAAGGGACCTGGAACAGCAGCCAGAAGGCGGGGAGAAAAAAAAAGACAAACATTTTAGCAGGATATGGATTGCCTAAGAGCTAAAAGAACATTGCATTGACAATCCCTTAAGTATTTCCCCTAATTACATTCTCGGCTAAACACACATTCTTTGGCTAAGATAAAACCCAAGGCTTTTAGTTCCAGGTAAATAACATTTTACCAAGAAGAACAATAAAAGCTAATGCTCACTGGAATAATAAAACAAAAAGATCTACTGTTATAAATAATCTTAATACTTTAAATGATAATAAATCGTCCTTGCTTTATTTTTAAATATCTTTTTTTAATACAGGGAAAAAATTAGAGACCTAGGAATAATTATTGAAGTTTGTTATGGCAAACCAAATAAACAAGTATTTATTAAGCATCTACTGTGTGCAGCACACTACAAATAGGCATTGCAGAACACAAGTCTAAACAGAGTCCCAGCCTTTGAGTGAAATCTGTTTGGTGAGGTAAAACATAAACCTATGCTTAATTTGAAAAGAAAAAAAAAGTAAATCCTCAAAGTCATCCAGGGGACCTAATAATAATTTCACAAGTTTATTTCACTGACATTAAGGAATTTTAAATGTTTCTATAAAAGACAGCAATTCACACTGTAAGTACTCAGTCACAACATCAAATTGCCCCCGAAATAAAATATATATAAAATACAGCTGTAATATATATGGGAGTGACAGCCTGAAATCAAGTCATATTTGTAATTATGCATTTGGGCCGTGCAGGGTTTAATCACACCTGCTAGTTTTGTATCTTCCATGAACTGTTGTCCTTGAATCACAGCAGATTTGGACTGAGAGCAAAGCATTTGCTTTAAGTACTTCACTTTTGCAACAATTCCTCTCCTGTCCTTCTTACCCTTTACAAAACATGCCTCACATGTCACAACAGTTAGCTGAATAACAGAATGCTTTGTAATGTAGTCTGGCCACTTTAAAATTCATTTTGCTTTACTATGACATCATTGCCTTAAAAATCATTGAAGAGAAAAGCTATGCCCTTTGGATGGAAAATTTGTCACAAAGAGGCTGGACATAATTCATAATTCACTGTACTCCCAACTCAGAATAGTGTATTCTGAGTTGTAGTGTATCAAAAAACCTGACTTCTTTATATGTACTTGCACTGGCTTTCTACAGAGATCTTTTTTCTGACAAAAAATTCAAAATAAAATATTGTATAGAATGTCTATCTTCCCAGAATGAACCCATTTACTACTTCCAGCTGTTAAACAGCAACCTGTTGCAAAAGAACTGAGGGAAAAATAGAAGCATTCTCATCCCATCTGTTCCTCTTCTTTTCACAAAATGGAAGCCAGAAACACTTTCCTACAAGCATGAGAAATCAGCAAGAAAACATCTCAGCTCCGAAATGCACAGTATAAGGTGGTAGATAACACCATTGTCGATGTGGTGTTTCCATCAAGTGAAGTAATGTTTACCGATGACAAACACAGCAGGAATTTACGTCCAGTTGCCCTTGACACAGATTTCTTTTCCTCTGTCCAGATCCTTATATTTGGACTGAAGTCCTGCAAGCCCCAGAGTGGTTTCTGAACCATCTGTTTTTTAATTCCCCATGGACACTTCCAATTATTTTCCCAGCATACCTGCAGCTTGTAGCTCTCCCTGCAGAGCTCAGCTGAAGGCTCCTGGTGATAGGATGTCAAGGGCCTTTTGGTCCCTTCCCCAGGGAGATAACAGAATTGCTTTCTGACCCAAGTCCAATCAGTAGTCGTGTCATATATGAGGCAAAGACAACTGACTTTGCTTTACACCCTGAGGTTTAGATGGTTTATATAACATTCTCAAATGGTGCATTTGCCTGGTCACTGTCATACTGGAGGATTTCAGATTTTTAAGCAGTGAATGGCAGGCAGAAAGTATTTTACCCATCTGTATATACTTTGCATTTGAAATTATATTATTTGGTTTGAGGGCTGCCTATAGTGAGTGAGACATGTTCATTTGTTCCACTGTCAAGAGATGTTTCTTATTTTTCTCAAAATACACCTAAAGTATCGTTTGATTTAAATTTGAGCATAACCCCATGCAGGCACATTCCTTAACTCCTTGGACATCTCAGTTTTCTAAGACAGTTATCATATATTTTTCAGAAAGCAAATTCTATGTTCTATTCACTAAGGCAGTTATATGAATGGAGAACTCTCTCTTCTATCTTAAACACCTAATAAGAACAAAATTTCCAACAAATGGCCTTTGCCTAGCAGCCTACCTCCCTTCTAAGCAATTACCCCAGATCTTTTAATATTTCAAAGTTCTAATCCATGAAACCTGCCCCAAAGATAGTAGCTCTCAGTAAAAGTCCTCTTTCCAGAAAAATTATATACTGACTGTACTGAGCCTTAAACATAGCTAACTTCAAGCATCTGTGGGTGTTATCTTCCTCAATAAAATTCAAAGTCCTCCAAAAAAAGGGGTCATTTTTATCTCCGCCAGTACCCACCAGAGTGTTAAAGTTTTCCAAAAAAATATTGATTAAGGTGAGTAATCAATCAATATAATGATAACCATCATTTTTAATTTATGAAGTATTTTCCCTTTGTATTATTTCATTTAATACAGCCTGTGAAGTAAGTAAATTGGATTGCTTAAATAACCTCTGTTTTACAGAGAATAAAACCAAGGTTCTGTGAAATTCCTCCCAGTGACACCAGAAAAAGGACCAAAACTCCTTAAAGAAGTACAAATAGAGCAGCATTTGATAGGCAGTCACCTAGCTGGATCACATACATCCTCCACTGTTTTCCCCACAACATACCCCACATGTGGTCCATGCCGCTCTGCTTGATTAAAAGACCTGGTGTACGAGGCTTAAAGTCACACGAGCTACAACTGGAGCACACATTTTCTGTTCTCCTTCTGAAACAATATGCTGAATGACTGTGAAAGATTGCAAAGAACTCTTGCCTATGATCCCTGCTGCTACCCACACCAAGCCTATGGGAAAGAAAGTGACAAAGAGCTGTGGTTCTATCATCATACTTAGAGAAATCTCCATTTCCATATGTTCATCTAATCCTAAGCATATTATTTCTGGTGACTGGTTAATTTGAAGCTATATGTGAAAGAAAGATAACTCAAACAAAATAAAAGCAATATGAAAAACTCAGAAACCAACAGTGAAATAGGTTAGGGTAGCTGGTGAAGCAAGAGCTCAGTAACTCTCACGGGGCCGTAAGAGGTGTAATAACCAAGCTGAACTGCTTGGTTCAATGCCAAGCTCAAAAGAAATACTAACGTATATATGACAAGGAATTCCTCAAAATGATGCTTAAAAGAATGACTACATATATATGTGTACATATATATGCATATATGTCATGAAAAAGAGATGGGCAACAAGAGTTACAGAATTGATCCAATGAAGTATTACTTATAATAATGAAATAAAGGGAAACAAATGCCCAGTAATAAGATACTGATAAAAATTATAGTTTTATTTATATTTTAATAAAATGGAATCTTGGGCAGGAAGAAGTCATTATATGATGCTAAATATATTTTTACCACAAAAGATTATTACAAAGGAAAGTGTTTATATTAACAAAAAAGTAAATATAATACTATGTAGATCATTATAGATCAATTTGATGGAAAGGGAAACCTATGCTTATGATGTATATGTTTGCCTACAGCTAGAAGGATATATGTCAAAATTCCACCCATGGTTGCCTGTGAGTGGTAGGATTCGGGATGACTATCATATACTGTCTTGTGCTTGTCCATATTTTCCACATTTTCTACAATGAGTAAGAATTACATAGATAATCAGGAAAAAACAATAAATTTTACAGCTTTTTATAGGGCGGCCATCACTCAGACTGAACAGTTATGTCCTCATCCAGCTCCCCCCCCCCCCCCCCCCCCCCCCCCGGGCATTCCCCCAATACACAAAGCTGATTCTCTCTCCATCTTCTCTTCATCTCTAGATAGCAAAATGCCTTCAAGTTGAACTGTTGCCTCCTGTCCTATCTCTCCTCTTATGGAACACACAAACCAATTTAAGTATCACAAATAAATGTGACCTTTCCAAATTGCTAAAAGTAAATTCGATATTTCACCAAGCCAGTTCCCAACTCCTGTTTCTTTGCTCATCCTGCAAAAAATTATTTCCATAGAAGGACTCACAGAATACATAATCAAAACATATATATCAGTGCATCTCTAAGATGTTATCTTTTAAGGATAAAAATTTATGCTAAGGAATCAAATATGCCAGAAAACACTGAGATAATGACCCTTCCCTGCCCGACCCATGAAAGGGACTGCACTAGATACATGCATGGCTGGAGCAGCCTGTGCCCTGCCTACCTTCAGTTTCTCCATTAATTATGACTCTCTGCCTTCAAGGCATGGGCTGGACTTGCCACAGACAGGAAGCTGAAGGCTTCCCAATGACATCTACCCCACGAGTACAGTTAATTTTACATGCAATACTCAGCAAGTATGAAGAGTCCCTCAAGGCATAATCATCAATAGGAAAATGACAGGAGCAGCTTCCCATCACAAAAAAAATCTCAGGTGAAAAACAAGTTTCCATCTCATGAAAAAATTGGCATAAAAAATGATTCAGGAACTGTGATTTCAGAGTCTCGAATAGCAGCTAGGAGGACAGTGCAGAGACACAAGAAGGGGAAAGGGGGATAAGAGGAAAAGAAAAAGGAAGGGGAGGAAGAAGAGGAAGAAACAGAACCCAGAACTACAAGGCATCTCAGCAGATTCCAGTCCCCCAAGAAGAGGAACAGAGGTCCACAGAAGAGAGGTCCAATTCCTTTGCAAAATCACAGTTACAACAGATCCGGGACTAAGGCAAAAAACTTTGGATTGTATTTCTCCAAGAAGACTACTTACAGAAGATGAAATAATTCATTTCAAACATAGAAATAGACCTTATACTTTGCACAGTATTTTGGTTTTATGTCCCCTGTAATATCAACCTTAAGAGATATAAAAATTTGTTTGAGAAGGTAATTTCCCTATTCAATTATCTCCCATGGAGATAGATGTATAGCATTTATTGGACCTACTTATTCCAGCACCTAATCAGACATTGTGTTGAAATGTTATGTAACTCACACACGAAAGTATGTCTTCCTAGACGCATCATAAAGTCTTGAAATTCATGATTTCTATCTTTACTTTTTCAACTATCTCCCTAAACTTCAACTATTATATTATGCAGGACCATAAATATTTAAGATACTTGGTTAGATGGGTGAATGTATGGCTGGACAGACAAAACAACTGTAAAGCAGCCTTAGGATGCTGCAACTCATACACTGAAAAACGAGCAGCTAAGATGGATGTGCATGGAACATCTTTATCTTTCTAGGCCATGATATGACCTGCTTCACGAGGAATCAACAGATTAACACACTGGTATTTAGTCACAGAGGCCCCAAAATCTCAAAGTGGGCCTTAATTTCACTCACACTGTAAGCCAGCAGGTGTTAAACCATTCTTCCCAATTAAGATGATATTATGGCACACACAGTTTTTATACACATTCCCCTACAAAGCTCAAATTAAAAGAGCTGCTTGAGTGTGTGTGTGTGTGTGTGTGTGTGTGTGTGTGTTGTGTGGGCATGCATTCAGTAAGGAAAGGAAAAACAGTCATGGGTGTGATTATACCGTAAGAAAGGGGAAAAAAAAAGTAACTTGAGACCTGGTATCTGAAGGAGGTATATTCAGGTTGGCTGCATTCATTGCCCTCTGTAAGCTAGGACTGATCTGGTTGCATGCTGTAGAGACCTGGCTTGCTGGTGGTGAAATGGGTCCCAGTCGCTGAACCATCATGGGACTGCTGGTGACCACTAGATTGTTGCAGCTGCCTTTTCCAATGGACTTGCACTGAGGCCCAAAGCCAAGAGCCCCTAAAAACAAACGAATCAGGTTAGCTTTCATGTCCCTTATATCAGAAATCAGTAAATACACATATGTGCACACTTATATCAGGACTCATCTTTAGAGACAGTCCTGGATCACCTTTTTTTTTTTTTTTCAGTATTAGTGATAGAAAAAAGCTTTCTCTAATTCCGATGAAAAATCCATAATGCTACAATAGAAACCCTTCTATAATCACCACTCATACAAAATATGCTTACATTTTGCTTCTTCTATATAGAAGTGTCCAGTTATATTAAGAATCATATTTTATCATCTCTTTACCTAAAGGGTTAAGGTGGTAAGTAGATGGGATTACTTGTATCAAACCATGTTTTTTTCTAGAATAGCTAATATCTTGAATGACCCAGCAAGGAAAGTTGACACTCCTGAAAAAAACTTGTTTAACTGGTTCATTTCATTCCAAGTCTGGTCTTCCAAAATGCCTCTTTAAAAGGATATAGACTGGCTGTGTCTCTCCAATCTTTATTTTTCCTCTTCATCCTAATATATTTTCATTGGACATACACCCAATTTTTTAAAAAATCAAGATGAGAGAACCCTAAACAAAACATTCATTCTAAAAGTAGCATGTTAACCAAATTTGACATAAATTTTTCATTTCATTAGTAACAATCTTCGAACGTAGTAAAATTTGGTACATATCCCAGAAGGGAAAGGAAAAAAAAGAAACCCTCAAGAATCTGTGCCATTACAGAAATGTGAAGAGCAAAGAGGAGAAAGGTAAACACTGCCATGACTCATTTATAAAAAATAATAATAGTGGTTGAATCATTCTAGACATTCTTTTTGCATGGATATACTTTTTCAAACAGTTTTTGCAAACTACCTGGTCCAGTCTCAGTTCCCATTTCAAATAAATCAAAATAAATATGATCTCAGGTTTTTCTGGCAAATTGGCTCTAAAATTTTCTCACCAAATTCCCCATCTTGCTCGTTGATATATCTGGGATCAAAGTAGTAGAAAAGCATCACGGTAACTTTCCTTAGCCCTAAGGAGTATAATTTTTTATTTTGTCTTCTCAAAAATTAGGTTAATAGCCAAAAAAATGACTTCTTCATCTTTTGTAACATTCTCTTCCAAGAGCCCACAAACTAAGGATAAACAAGACCTTAGAGTAATCACCAATGCTCTCATCAATGAAACCACATCTCCAAAGTGCTAGGAGAGTCACAGCATCTTTAGCTAGCAGGAAGCCTTCTCTAGTCCAGCCCTCTGGGAAACTAAAATCCAAGTGGTAACTGACTTGCGTCAGTAAATCACACAGGGATTTACTGACAGAGCAGAAACGGAGTCTACAAGAGTGTATTTTCATGGCACCTGTGTCCTTAAGTTTAGGTGCTGGATGCTTAGTTTCTTCCTTGGATACTTTCCAAGATCCAAGAAAGGTCCAAAAGAAATTTCTGTCTGATTTTTTTTTTCAGATACACAAACCGGAAACTTCCCCTCTCCCTGCAGCTTCTATCTGATGCATCTTCTTGTGCCTTGAAAGATCAGTTATAGATGATAGTCTCTCTGTTTTCATAACTCATATAACACTGTACCATCAGGGCTTCATCTTGACACTAAGAGTAGTGGGTACATTTTTGTGCAATGATCATAGACTTAATATCTTTATAAATTCCAACAAGCTACATGTGATTTGCTTTTCAAACCCCCTTTTTACCTTGGATAAAGGCAGTGTAATGGTTCATACCCTAGCCCAGTATATAAGACACTTGAATTCTATCCCTACCAGCCACTGCTACAAAAGCAACATTAGATGGCAGGTATTCTGTCAAATTCAGTGTCACATATTCATCTAAAGAACTCATTCATTTCATGCCTGTTTCCTTCACCATAAAATGGTATTAATATCTACCTCTAAAACAAAGACATATTAGCAGCTGGAACAGCACACCCAACAAATACTACTTGGTGTCAAAGCATATTAATACATTATTTCATCAAACCTTAGATGCCATATATTATGTCATACCATTATTTTATATACCAGTAAGAACAATAAACTAGTACATGGTGTTAATATTTCAGAGATAATCGATGTGAAAATAATGCACACCTTAGCATAGATAAATACCAATAAGATTGCTGAAAAAATTATTTTAGCCCTTTTCTTGTTCCTGCTTTTCTCTCTGCTTGGCACAGCCTTACTCTAACTTGTCTACCTAGGAGCACCTCTGTCTTCAAGGTCTTGATTCAAAGGTCATCTTCTCTGTGACTTCCTCTCCCCCACTGCCAACTGGGCAAATCTGACCAATTCTTCTTTTCGTTCCCCCACAGTCTTTCATAACACATTTGCCTCAGCACCTTCAGGGAACGGAAATGTTTACATGCCTGTCATCCGTTTATACTTTATTGCTTTTTAAAGACAAAGCTCTTGTCTGAGATATCACTGCTTCCTCAGCACCTAGCCCAGGGCCTATACAGTACACAATAAAGTCTGTCAATGAAGCTAAGAATGAAAATAAAAGATAGTTATACATGATATTAAATACACATTATTTCCACTGAAGCCCTCCTGGTCTTCTTGTCTAAAACAGTGCCATTTTTCAAAAACAGACTCAAACTAAGTCAATCCTTTGATGTTTCTCCACAGTGTGGCTAACTAGGTCTGAATGGAAGATGAAGCTGCGGGAGTAGTAACTATAAATCTATCTCCCTGGACTAGAATTTTACACTGGTCAAAGCTGCCCTTGTAACCCTATACCCTAGATCCTCACATTCACAGTATTTTCTCCGTCTGTAATAAAGAAACATTAATCTTCCCCTCCCCAGTGTCTCCATCATTTTCACTATAACACCTTCTACTCCCAAATTCACTGGTCAACTTGAGCCTCATCTAACCATAGAGGAGTGACAGCTTCTGACTATCACATACGTTTAGCACGTATACAGTAAATTTCTTGGGAACACGTTATGTTTGTGGAGCAGCTGTAAGAATGTTCTGTAAAATGGCATCATCACTCTCACACAGGGAAGCAAATAACAGTCTGACCAAGAACCACTGTGCTTAATGCAACCATCTAACTCCAATTTTTTTTCATAATGCCAGACAGAATGAACACCTCCAGACTGCTCAGAATTGTGTAGTGCATTGTAGTATGGGCTCTGGAGACAGCCTGCTTGGGAACCCCCAACCCAGGTTGGTCGTGTGACTTGGGCAAATTACTTAAACATTTGTGTTTATCTCTATGTGTTCTCATCTGTAAAATGGGAATAAAAATAACACCACTTTATAAGGTGTTATTGTGCATCTAGTATTAATTACACACGTAAAGGACTTCACATGTTGCCTAGGGCATAGTAGGTACTTGATAGATGTTAGCTGCAATTTTTGTTGTAGTTGTTGTTATTATTGTTCATGCCTGTCATCACTTTTTTTTTTTTTTTTTGCTACATTCTCTTTCTTGAAGTAAGAAGAAAACAGTTCTTTATAATTCCTTGCACAAAACAAGATACGAGTAAATGATACTATTTAATTCTCTACCCATTTCTTTCTGCTTTGAGCCTGGAGCCAACTTTTTTAAAACCAGGTGTCATCACAGATAGAAGAAAAGTTTTCAGCTGGCCAAGTTTGAACATTCCTTGGCTTGTCATTCCCTGAAAACAAACTGTACAACTTTTCTGACTACCAGATGTGCCAACTACTTGTATGCTGGTTTTCATTTTGAAATACTGCTTATTTTTAGAGACTGTACAGTGTTTCTTAAAAATGTGTTTACTGCTCAAATAAGGATTCGAGTGGATGGCATTCTGAGTACTACATACATTCTAGCCAAAATCACTGCATGTTGGTGGGGAGCGCAAACGTTTTGCATTTCCTGAATTGAGAGGTCATCTTAGCAGGGGCATGTTTTTAATTAACATCTTCATTAGTTGAAAGAGTTCTCTTGAAGTCAAATAGTTGACTATGTTGCAATTACCCCTGCTGAGGCTGCAACTTTCAGAATGATTTATGTTTATCCACTGGTTCCTCTAAAAATGACAGAGATATTGGGGGGAACAGAAATAGCATATATATATATATATATATATATATATATGGGAGGGGGGTAGGGAGAAGTAATCAACTTTTTTTTTATTGTATTGTTCACCAACTGACACTAATCAAATGCCAACCATGAGCTGGGCAGTCCTTGGAGACAATGGTGAGCAAGATAGACAGAGTCCCACCCCCCCACAGAGCCCACAGTCTGCCCATGAAGAGGAATACCAAAGCAACCATTACATAAAAGAGATCCCTGCTCCTAGGTTGGGTCATATGAAATGTCTTTCTTTACAGGTCAAACATGATCAAATAAGAGCAGTTTCTATATAGTTCAACCTAACACATATGCAGAGTATTTTGGAAACAGAAATAACGCATATCAGGATTTGAGTTCTGTCTCACCCACCCACTGGCTGTGCAACACTGAGCAAGGTCCTTAAAAGTCTCTGTGCCTCAGTATCCTGTCCCTAAAATCAGGACAGTTAATAGTACCTAATACAGGGTTGTTATGAGGATTGAAAGGGTTAGTATATATTATTATATGCTTTACCATCTCTAAGGATCAGGGTTTTCTTCCCAATCTTTCACTTTAAAACATTTCAAACCTACAGAATAGTTGTAAGTAGTACATGAATCCTCTTTATCTAATTTATCAATTGATAAATTCCACCTGTTGATCTATCTATTCATCTATCCATCTCTGTATATATAAGATTATTGTTTTAATTATCATTAATTTGTTGAACTATTTAATAATAAGCCATAGATTTTATGCCCTTCACCCCTAAATACATAATCATAACACAATCATCAAATTCAAGACATTTAGCAATGATATAGTACTAGTACATAATACACAATTTATAGTCAAATGTTACTAATTATCCCAATGACACCCTTTAGAGCAACTGTTTTCGAATCCAGGATCATGCATTTCAAGGAAAGGTTTTGCTGAGCTGGAACTTCAAGAATGGAATAGTAAATCAATGGACACCCAGGCACTGAAGCTTGATGGAAAAGTAGAAAATCAGAGAAAGAAAAGAAGTGAGAAGTAACAGCGCACAGCACAATAGCTAAAAGCATGGATTTGTACCCTAGCTCCACCACTGAATGGCCACGTGAGCTTGGGCAAATTACTCAAGTTTTCTGTACCTCAGTGTTCTGATCTCTAAAATAGGGTTAATACTAGTACTTACATCATTGAGTTGTTCTGAGGATTAAATGATCTCATATGTGTAATATATTTAGGGCCTGGCACTTAATAAATACATTATAAACTCATTTCTGGTACCTTTCTGATATTTCTAGCACCTCTTTTCCTGAGTGACCAAGGACGGCATGCTGATACCTCCTGACCCAAGGCCTTCCACTCAACACACAGTAGACTTATCCTCCCATCGATGGACTCCAGACTTCAGGCCTTTCCTCACTCCCATCTTATCTTACTCTTAGACTCTCCCCAGCTTTCATTCATATTCCTCCTTAGAACTAGAAATAAGATATTCTTGCATACTAGACATACTAGGCTTGCTATACAGTGTTTTGTCAAATTTGTAATGTTTTACTGCTGAAATACAGTAGTGACAACTTCATGAATATATGTGACTGTGTAGTGTGTTACTCTG
Organism: Aethalodelphis obliquidens; assembly: GCF_003676395.1. Lineage (NCBI taxonomy): Eukaryota > Metazoa > Chordata > Mammalia > Artiodactyla > Delphinidae > Aethalodelphis > Aethalodelphis obliquidens. The sequence goes on from NW_020837951.1 coordinate 54,296,950, forward strand.
AAATACAGTTAAGGCAAGGGTAGATGACTAAGAACACCAAAAGATGAGAATCAGAATGAAATAGCTGGCTTCCTTATTCAGGGCCAAAGCATTTAAATTCAGTGTATGTTACAAATGCTCGAAACTGCACAAAACTTATGAGAGGTAAGGACTACTGAGCAGAGCATCCTGTCTCCATGGAGCTTACAGCTCCGTAGAGATAAGATGCACTCATCTAGGAACAATCAGATAATGATACTAGACTGTACAGAATAAAGCATGAGACTGAATCATAGAGACAGGAGTTCAGAAAAGGTGGGAATCACTGTTTACCAGATAATTCACTGAAGAAGAACAAAGGCATTTCCCAAAGGTCCTCAGGAAGTCCAAAGGTGTTCAGTGATAACAAATAAGGTGGGGTCATGGAGAGATCCATAGTCAAATAGCTTTGGGAAACTCTAATATAACAAAGTTAAACATATCTCTTTACTACAGGTCTTCTCAGAGCCTTTAAAAATTGCAAATGCTGATAATAAATCTCCCAGAGGAGCAAATAATATGCAAAATATATTTGTTTAGGGCACTTTTTCCCCCTATGACTCAACCAAGACTCACATACTAAAGAACACTCTTTAGAAAACAATGAGGTAAAACATGAAGGAAAAACGAGCACACGAATGGGAAGGAAATAGTAAGGTGTAGACACGGAAACAGAAGGGAGGAGGCGTGGTATGTGCTAGGGAAATGAAGAGAAGTCAGGGTTGCCTGCATGAGGGGGCTTGACCAGAAAAAAGGGAGGAGACAGACTTAGAAGACTTGTTTAGTCAGCCTGGTGGGCCTGATTTAACAACTGGACATTATGTATTCACCAATGGCTCCAAACCTGGCTGCACATTAGGGTCACCAGGAAAGCTTTCCAAAAATGCAAATTCATAGGCTTCACTTCAAACCAACTAAGCCAGATGATGCTGGTGTAACTGGCCTGCTGACATGCACCTGGGACCCTGTGCTATAGATAGTGGTGCATCCCACTAGAATCCAAGTTCACCCAAGATTAATCTGGTGGAGATGGGGAGAAAGGATGGAGGAGTACATGACCAGAAGCTGGACAAACAATGAGGAGAAGCCCATGGGGTAGTAAATGACAGCGTAAGAAGGCAACGGTTAGGGAAGCAAGTTAAGAGTAATTTATGGATTATATAATTGGTTGATAAAGATTTAGAAGATCAAGTTTAAAAAGGAGGAGGAGATCATATAAAGGCTACTTTTGTAACTCCAATCTAAAATTAATTACTTGATCCCAGATAATAAATAGATTAAATCCTAACCCAGATTAATGAAGATTCCCACGATTTGGGCAATCTCCCACCACTCTGCCCTCAGGAAACCTACCAAGTTTATCCCAGAAACAATATAACTTTCACACTAACACTCTTCTAACCTTAGTCAGTATTCAGGAATGTTGGCCACAAAGTATGGAATCACCAGCATTACTCATTTTTATTTTATCCCTGCATTAAATGGAATCGTATTTATACTCCAAGAGATTAAAAAATATCATATTCCTTTCTGAACCACTCAGTGCCCTGGATTCCTGGACATGAAGTCTCAGTCTTGCTCCCCACCACTGGGCACTCCTGATAACATGTTATTAAGAACACATAGCTCCAAACCACCTCATAAAGATGTAAAGATATATTAAACAGCATTCCCAAAGTTTATATTCTAAAGTCCCATCAGTCAGCTATTGTACATCAATTATCAACTAATTAGTACAGAGTGCTTATGCTGACCCTTCTGTTCTCTCTTGTAATGATTTGCCAAGTTAACTGAAAGCTGCTTTGCTCCATTGAGACTCTTAGTATAGCAAGAGTGTTAAATAAAGTTCACCAACAATTAGCCTAGAAAACCAAAGAGGAAATGTAAGCACATTTTACTGCTTTTCCCTGGATAAATTTTCTAACAATCCCATGAGAAGAGAGTGGATATATTTGTTAAACAAGCAAACCATTACTCTGAAAAACTGAAATACCAGTACTGGCATAGTTCAGTAATTCTGTCTCACTGATCAGGTATTCCTTTATTGTGCCCCTGCTCTGTGCTATAGTATATACTCTAGGGAGTGTGGATACACAGATGGGTTAAACAATTCTTGCTTACCATCTAATTTAGTAGGCTTACATCAAGGCTTACACATGGGATTAATCTGTGAAAATATATGAATTCAAGGTGAAATTATACTTACTCTATAAAAATAGGACTTGCACAAATATAAGAAAGGATGAGAAAAAAAAGGAGGAAGGAAGCATACTTAATGGGAGAAAACTATCTGAGTTTCCCAAAGCCCATGAACAGGTCACATTTATTAAGCACCACCTGTGAGCTTGGTGCTGTGCTGTACTAATGGAGTCCTAGGCCACTGGGTTTTCCCCTAAAGAGCTTCCGACCAGTTGGAAAGAGTTTTAATCAACACATGAAAAGATTAGGAAACACCCAATCTCTTTCTTAATTCAATGAAAGATTCTTTAAAATTTATAGTGTTTTACAATTTTCAAAAGTTTCACACACATAATTTCATATAATCCCATAACAACCTTATTTCCCCTATCCCTATATTGCCCCCCCTTCCTTCTTCCCACTGGTAATCACTAATTTGTTCTCTATATCTGTGAGCCTGCTTCTTTTTTGTTTTATTCACTAGTTTGTTGTATTTTTATATTCCACATATAAGTGATATCATACAATATTTGTCTTTCTCTGTCTCACTTATTTCTTTTAGCATAATGCCCCCCAAGTCCATTCACATTGCTGCAAATGGCAAAATTTCATTCTTTTTTATGGCTGAGTAATATTCCATTGTGTGTGTGTGTCTGTGTGTACCATATCTTCTTTATCCATTCACCTGATGATAGACACTTAGGTTGCTTCCATACCTTGGCAGTTGTAAATAGTGCTGCTGTGAACACTGGGGTGCATGTACCTTTTCAAATAAGTGTTTTTGGGGGTTTTTTGGATATATACCCAGGAGTGGAATTGCTGGGTCATATGGTAGTTCTATTTTTAGTTTTTTGGGGAAACTCCATACTGTTTTCCACAGTGGCTGCCCCAATTTGCAGTGTAGGAGGGTTCCCTTTTCTCCATATCCTCGCCAACACTTGTTATTTGTGTTCTTTTTGAAGATGGCCATTCTGACAGGAGGAAACACCCAATCTTAAACTGAGTTGCCATATGCTGAGCAAAGAGATAGATCAAACAAGAAAAAGATCTGTTAAACTGGAGGAGGCTTGGTGGAGGAGGTGAAACCTGATCGGAGCCTTTTAATGGCCAGAGGGCAGAGGACGGTACAAAAAGGGGGTTTGCCAAAGTGAAGTGAGGAAATGTACTATGAAGGCATACGGAGGCAGCATGGGGAAGTGGTAAAGGATGGAGATGCTAGAGCCAAAATGGCTTCACTTACCAGCTCTGTGACCTTGGGCAAGTTCCTTAACCTCTCTGTGCCTCTGTTTCCTCACCTAGAAAATGGGGATGATCATTGTACCTACCTTCATAAGGCTGTTTGGAGAACTAATAGGTCAAAATATGTAAGCACTTAGAATAGTGTCCAGCACACAGTAAGTACTCTATAAGCCTCAGGTATTCATGCTCTTATTAAAGCATTCTTAGATTACACAGGCCCTCTAAGGCTAGGCCCTCCAAAAGAACTATAGTAGGCTTTTAAGCATGAGTGTGACGTGATGAGGGACTATGAAGAAGACAATTTCACTATTTTCAGCACATAAGAAAGCAGAGCAAGGTAGGAAGATGTTGCTTTGAGCTCAGGATGCAGTGACAAGGCCTGGACCAGGTTGAGCAGAGGTGAATAAAAGGGACAGAGTAACCCCAAATTATCTTATGAAGAAAACAAATAAGAGGGTTGTTGAAGGAACTGTAAGAAGTACTAGATTCCAGACCCTTCTCCATAAATTAACATTGTGTTTTCCCTAAGCTGCTTTTCCCCTCTAGGTCAACTAAAAACAGAGACTGTAAGAGAAATGGCAAAGCTGCCCACTGGAAAGACCTCTCATTGTATGCAACAATGACTGGGACCTCTGTCAGAGAGGAGGTGCTCAACAAATACTTGTTGGGTGAATGAATAAAGAATATGACTTCTAAGGCAAATATAGTTCAAGGACACAAATAAAAGTGAGAAGTTCCCTCTTAAATGTGAGTTGTGATATATAAGAAAGAAAGACAGAGATCCCTGGTGAACACAACTGTTGATACGTCCTTATCTCTAAGTTCCTGAACAGCTGGAAATATTATTCGTTTGCTGCATCTCTCCTTACTCCCTGCGCGTACACATGACTTGACACGAAGGGAGAGTAGTCTAAGGCAGTCAATGCAAACCAATGGAACTTTTTTTTAGGACCTAAGAGCTGGTTCCAAGGGAAAATCCCATTCGATCCTTCATAACAGAGATAACTTCTTAGTATCTAAAAGTCACAACTTACACAGCCATCACTAAAAGCTACTAGACTAACTTGTTTTCCACCAAACAGTAATTCTGCAGAACTGTCCAAAGAGATACATACATAATTTTTTTCTGTTACATATTCTACACAGGCTTGCAAGTTCAGATGAGATGCCCAGAAGCATCCGACCCAAAGAAATGACAGTTATGGAGATTACATTCTCTTATACTAAAAATTAAGTCACCCATATTTCTAAGAACCAGAAAATGCCTGGCTTCCTGCATCCAGAAGTCACACAGGTTGTTCAACTGTCTCATCAACCAGATATCTTTTGCTTCTAGGCTTTAGATTCTTGACTCTGGGCTCCAAAGTCCATTCAGCAGCCCAGGTATATGCAAGAAAATTTGTTGAGCTACTATTTGTATTTTGTGCTCCTTTGTCTCAGGGTAGTTATTATAAAAGGGCTAAAAGTAGACACTGCTTGATTTCGTCCTTTCTTCTAGTCCTGTGGGGAGGCCTAAATCCACTGAGATTACCCAAGTGCTCTGAGTACCTATGAAGAGAAAGCCAGGAGAAGGGAGATTGCCCAAAGTCTGGGAAGAACATCAGTTTGACAGTCCCCCAGGTAGTGAGGCAGCTCTCAGAGAAGGCAGTGAGGGTGAAGAGAATGTCTGCAATGGCAAATGTCCAAAGGCCAGGCTCTAGGTCTAGGGGCTCCCAGCTCTTCAGCTCTTGGCAAAGCTTTCTGTGCCCAAGCAATGCACAAGGAGCAGACTTCTAGAGGCCATGTGGGCTTGGTCAGCAGGCACCTCAGCATCAACCTGGACCAAGAACCAGAAAAGCTCTTGGTATATTCTGCTCTGCACAAAGACCCTGGGATCTCGTCTCTCTGGCAAGGTATTAGGTACTCCAACCGACAATGACTGATATTAAATTTCAGGGTACTGGAGTCTGATTTGTTTTCAATTAAAGGAAATAATTTAAAGAACGCTTTCATTTATACCTGAGTTGGTAGAGTAAGTCACATCCACTACAGATTCAATTAAAACTGGAGAGACTGGAAAGCTGAAATATCTACCCTTTGGCTCAAGCAACTTGAAACTTGTCATTGTGTAAAATTACATAACATTACCCCAACCACCAAAATATTTAAAAAATTTTTAACATCACAAGTCTCAACACACAGACAATCTGACTAAGGCCTACATAGTGCAAGTTCCCCGTGTTTCTTTTATTTAATGCCATTTTTGAACTTACAAGAGAACTAGAGTAATCTAAGCACTTCTGTAAATATAATTGGGGCATGAGTTAGCATTAAAGTAATTGTGACTGTTTTATCTCTATATCCCACAGGTACTAATTCAGACACTATATCAACAATAACTGAATTAATAATAATGAAATTAGGTCAAACAAAAAAGAACACCAATTCCAACCCAAATTCTTTCTCATCAAAACAAAAAAGCAATCATAATACAGATTGATGCCAGTATGAAAAAGATCTAAATTAAAAGTAGTGCTTATAATTCTTTTTGGGTCCATCTCCTAAAGCAAAGGTAACAAAAGCAAAAATAAACAAATGGGACCTAATTAAACTTAAAAGCTTTTGCACAGCAAAGGAAACCATCGCCAAAATGAAAAGACAATATATTGAATGGGAGAAAATATTTGCAAATGATATGACTGATAAGGGATTAATATTCAACATATATAAACAGCTCATACAACCCAACATCAAAAAAACAAACAACCTGATCAAAAACTGGGCAGAAGAATTGAATAGACATGTTTCCAAAGAGGAAATGTAGATGGCCAACAGGTACACGAAAAGACCCTCAACATCACTAATCATCAGGGAAATGCAAATCAAGACCACAATGAGCTATCACCTCACACCTATCAGAATGACTATCATCAAAAAGAACACAAATAACAAATGTTGGCGAGGATATGGAGAAAAGGGAACCCTCCTACACTGTTGGTGGGAATGTAAATTGGTGCAGCCACTGTGGAAAACAGTACGGAGGTTCCCCCAAAAAACTAAAAATAGAACTACCATATGACCCAGCAATTCTACTCCCTGGGTATATATCCAAAAAATCCCCACAAAAAACACTAATTTGAAAAGATACATGCACCCCAATGTTCACAGCAGCACTATTTACAACTAACAAGGTATGGAAGCAACCTAAGTGTCTATCATCAGGTGAATGGATAAAGAAGATATGGTATACACACACACACACACACACACACACAATGGAATACTACTCAGCCATAAAATAGAATGAAATTTTACCATTTGCAGCAACATGGATGGACTTGGAAGGCATTATGCTAAGTGAAGTAAGTCAGACAGAGAAAGACAAATATTATATGATATTACTTACATGTGTAATCTAAAAATGCAACAAACTAGTGAATAAAACAAAAAAGAAGCAGACTCACAGACATAGAGAACAAACTAGTGGTTACCAGTGGGAACTGGGAAGTGGGGAGGAGCAACATAGGGGTAGGGGAAAGAAGGTTACTGTGGGATTATATGAAATCATGTAACAACTTTTGAAAACTGTAAAGCACTATAGACTTCAGAGAATCTTTCATTCAATTAAAAAAAAAAGTGGTGCTTATGTTCTCCCTAAAGTAATACTTTTTTTAAGGAGTATTATTATTTATCTGAATTTGAATATGAAAGCTGAAAATAAATGTGAATAAAAAGTTGAATGCTAACTGAATCAAAAACATTTCCTAAATAATTTACAAATTCTTAGAAGAGAATTAATAACAAATCATAAGCAACATAAAAAATTCCTATGGCTTTAAATGTAAATGGGAAGGAGAGAAATAAAATTCCTCCCCAATTCTCCAAAGGTCAATTAAGTAAAGGCCTTGATTTGGTGGTTAGATACCTCCTCTTTTGACTGCTCCAGCTGAACCAAAGTATAAAGTCTGCCAGAATTTGTTCTTCTCTTTGTTCTAAACACCCGTAACAAAACAAAAATAACAAGGAAAGGCAGAAGTCTCACTATGATCTTCTTGCACGAGAAGGAACATGAACCTTGATACAAATCTACAGTTTGAAATAAAATATTACATAAATACCTGTGAATCACTGGGTAATATTAGCTACTTAAAATGAGCAGAAAAATTATAAAGGTATTGCTAAAATATTTTCAATAAAGAAAACTGTTTAGGCAATCACCTTAGTGTGATCATTCTAAGTCTAAATTTTCAAAATGGAGTCTATAATTTGCTTCTAAATAAACCTACTTAGATAGTAAGTTTAATAAAATTACATAAATTTTAGCACTTAGAGATATGCATGCTTCAGAGTCATAGTACTTTGAGAAATCAAGTTAGATCTTAAGGCTGAAGAAAGTGAGAAAATAAATCACTTTCACCAAATTTCAAAGGTATCCCTTTCCTTTCTTCTCTCTTATAGCTATTAGGTACTAGATAACCAAACCTACTCTCCTAGGTACTGATCTTGTGAAGAATCCAGAAAAAATAATAATAAAGGGAGTTATCTTTTCTTTGGTCTTCTGCTTTCAAACACAGCAAGCTAGCTATGGTAAAACCATTGCAAATTTCAGAAGAGATTTTGCTCCATGTTCTAATTCTAGGACCAAGCCAATGAGAAAAAAGGGAATGGACAACTTCCTTCCTCTTTAAACACAGTAAGCACCTTTGTTTGGAAAGACTTTCCCACTATCTTCTTTCAAAAATGTGTTAGTCATAGTGGTCCGGGGGAGGGTGGGAAGATGTGGCAACTGGTATCCTTGTTATTGTACTTCAGTAGAGAAAGTAAGGGGATGAAGATTGAGAAATCTTGCCTCATGAATACTGGATGCTCTGTCATCTGACACCAGTAGCACAAGGAATTCTAGTAACACCTCCCTCTAGAGGAGGAAAGAATGGAGTCCGAAAAAAATATGTAAAAAAGACATATAATTCAGCTTAACTGACTTGTTTTTTGACACGTAGCCTTGAAAAGAACAATTTTACCTCAGAAACTTGGCAAATGCAAACTGATTTTTTGATAAGTTTTAACATGCATTTTACTAAATGCAAGAATAGAGAGTGAGGGAGAGAAAGGCCAGGTATCCAAAGACAGGGAGGTTGTCAGGTTTCTCTTTTCTGTGTCAATTTTGTTTAGTTGGTCAAATGAAAATTCAAAACCATATAATTAGATGGTTGTTTATACATGATTAAGCATGAGCTCATTGGACTTTAACATGCCAAAAAGTCAGAGATGTAGTTAAGGGCAAGAAGGAATTATTAATAAAAGGAAATAAAGCTGTAATACATTTTTCACTTACGAATAAAAATAATTCAAAGTTCTCTAGATGGAAAAAGAGGAAGAAAAACATCAACCGTGAGTAGGGGCAAGAAACCAGATAATTTTATAAATGGTTAGAATTCATGACATGTAAAATATAAGACACCGGTACAAAAAAGCTTTTCCTCCTCTATGATTCTAATCCTATTTTTATTTCTTGTAAACATAATTCACAATGAGAACATAAAACTTACCTGTATTATATTTCTTTAGAATTGTTCTGGGAAATATTTAAGCAAGAACATGCTGTTCATTTAAAAGAGTTACTTGTTCTCTTCATAACTGTCTTCACCAGTAATCCTCTCTGGAGAAACCAATAGCTGTCAGCTCCCTTGAAAAAGCCAAGTGTCTCTCATTTTTCACAAATGCAAAATTTTTCTTCCCAAAATGAAGTGAGCCCATCAAAAGCAAGGTTTAAATGGCCATAACCTTCATAAAGGTAAGGCAGACTTTTCCAGATCCCCCAGAGAATCTTAGATTGGGGCTGTGAAAAGTGGTGAATCAATTTCTCACAGAGATCAAACACCAAGCTATGGATGAGGTCAGTGGGCAAGTTTTTCAGATGACAGAGAGAATGAACTGATCCAGGATCAGACTACTTACTCCACCTTAGGTAAGGTTTTCAAGCCACTATTACAACTTCTCCTTACTGGGAAAATACACTGCCAGCAAACCCCAGAGATGGTTCAACTGTGCGTGCTATTTTCTCAATCAAACAACTCTTTGGGTTGCCAATGCTGTGACTGCTATGCTATTACATAGTAGAACCAAATGATCAGAATGAGTAAAGGCCACAGGAAGCCCAACACACAGTCCTTAAGACTGAGGCTAAAATGAATCTTAATAACATTCAAAAAGCCTGTAATACCTAAGAATTAAACATTGACTTTTATAGCCTGACTGTGAGAGCAAGGTCTCCAAGTCATATCAATTCCTTTTCTGTCTGAGAGACCTTCAATCTCAACCTCTCTTTCTCTCCTCTCTCTCCTCCCCTCTTCTCCTTCTACCCCCAATTCCCCCCACACACACACACACATACACAGACTATGATCATCAGCCAGTTCTGACTTGCAGAGCTGTCTTCAATCCTGTACATCTCTGCCCACTGGAATTTGAACAAAATATACTTCACTTAAACCTATATGATAAACTACAAAATATGGAAATGCCTAAAAAGCTCATTTCCAAGAAACTAAGATGATCATAGAGTGCATATCTGAAAACGCTCAGATATTTGAGACAAAGCACGATACTCACAACTAATTTGGCAATTTTAACCTACAAAGCCTTATGTATTATCTATGTGTCTTTCATAAAATATATACTTTGTTCTAAAGATACTTTTTAATTATTGACCTAATTTGGTTAAAGTTCTTAACATACTCATTTAGTGTTAAAAGCCACCCAAAGCTGAGGGAAGAGCACACTTTCACAAAAACTCTTTATGAGTCAGAAATTAATGAATTTTTGTCTTTAATGTTGAAGGAGAGGGAAAATCTTGCTAAATTAATACATATTGATTATTTGAAACAGTTTAATATCTACTATAGTTCCAGATAAGAAATGTGATAATTTATTCCTAAACAATGTGTGGCATGTAACTCAAAACCGCTTTTCATCAATAATTAATATTAATAATTAACAAGTATAAACAACAAAAATACCTTTTGGAAATGTTTCAACCTGGCCCTTTCCTCATTCCACAGTCTGCCTATTGCACCCCCTTTACCCTCTACGTGGGGTTAATAACTAAACTTCCCTCATCTCTGACATGCAACACTACCCAGCAGCAATCTTCCCAAGAATGCACGCACAAACACATAAGATTGTAAAGAACAAAAGTCTTATCAGAGTCACCTGAATCTGGCAAACGGATTTCTAAATTAGCATCTGCAGTTTCAATCCACTCAACAGTGAATTAGGTTTTTCTGCAGTAAGGACAGAACCCTGAAGAAAGTTCACCTCAAACACCTATTCTCCTACCTACAGATGAAAGGTCTTATGTCTTTAATACAGGGATTAACCTAGTAATAAAAATTAAACAGTACTCTAGATAAGCATAGTGGAAGGAGAGGATAATGCAAAAAACACTCATTTAAAAGAGGCCAGAACCAATGTACCAGGATTCTATTTGGCACTCATTCTGAAGAGCATTCAATTTGACTTTTTAAAACTACATTGCTCTTCTTTCTCCATTGATTGTATGCAGAATAGCATCTTCAGAGTCAAACCCATTCACCGTTATTGGTATAATCAAAGGTGTTTCACCCACCATCTGCCTCTTACTTTTCTAGCCACCTTGCCCTAGCACTCGACATCTCATCCAGCCATTTATCCCTTCACCAAACTGAACGTTATGCAGGTAATATCCTAAGTTCTTAAAGTTCAACACCACGGTATATTTTCATTTCTCACAGCAAATACAAATTCTACAATCCCTAATCCCCTTCCCCTGCATACCTCCATTCCATACTTTACCATTATTCTTCTTGAAAAGTCATCAGAACCACCAGCAAAAGCACCTCATGCTTAAGTTATTCATGTTCCCAGGCTGTTTGGTCACTGACATTTAAAAGTGGTAGAAGTAAGAAGCTCTCTCACTGGGGAGCTTCCATAGGCAGTTTGTGTAAAAGTGTGGGGATAAAGGTGTTTACATCTTTTTCTTGGCTGGGGGCCTCAGACAGCTGCGCAGAGAGTACTTTGCATACATTTCCAGGTCTACCTGCTCTTTGCTTTCATAAAGTATGCGCGGGGCTTGTACATTCAGAGACTGCTAGCACGTTCAGCAAGGGCTGGTGTGCAGAGAGGAAAGCATCTAACAAATGCAGCCTAAGAAACAATGTCTCCCTTCAAGTGGAACTGCTGGTGAAGTCAGCCAGCACTGGCCCGCGTGAACAATACTGGGCAGGTCATTAACCTGCCTGGTTCAGAAGGCGATGAGCTCACCCACCTTTCTGGAAATGCTATTTTAACTGCTGAGTTTATACAAATAAAACCCATAATTTTCTAATGGCTAAACTAGGAATGTGTTCGAAAATAGCTAACTCTCTGAGAACCCTGCAGAAGCCACACAGGGAACTTATGAAGGTGTGTCTGCTGTTGTTCAAGTTTGCACACATCTTTATAATCGCTACATATGTATTACCTTGAAAATAAGCATCCACACAAGTAAACCGCAATTTTTTAAAAAAATTAGGTGGTTAATGCATTGTTTTCTCCCTCTCTTTTTTTTTTCTTTTGCATAGGAAAGAATAAGTTAGTCGTTAACTACACAAAGGAGTTAACATTTAACTCTGAATACTGAGAATGCTTTAGCTCTCAACCCCTCCCCCCTTTTTTTATAGCAAAAATAGGTTCAGGAAAACTCTTACTAATTATCGCAGACCCTAGATGAGATCTGGCTATATCAGTTTCCTTGCTGTACTCACAGGAGGCCCCAGTTCCTTCATACATACTCCATTCCAGGCAGCTGGGAATCCCTGCCCACTGCCCCTCAGGACCCACAACTCCCAACTACCACCATTAAAGACCAGCTAACATTCTACCCCCTCCTTGAAACAAACCTTCCAGATTCCTGTCTCCTATCCCAAGTTTAAGGTGCTTTTATCCCTCCTCTAAAATCCCAGGTAATGTTATTTTTGAATCTTTTGTGTTACTGATCACTTCTACATTATATATTACCTGTACCTATATCTTACCTTTCCGCCTTATAACTGGCAGGAACCTGAGGATAGAGAACTTACCTTATCTACCTTCACCCCCAACCCCTCACCCCCAGAGTACCAGGCTACAATGATGTTGCGCTCAGGGCAGACACTCACTAAATGTCTATGGACAGGTAATGCCCATACCTTTTATTGTTAACACTGAGCCACTTTCCACAGGTAGGTGGCAGGAAGGCTAAAAGGAAAAAAGTGTTTTATTATTCAAAATAGGGAGATTGCTGGGATGCCCAGTGTTGGGGCGGTGGGGGGGGCGGCTCTTTTCTGTTGCCCCTGCCATTCCTAACCTGTCCTCCTCTCTCACTCCCCACAGGCTGACTCTACACCTCATTACACACACAGTTCCTCCCCATGGACACAGCCCTTTCCAAACTGTGGGACTTGTCACCTTTTCTGTGAAGCCCTCCTTGGAAACAGGAGTATAACAAACTCCTCTCCTCTCCCTCTTCTTAGCTATTCATAAATATCACAAAGGAAACGTAGAGGTTACATAGATATCAACATGGTGATCATACTTCCTCACCAAGAACTTATACTTTACTACTACCACTGCTACTACTACTACTAATAATAATACATCTATACATTAAAAACAAAATGAGAGGGACTTCCCTGGTGGTGCAGTGGTTAAGAATCCGCCTGCCAATGCAGGGGACATGGATTCGAGCCCTGGTCCAGGAAGATCCCACATGCCGTGGAGCAACTAAGCCTGTGCGCCACAACTACTGAGCCTGCAAGTCACAACTACTGAGCCCATGTGACACAACTACTGAAGCCTGCACACCTAGAGCTCATGCTCCACAACAAGAGAAGCCACCACAATGAGAAGCCCACACACCGCAATGAAGAGTAGTCCCCTCTAGCCACAACTAGAGAAAGCCCGCATGCAGCAACGCGCAGCCAAAAAAAAAAAAAAAAGAGAGCTGACATTAGTAGAAGATTTACTTGGTACCAGGGGAGGATGCCTGGCTCTATACTTGGATTAACCAGTCAGCTCACACAACAACCCTGATTATTACCATCCCATTTCACAGAGGAGACAACCTGAGATTCAGAAAACAGTAATTCCATCAGAGTGAGGATTCAAACTCAGGTAGCCCCACTCCAAAAACATGCACAGATGTCCATGAGCTCATACATCCTTGACCACCACCCTCCACACGACTAGACAGATAGTACAAAATGGGGAGAAGAGAGGACAATTGGAAACTGATTCTTCTCTCCCAAAGCTAGAACAAACAGCACCCACAGCCTCCAACATCTTGGTTTCCATATATAAGCAAAAGTGAGGAACAATACCTTAATTTGTTCCCTGTAGGTGCCATAAAAGGTGTCATGCATGCAAGTATAAATAGATGACATTATTTTAACCTTTATGGTAGCAGATAAATGTCCGTTATATAACCCCTCTCACTTTCAGGAATTTTTGATACATAACATCAACTTCATTTCTTCATTCACTCAGTCAGGGGCTAAATTGCATAGAAAGAGAAGGTAAAACAGAGATCAAGAGAATTACAACACAAAATGATATCTGTTAAAAAAAAAAGGGACGATCAAAAAGCTGTTGGAACGTTGAGGAGACAATGATGCTGATAATGATGACAATATTTAGGAACACAATACGAAAACAAGCATCTCCATGAATCTTACTATAGAAGGTATTGATTTTTCTGTTGATTAATAGTCTTAAGTTTGCACAATTCATCAGGATATATATTAGAGATTAAGAACGTGATAGGCACTTGCGTGCACACACGCGCGCACGCACACGCACACACACACACACACAGAGGAGCACAAAGACAGTTACACAGGGTGTCAGGTTCAACAAAAAATAAACATGAGGTGCTTGAAGGGAAACCCTCCCATGCAGTTCGATAGGGCCCCTTTCTACCAGAAATCTCAACCTTAAAAACAATATAAATGAATCCTTTAAAGGAATCTTTTATAAAATTCTGCCTTAAAATTTCATCTTTCAAAACTGCACTGACCTAAAAGCAGAGTCTAACCAGCCACCAACTGTCCCCAGGCATGTGGCTGCTCTCTGCTTTCGCTATGAAATAAAAATATTGACATAAGGAGAAGAAAAATGTGGATGTACGGTGAGTGGGGTCAGCAGTATGGAGATGAAAAGGATCTATGCCTGCTGGAGCCAAGTCATAAGGCCAGGAGGCTAAGTTTGGTCTGTGGCTTTGTAGCTGTGTGAACTTGACCAAATCACTTAGACTAAACCTCCCTGCCAAGCTTAGCTTAGTGAGAACATATAATGAACTATCTAGCACCTGGCTGGCACAAACCAAATACTCAGTAAGCGTTAATTCCCCTTCCTACCCAGATCACATCTGAAAACCTTTCACCTCTCATAATATAAAAGACTACCCCCAAACCAGAATAGAGGATGAAATCATTTCAAGAGTTTCCCCCATGAGAAAATGATGGATCCATGCTCCCACCATGCTTTGAATTCACAGATTTATATGTCGAGAAGGAATAACAGAGATCATGTTTCCAATTTCCTTACAGATGGTAAAACTCAAGTCCAGAGAGGTAAAGTGACTTATCCCAGGCCACACAGCTATTCAATTGCAAAGTCAGGATAAAAATCCAGGTAATCAGCACCCAACCAATCCTACTTTCTACTGTATTCTACTACATTCATTGGACTTGCTTAATAGTGCAAATACCTCTGAGGCAGTCAAAAATGTCTTTTGCGGGCTTCCCTGGTGGCGCAGTGGTTGAGAGTCCGCCTGCCGATGCAGGGGACACAGGTTCGTGCCCCGGTCCGGGAAGATCCCACATGCCGCAGAGCGGCTGGGCCCGTGAGCCATGGCCACTAAGCCTGCGCGTCCAGAGCCTGTGCTCCGCAACGGGAGAGGCCGCAACAGTGAGAGGCCCATGTACCGCAAAAAAAAAAAAAAAAAAAAATGTCTTTTGCATTTCTCCAAAGAAGATATACAGATCTCCAATAAACACATGAAAGAATGCTCAACATCACTAATCATTATAGAAATGCAAATCAAAACCACAATGAGGTATTACCTCACACCAGTCAGAGTGGCCATCATCAAAAAATGTACAAACAATAAATGCTGGAGAGGGTGTGGAGAAAAGGGAACCCTCTTGCACTGTTGGTGGGAATGTAAATTGATACAGCCACTATGGAGAACAGTATGGAGGTTCCTTAAAAAACTAAAAATAGAACTGTCATACGACCCAGCAATCCCACTACTGGTCATACACCCTGAGAAAACCATAATTCAAAAAAAGTCATGTACCACAATATTCATTGTAGTTCTATTTACAATAGCCAGGACATGGAAGCAACCTAAGTGTCCATCGACAGATGAATGGATGAAGAAGATATGGCACATATATACAATGGAATATTACTCAGCCATAAAAAGAAACAAAATTGAGTTATTTGTAGTGAGGTGGATGGACCTAGAGTCTGTCATACAGAGTGAAGTAAGTCAGAAAGAGAAAAACAGATACCATATGCTAACACATATATATGGAATCTAAAAAAAAAAAACAAAAAAGTGGTTCTGAAGAACCTAGGGGTAGGACAGGAATAAAGACACAGACGTAGGGAATGGACTTGAGGACACGGGGAGGGGTAAGGGTAAACTGGGACGAACTGTGAGAGTGGCATGGACTTATATATACTACCAAACGTAAAACAGCTAGCTAGTGGGAAGCAGCCGCATAGCACAGGGAGATCAGGTCGGTGCTTTGTGACCACCTAGAGGGGGTGGGGTAGGGAGGGTGGGAGGGAGACGCAAGAGGGAGGGGATATGGGGATATATGTATGTGTATAGCTGGTTCACTTTGTTATAAAGCAGAAACTAACACACCATTGTGGAGCAATTATACTCCAATAAAGATGTTAAAAAAAGTGTCTTTGGCTTTCAAAATAGAATGAAAATGGCAGATGGTAGACTCCTTCTACACAATGAGTGTCGGGTTTGGGACAGGAATGTTCATGAAGAGATGATACGCTGGAGGAGAAAAGGGTAAGCACAGAGGAGGGGATAAGGAGTGAAAAGGGACACAGAGACACCCTACTTTACAACTGTGCCCAAAAATCAATTCCATTTCAGTCCACCAATTGAATCTGGAATTGCCCCCAGACAGATTCTACCTCCTTTTTTTTTTTTTTTTTGCGGTACGCAGGCCTCTCACTGTTGTGGCCTCTCCCGTTGCGGAGCACAGGCTCCGGACGCACAGGCTCAGCGGCCATGGCTCACGGGCCCAGCCGCTCTGCGAGGATCAAGACAGGAACCCGTGTCCCCTGCATTGGCAGGCGGACTCTCAACCACTGCGCCACCAGGGAAGCCCTCTCCCTCCCTTTTATCTGCAAACCTAGAGAATACAAAATCTACCACTCTTCCGGCTCAGACAAAATGCATGAATTTTCAGGAGAAAAGAGAAATGAGATGGTTAACCATCTTTTTCAATAGTTTAAAAAAGAGGTTCAGTTTGAGTTTGCTCAACTCTTCTTAAACCTTAGGTTTCAGTAGAATCACTGCTGAACTACAGGTTTTACTGCAACCAGTGCCTGCTTATTTACCTGCCAAATATAAGTTTGCCATGGAACCAATGTTCAGGCTGCTTGGGGACAGCAAGCACCTTGTTAAGGAAAAGGAAAAAATCTAATTTCAGCATATCAACTTGACAGCATAATTTAAAAGATTCCCATCTCAAAGAAAGTTTACAAGCAATGAGTGAGGCTGTAAGGAGATTATTTCCAGGCATAATAATAATTGCAGAAAATTGACCAATTAGCTGTTAAGCACTGAGGGAATTCCTTTGCATTGTGGCCTTACTGTCTTTGTCTTTGTTCTGAAGAAGAATTCTGCCTTCAGGAGTCTAAAATAATGAAAGAGTTCTTCATTATGTCAATGAGAGTTTGGAGGGAGTCCCCATGGCACAGCGACCTTGCCTGGTAACGAAGCCTGCTAATGAAGCATAAGAATTGCCTGTTCCAAATAAAAAAAAGAATTGTCTGTTCCTAGTTAAACCTGCTCACACCCTCCACAGCGGGGGGAACCCTGGCTGAGGCCCCAACAAAAGGAGAGCCTTTGGAAGGTGACAGAACAAGGGGCATTTGGGGTTAAGACCCTTAGTTTGCCTTGGGCCAAACTTTTATCTCAAGGCTTCTCAAAAAAAAAGAAGAGAAAGAAGTAGAAAGCGAAATCATCATATAAAATTACATTCTATTCAACAAGTATTTATGGGATGACCAGTTGACACGGGTCTTGTACAGTTGGAAACCAGAACTTTAAACCCTCCCAACCCCGTAGCTCACCTAGTCAACCGACCAGTAACACAATTTTTCCCACTGCCCTTCAAACATCTATTACTTGCCACTTCTGCAGCAGGTAAAAGCTCTGCTTCCTCCAGCACCATTCAACTATAATGGCTGTGTGAGCCTCAAGAAGGCAGAATACAGCTTAATCAAAGGAAGAACCTTCTAGCAAGCAGAAGTGACTTGGGAACTCTTGGTGAGGCAGAGTTCTTGTCCCTGAAAGAATACACGGAAGGGCTGCCAGGATATTGCAGAGAGTGTAGAGGGAGAAGGAACTAGAAGAGAACATTTCTAAGGTCATTCCCCTCTCTATGTAACACGTCAAAAGGCTTAAAACACAGTGTCAAGTTTCATATTTTTATGTAAATTATGAGAAATTTCAATGCCCTCATTCAAAGGCTTTTGTGTGCGTATGTGTGTGTGTGTGTGTGTGCTTCTTTCTACTCTAGGCTTCTACTGTGATGCAAGGCAGGTAAATTAACTTCTCTAGGCCTCAGATTTATCATCACTTAAAGGAAGGCCAGGGATTAAGTAATCTCTCAAATCCCTTCCAGCTCAAACATTTTCTGAGTGAACACTGAGTTTACTCTCTCTCCTTTTTACCAAATTAAATTTAGGAATTCTACCTACCCATACAATTCAACAGAATCCCCTAAAAATCACTATACAGGAAAAGAAAATTCATTAAGGTGACAACACACAACATAAATATGGCAAAAACAATAGATTCCTTATATGCTATCAATTATGAGTTTCAAAATTTAATGGAAAAAAGTTTAATTAAAAATACCTAGGAATAGCATGTAATATGAAAAAAACTACTTTTTGTTCTGAAGACATGAAAAAATATATACATATTTTCAGGTGAGAAAACTAAATATAGTAAGTGTGTTGACTCTTCCAAACTTTTTCATAGACTTAATGTAGGGTTTCTCAGCCTCTGCATTAATGACAGTTTGTGCCAAATAATTCTTTGGGCTTTTATTTGGTGGTGGTCGGAGGGGGGACCCTGTGCATTGTAGGATGTTGAGCAGCATCTCTAGCCTCTACCCACTAGATGCCAGTAGCACTCCCCCAAGTTGTTGATAACCAAAACTAAATGCTGCCCAGACATTGTCAAATATCCCCAGGGGACAACAACGCTCAGGTGGGGAACCATTGACTTAGTGCAAAGTCCTAACAGGCCCTTCCTCATTCACTCAGTACCTTGACAATGGATTCTAAAGTTCATATGGAAGAATAAACTATACTAATAGTCAAGAAGATTTTGAAAAAGAAAATAAATATATTATTGAGCTATGAAGGTAAAAATTGTGAAATATAGAAGAGTAGTTAAACTGAACAAAGAAACAGAACAGAAGCAAAAGATCATGACCTCAGATAACTCAGATATATAATAACAACTAGCATATGGTGGCATTACAAATGAGTAGGAAAAAGGAGATCCTTCATTAAATGGTAGTGGGACAACTGTTTACTGTTTGGGGAAAAATCAAAGCTAAATCCTATTCACATTAGATATGTTCCAATTATCTATTGCTACAAACCACCCCAAAACTTAAGAGTCTTTAAAACAACAACTTATTATTATCTGTTGTGGTTCTGGGAGTTGACTGGTCAGGAAGGCACTTCTCACTTAGGGTCTCTCATGCACGCCACTCAGATGTCAACTAGAGCTGCAGTTACCTGAAGGGTAAACTGCGTAGACTTCTAAGGTGGTTCCCTCGTATCCTGGCTGTCAATGGGAACATCTAAACATGGTCTCTGCATATGGCTTGGGTTTCTCACGGCATAGCGGCTGACTTTCAGGCCAGTTAAGGGCCACGCCTACCACAGGCACAGCACTACTTCTGCCATATATTGCTGGCCAAAGAAATCTCAGGACTCCCTCAAATTCAAAGGAGTGGAAAAATAAAGAAGGAACCAGCAAAGTCACACTACAGAAAAGCACATGGAATGGGAGAGATGGTTTCAGTCATCATTCGAAAATACAATCAGCCATAACATACCAAAATAAATTCCAGGGAAATTAAGAGCTAAATATTATTAATAAATATTTATCAAAAATAAAAAACAACTAAAAGAAAATATCTGAGATTCTTTTTAAATTTTAGGATGCAGAAGGCAAAGATAAATAGATAGAACTGCAAAAATATTTTAGCTCAGAAAGTACCATAAACAAAATTGAAAAGCAATCAAAAGACTAGGAAAATACCAGCATTCTACATAACAAAGGGTTATGGGCTTAATATGTAAAGAGGCCTTACAAATCAATAATAAAGACAAACATTCCTATGTTCCACAGTTCACAAAAAAAAAGAATCCAGTAGACAAGACATAAAATAGACACTCTCAATTTTCTGCTAGTAGATCGAGTAGAAGGTATAAAATGTGACATAACCCATCTGGGAAGCAACTTGGTAATACAGTCAAGGGTATTTTAAAAAAATGTTCATTTGACCCAATAATCTACCATCATTTGAAAAGATATTTGTGATAATATAGTTTTAACAAAAAAGAAACCAAACTTAATTAAATAAATATAGTATACTTCTCACACACTGAAAATAATGTCTGCTGTACTTTCAAAGAATACTGAAATACATGGGGGAAAGTTCATAACACAAGGTAGTGAAAGAAAAGACAAGAAAACACAAAACTTTATTAAGGTATTTATTACCACTATCTCATATCACAGGATATTCACACATATTTATCTCCTAAATATTAACACTGGATACCTCTGTGTTTGGGGAATACTGGTACTGGTAGGTGATTTTACATTATTCTTTTACTTTTATCTTTTTTTCAGTATTTAAAATTGTTTTCTACAGTAAACATGCATTATTTTTATACTCAGAAAAAAAAGCTATTTAAAGAAAAAATACTAGTACTAATGGGTGAAAAACTGAAAAGGTCACATGTTACTAAATTACTGCTGAAAGACTGAAAAGCCAGTAAAAAGCAGGAGAATAAACGTGATTGTGCAGCCAGTGACATCAGGGACAATTACACCTGGAACCACTGACCCATTACACGGCCCACTTGATCTGCAACCGAGTCATTTTCCCAGGCTCATGACCCGGCCATGACACAGATTCTCACGTAATTGTTCAGTATGACTGCATTATAAACTTTATTTTTACCCTTTCAATATTCAGCCCATTTGTTTTCTTTGCAGAGCAGATATATGAAATATCTTCTTCAGAGCTTCATTCTTTTCATTTCACCCCCATTAAAATGTACATATCCTTGTTAAGGACAGCCTTTTAAACTGCCAAGGGTCACTTATACCTAAGTTTGAATAAATTTCGAAGCCTTGTCTGGTGAAGAGGGCCCAGGATGTCTTAGAGAAAAAATGGCAATACTTTTTAAGAAAGAAAAGAATATTAGATGGGAGTCTAGGTGCTATTTGAGACAAACCATATCCTTCCCTGGTTGTGACTTCCTTGAAGGGTGTCCCTGAAATGGCCTTTTCCACCCTAGTCTGCATGTAGTACTGCAATGGTTCTCAAAGTGTCGTGCCTGAACGAACAGCATCAGCATCACCTGAGGACTTGTTAGAAATGCAAGTTCTAGGCCCCACCCCATACCTACTGAATCAGTAGGGCCTAGCTACTGGCATTTTCACAGGCCTTCTGGGGGATTCTGATGCACACTCAAGTTCAATGTTCCAATGTCCTTTAGAGTGCCTGCCTCTATAGCATTAGTATGCACGATTATTATGGGTCTTAATGATTTGTCAGACTCCTTTATTAGTATACGAATATCATTTTCAGAAAGGTGCATGAGGAAATTATAAGGTACTCATTGAGAGCTAAACTCTGTGATAATGAGGCAGAGAGTAGGTGTCTATGGCTGAGTAGGTAGCCACTGGATTAAAAAGGAAGATGGTCACTGATAAAGGTCAATGTGAACAGCTCCGTTAGGGTAAGTCATTTGCCTCCCAAATTGGTGCAACTTGCAATAACCGCCAAAGCCAGAGTGGTTTGCTCTCTTTTTAAAATTAGAGCCCTCCAACAGGGTATGTTTTCACATGCAGTTGAAAAAAGCCCACAAGAATCCCTGTTGCACAATGAAATGTTCACCTCATGTTATTTAGCATCCTTGGTCTTTCTTTAGAGGGGAAAGGGGAGGGAGGAAGATGTGTATTTTTAGAACCAGGGAACAATTTATCATTCAATGAAACAGCATAGATAGAGGCTTAAATCAAGTGTGTGGAAATAATATGTTGTTATTACTAGTCTTAACTCCACTAAATTATAACCTATAAACCCTGCAATGCTTGACTTAAATATCCCATCCGCATTTGCAGGAAACCTAAACAGTTATTTCCTCTTTTATTGCATGCATTACAGAAGGATTTACTGTTGTTCCACAAAGCACATATAAGGAGCATGTCATCCAGGATGTCAGTGTAACCAGGCACAATTGATAAGCACACAGCCCACATCACATATGTATTCTGGGAGCCTTTGTGTGCAGTTAATTAGTTTAGCTATTGCTTTCATGGTTCATTTAGAAGCTTCATGCTTCATTAAATATCAATAAATTTTATCCTCAAAAAACCTTTTCAGTAAAAATACGATTGTCTCTTCAAGTGATAATCCTGTTAATGGATGTATATATTGCAAGCAGTCTATCAGGAACGACAAAACTCTGAATTGCCATGGTTGCAGTACCCTGAAGTAATATGCAAATGTTATTCTATAGTTTAAAACACATGCTTCATCCACACATATTTTCTTACAGTAGGGGAAAAAATTCTTTTTTAACTTTCCAAAAATGATGCATCTTTTAAGCTTCTATTTTTATTTTGTCAAGAATGCCTACTTATGTTTCATAAGCTCCTTTTAACCATTACATCCCAAGTTCTCTTTATTGGACAGACAAGCTTTTAGCAACTTCTCATAGCATGAAAGAGAAGTTTTCAGGAAACGTGTTCTTTACTTCCCTGATACATGCATCCAGAGAGGGCAAGGGTCACAATTACTGGGCTTATCCCATCAGGTATTAAGTCAACTCTATCAGTGAATCATCAATTGAGGAGGGTCAGGATGTGGAAGGAAGGGCTTCATCTACCTAAGAGAAATAGTGCCTTCTGATACACTCTCTCCTGCCTTCCTGGTCCAGCTCACATATCTTCTCTGTGGAGCCATCCCCAACCTGCTCAGACATGGAAGTTGTCACTCTTTTCCTTAATTTCCTATAGCACTTTGTTAATGCTTCCATTACAGACTGCATTATAGTGTATTACAGTTATCCATTCATTCATTCATCCACTCATTCAACAAAATGGTAAACGAGACAAGTAAGATCTGCTTTTTCATAAAGTGTACATTCTACTGGTGAGGAGGTACACAATAGAACAAGTGAATGAATAAATGAACAAGATAATTTCAAACAAGGATAAGTGCCATGAAACACAGAAAACAGGTAGATGGACTTAAGAAGCATGGGCAGGGGGTGAGGGTGTTACTTTGGACTGAATGGCAGGAAGGCCTGTGAAAGAGACGGCTCATAAGCTGAGACACAAATGGTGAAACTAGCCATACAACAACACGGGCAGAGTCCTGGGCAGAGGAAGCTGCAAGTACAAAGACCTAAACGCGGATCCAGCTTGGCATGCTGGAGAAAGGAAAAGAAAACCAGGCTGAATGAAATGTACGTTGCAAAGGGGAGCATGGCATCAGACAAATTTGGAGATGACTTGCCAATCTTTTGACTTTAGACTATAGCTCCTAGAAAACAGGGCCTGTGTCTCACTTGAGTTGGCAGCTCTAGTCCTTAGTCTCATGTATGACACATGGTCAACAAATGTGTGTTGAATGAATAAAGTAAATGAGGCATTTCCCAAGATTGTATGTGAAACACTGGGGATTTTTCTGTTGCTTTGTACAATCTGCCTTCTTTCAGCCCCTTTTTTCAACATGGATGATCATGTTCTATCCTATCTATGCAAAGATAACATATCATGGACTCTTAATGCTGGAGAAGGTTCTTTTAGTTACTTTTCCATCAGAGATAATGAATTTGTGCTTGGAGGTCCATATTGTTTCGCGGATGGCTCTTGTGATTGAGAATGAAATATCAAAACGTTCAGGAGAAGAGAACCAGGAATTAAAAGGGCAACCTAATAAGATTTCAAAAAGTAGCTTAGGGCTTCCCTGGTGGTGCAGTGGTTAAGAATCTGCCTGCCAATGCAGGGGACACGGGTTGAAGTCCTGGTCTGGGAAGATCCCACATGCCGTGGAGCAACTAAGCCCATGCACCACAACTATTGAGCCTGTGCTCTAGAGCCCGCGAGCCACAACTGCTGAGCCCATGCACCTAGAGCCCGTGCTCCACAACAAGAGAAGCCACCACAATGAAAAGCCTGCACACTGCAACTAGAGAAAGCCCACGTGCAGCAACGAAGACCCAATGCAGCCATAAATTAATTAATTAATTATTTTTAAAAGTTGCTTAGAAAAGCTCAGACTCATGTCCTGAGATTTGTTTATTTATATAGTACTTAAATTCAGCCGATAATGAACAACCAAGAATTAATATTAATGTCATCACTGTCATCATCATCACTTTGAACACGAAATAATATAAATGAACTTTCCCAGTGCACTTTATTATCAGGACGGATAAGGGGAAAGAGGAAAAGGAGATAGCCTACTAGAAATACTTTCATTTCTACTCTACAAAACATTTTCAGTTCTTTCAAAATTGGATTATTTTGCCTCCTCCATTTCTTCCTCACATCAGGCACGGAAGATGGGAGATAATTTTTGAATAATGGATGAATGAACACCTGGTTTC
This sequence comes from Aethalodelphis obliquidens, assembly GCF_003676395.1. NCBI lineage: Eukaryota > Metazoa > Chordata > Mammalia > Artiodactyla > Delphinidae > Aethalodelphis > Aethalodelphis obliquidens. The sequence continues at coordinate 54,321,562 of NW_020837951.1, forward strand.
ATTTCTTCAGAGTAAGTCCCAATAGTGATGAGGAAATGACCAGGTTGGCACTGACGGGCTTTGAGACCACCACAAATCCAGAAAGCCAAGTGTGACTACATTGGATATGTGTGGGAAATGCAAACTTGCTGGATTTATGCATACCAGTAAAAATTCCGAAGGGGCCTGATGCCAGGAAAATGCCTTATTTTGTCAGAAAGTACATCTCCCACACAGCAGCAGGTCTGGCATAGCTTTAGCCACATGTTAAAAACAAAGTAAAGTGACATGTGATACGGGCCTCACTGCCTGATGACAGAATTCACGAGCTTTTTGGAAACAAACTGAATCCACATAGCCCCAGCCTATTTGACAGTTTTGTCTTATTATCGTGTTGTTTTCTGCAAAGTCCTTGCCTTTTAGGTAACTAAGATTTATTTTTCTTATTACAATTTCAAGATTGATTCCCAAATTACAACTGATAACCTGATTCTAAGGAACACTGCACTTTCCAATCTATTCTATAGCCAAGTAAATGTTTCTGAAATACTAACCATTTTTCAACCTCTGGAAGCATGCAGGTAACTTCAAAAAATATTCAAATTAATTGACAAACCATGTAGCAGCACTTCTCTTAATATTCACCGAGTGGCCAACACTTCAGTATCTCATTGGTAATCACTGTAGTTTATAGTATATTGGTTTTATGAAAGTCAAATTAAAAAAAATGTTAGCCTACTAAAAATCCAATCTTTGTCAAGTGTTTTGTTTCGTCATTTCCATGACACTTGTTCTGACCCTGGACAATACGAGCAAAAAGAGCTTTTACTTACACTGTGCAGAGAAGCCAGGATGACAATAAATGGCTTCCAAATCACGCCTTTGTGGATGCATTGTATTTTCTTTCCCCACTTAGTCAGTGTCTATGTGTCTTTCTCCCTCTCAAGCAGCCCTGATTATTAGTAGTAACAGGTACCTTACTTGCTGTAATAGTTTCCTAGGGCTGCCATAACAAATGTACCACAAACTGAGTGGCTTTAAATGACAGAAATGTATTCTCTCAAAGCTCTGGAGACTAAAAGTCCTAAATCAAGGTGTTGATGGGGTCATGCTCTCTCTGAAGGCTCTATTGGAGGATCTCTCTTCTTTCTAGATTCTGGTGGTTGCCAATAATCAATCCTTGACATTCCTTGCCTTGTAGACACACCACTCCAGTCTCTACCTTTGTCATCACACCATGTTCTCCCTGTGTCTTCTGTTTTCACATGGCATTCTCATCTTGGTATCCATGTCCAAATTTCCCTCTTTTTATAAAGATCCAGTTTTTGGATTAGGCTCCACCCTAATCCAGTATGAAATCATCTTTTAACTTGATTACAACTACAAAACCCAATTTCTAAATGAGGTCACATTCTGAGATTCCAGGCAGGCATGAATTTGAGAGGGACACTATTCGACCCAGTATGACTGCTAAGCAACATCCTTTCAAGGAGTCTGAAGAACACTGCTATCTGAAGAATATGTGCAGATGAAATAACTGCCCAAGGAAGAACAGTGAAAGGAAAGTGATGTAATTCACAAAAAAAAGTCTAACAGTGAAACTGCCAACAGCTTGGTGATTCCAGGTCTGAATTATTCTCACCTATGAGGTCAATTACCAACAGATCCATCATGTAAAAATACCTACCCAGCCACCTATTCAGGAAAATGACCCTTTTGGCTGAACCAACTTCTCTGGACCCAGCTCCCTAAGTGGGGTATCTTCTACTCAACCCTCAGACCATCTACATGAGGACAGGCAGGAGAAGTACCAACAATGCCTGGGCATTATTCTAGGCACTCTGGACACATAGTATCATCATCTCCAACAGAAGAAAAGAAACTAAAGTTCACAGAGATAAAGCAATCAGTCCCAAGTCATACAGGAGAGTCACACAAGTAGAGAGATCTACCTGAATCCAGAGCTGATATCTCATTTTTTTATGTCTGAGCACGTACACACACATACACACACACACACTTCAGAAATGACCATTTCATGTACCCTGTATCTAAAACACATCATTTTCTTAATCCTCAGAATTTTCGAAGTGGAAAACACCTCAGCTATCATCTACTAAAACAATTTCATTTTACAGACGAACACACTGGAGAATAGAAATGATAACTGAATGACTTGGTCCCTGGGAAAAACTAGTGACCAAACTGGAAATAGAGCCCCAGAGGTTCTGCCTCCTCGTCCAGCCTGGCAATATCTAGCCTATCTAGTAGGTCTATGTAGTAAAACCATATCACAGGTAGGTGGAAGTGGTGGTTTCGAATATGGACACTAAAATTATTAGACTGCACAGATTCGGATCTTGGCTTGTCACTTATATATGTGGGTCAGCCACTTAATATTTTAGTCTCAATATTCTTAAGTATAAAATGGAGGTAATAAAGACATGAGTCACATAATATCTACTGTCTAGTAAGCTTGCTGAGAAGATTAAATATGCTTAGAATAGTGCCTAGTGCACATTAAATGCTTAATATATGTTAGCTGTGGTAGCAGTTTTGTTGTAGTTTTATTACTACTACTGCATCATCATCATCATCATTATTATTACCATTCAATAAAAAAGCTACAAATGAATAACTTCAGTGTTTTCCATCACTATACATTTCTAGCAGCCACACTGGTTGCAAGCACTCCCTCATTCAAGGACACAATGATACAGTGATTTCCTGGTCCTTCATAATAATTAACTTCAACCTTACTTCATAATTTACTTTATGCCAGGCCAGTTGCCATGTTTTCCTCTAAACCCAAACGTACAAAGGGTCTATATTCTGGTTTTAATTTCCCTGATTGTGTGAGTCCACATTTAACTGACTTCTTCAAATGATGGTCGGTCATTTAGTGTCCTGAAAAGCTAACAGTGTTATTACGTCCTGACTCTGACAAATCCTTGCTCTTCTCTCTCATCTTATCTCTTTCAATTTCAGGAAGGTAAACCTTGGGAAAATTATACAAACAGCCCCAAATATTTGAAATCAGCATTGTCCTCACATGCACACTCCTCTCGAAAGCTTAGAGCATTTCTCTTTCAGTTTTATTCTTTCATTAGCCCACGGCTTGCTAATTAATTGGAATTTTCCAGGGCTTTTGTTGTTGTGACAAAGTCCAACAATGCAAAATCTCATTCCTTCTTGTTAAAGAGGTCCATCCACCCTCCAAAGAGCAGCACAAAGACAGCTGGGATAAGAGGGAGGATTAAGTCGACTTTGAAAGAGTCAGACTTCATGAGTTCCTGTGCCCTCCTCCCCTGTCCACAGCTGCCTTCATCTTCACCAAAACTGATTTATAGGAAGTGACATCTTAACTATGGCTTTTATCCAAAGAAGGGCATTACGTAGGATCTAAAATTAGATGGCAAAGAACATCCTATAAGCATGGAATAAACAATATTGGGAGGCAAATAATACTGTATTAGGTGAGAGGGCTATTTAAGAACAAAAATTTATGGATCAGGGAGGAAGAGAGGAAAATCCAGATGAACACTCCCAAGCAAGGCACAAACCAGACCTAAAAGAAATAAAAAGATGCTTAATCTTGGCAAAAAATAGTGCCACTTAAACCAAAGATAGCAGAGCAGCTGGAGACTAGAAGTAGGGAAGGGGAGTGAAGACAGATTAATTCTGAATTTTGCTCTTGGTTTCCCTTTCAAGGTATCACACTATGGTTTGATACACTGGGTTACTGGAACTTGTGGAAACTCTCATGGGCTGTGTCTCATCCACACTGTGAGAGGCTCCAGAGCACCTCTGCCTTTGAGGCTCCATGGATACAGGACAATGGAGGCTGGAGGGGTCCTCAAACATGTTGAGGAAGCCATTTCCAACGTCATCTCGGCAGAGTTCCTTTTTATATAAACACCTACTTGAATATCCAAGGCAAAAAAGGAAAAAAAAATCATCCTATGCTTTATAAAACTACATCCTTTTCCATAGGGAAAATAAAAGGTTTTCTAATTTATTTGTTTATAGGTAAATGTTTATAAAAAATATTTTCTAACATCTAGACCTACACATTATGACATAGAGCTACACCTAGAGTTTCACTGCAGCAGAACCTGGGAGGCTTTCAAAATATCTCCCCCTCCAGGCAGATGCCTGAAGGGCAATCACTCCAGTCACCTAAGATGCCACACAGTTTTGAACAAGTTGAGTATGAGGTGCCTGTGTAGAAATCCAGATAGAACTACATAGGCATTTGTAAGGGAGAACCTGGAAATGGGGCAGAATCAGGTCCTGGGGCTATGAATAAGCCTAGAGTCTTCAATGCAGGTGAGATTGCCCAAGGATCACATATATAGGGAATGGAGAATAGGAAAAAGAATAGAACTCTGAGAATCTCCAATGTTTAGGGCTGTAGGCAAAAAGGAATCTGCAAAAGTGGAAGATAAAGTATCTTTGGGGTGGGATGGGGTGAGCAGGAAGAAGCAAGGTGGGAAGCCACAATATTTAAAGACACAGACTCTGGAGTGAAACCACTTGGCTTCAAATCCCGAAACTAATGCTTACAGACTCGGAACCCCAAATAAAATACGGAATTTCTCTATACTTCCATTTCCCCTCTGGAAAATGTAGAAAACAACAGCACATCACAAAGTTGTTCTAATGGAAAGTACTTGACACAGTGTGTTGTTCATATCAAGCATTCAAAAACTGTTAGCCATGATTAATATGTTTATAGGAATAGATACAGAAGGTTATGGGTGACTAGGAGCATCTCAGATCTATTTCTAGAACTGCTCTGAATACATCAAAGAGTAGAAAGGAAAGCTTCAGCCAAGGAGACAGTGGGGAGAATCCCATAAGGTAAAGAGAGACCACAGTAGAATGAAGATGGGGCCCAAGAAAATCTTTACCAAAAAAGAGCCTCGTGATGTTTGGTTGCCTAAGAGGTGACGTGGAGAATAAATCATAAAAATAACTATTCTTACAGCAATGGCAGAGTGAAAGAGAGCTGCACTAGAGATGTGAGGTCTAGTTCTGACCTGAGTGCTAACCAACAGCACATCCTTGAAAAGGTTCCTTCTCCTTCCAGAACTTCAGTTTTATACATGCAAAACAGTCAACTAGGGCTTCCCTGGTGGTGCAGTGGTTGAGAGTCCGCCTGCCGATGCAGGGGACACGGGTTCGTGCCCCGGTCCGGGAGGATCCCACATGCCGCGGAGCGGCTGGGCCCGTGAGCCATGGCCGCTGAGTCTGCGCGTCCGGAGCCTGTGCCCCGCAGCAGGAGAGGCCACAACAGTGAGAGGCCCGCGTACCACAAACCCCCCCCACAAAAAACAACAAAAAAACAGCCAACTAAAACCTCTTCCAGTTCTGACCATTTATGATTTTTGGTATTCTACAAGTTAGCCTAAGGGTTTCAATGGCTACAAGTGAAAGCAGTAACACTGGTGAAGACATTAGGGAATCAGAGGGACTTTAGCCTCTTGTGTTCTCAGCATGAAACAGAGAACCCAAGAGTTACCTGTAGTTTAAGAAGTGGAGACAGCCATGTCTTACCTCCTCTTCTTTTTCCTCCTCAATTTGCCCCAAAACCAGGTATGAGAGGAAAGAAATGATAAAATCAACTGAATCAAGGTTGAAACCAGGGACTTCCCTGGTGGTCCAGTGGTTGAGAATCTGTCGTGCAATGCAGGGGACGCTGGTTCGATCCCTGGTTGGGGAACTAAGATCCCACATGCCGCAGGGCAACTAAGCCGGGGCGTCACAACTAGAGAGCCCATGTACACTGGAGCCTGCATGCCACAACTAGAGAGAAGCCCGTGCACCACAACAAAGAGCCTGCACACTGCAACAAAAGACCCTGCGTGCCACAACTAAGACCCAATGCAGCCAATGAATAAATATTTTTAAAAAGGAAAAATGAATTTAAAAACTGTGATTTCTTTATTTACAAACAAAAAAGGTTGAAACCAAGCAGCGTTCCTGTTCATAGCAACTCCAACAAGGCTTTGAGGGTGGGGGAAGAGGAAGGTGGATATAAGAAAGGCAAAAATGCAGGTAACATTGATTCAGGTGGAAAATCAGAAGTAAACCTATTAACGTTGGATCTGAAAGGATAAAGACCAGGCCTAGGACTTCCCTGGTGGTGCAATGGTTAAGAATCCGCCTGCCAGTGCAGGGGACATGGGTTTGATCCCTGGTCTTGGAAGATCCCACATGCCACAGAGCAACTAGGCCCGCAAGCCACAACTACTGAGCCCGCATGCCACAACTACTGAAGCCCATGCTCCACAACGAGAAGCCACCACAATAAGAAGCAGGCACACCACAGCGAATAGCCCCCACTCACCGCAACTAGAGCAAGCCCACGCGCAGCAATGAAGACCCAATGCAGCAATCAATCAATCAATAAAAGACAAGGCTTAACTAATTCACAATACTCATTTTAACACTGAACCAAATGACTCCCAAGGTGAAGTGAATCACCCAAGAGCAAACAGTGATGCAAAGCTGGAATAGGAGCTCTTGTTTGCTGGCTCAGTTTAGTACCACAAAAGTATGCATTCCATGGAAATATGCCTCTAACTGGTATGCATCAAATTCCAAATTATGACATCTGCTAATAAGAGGTTTTATGTGGGAGGTAATGGGAATAATTGACTAAAATTGCTAAATTCTTGGGAGATCTTTGGATTTCCCCATTTTCATGGAAAGCTGAGAGGACAAACTGGAAAGGAAAAAAAATACATTAAGCCCTAACTATGTGCTAGACATTCTGCTAAGTTATTTCATGTATGCTCTCATATACCTCGTGACTCTGTGAGTCTCTGAGGAGAGGAGCAGCATCTTATTCATCCATGAACCTCAGTGCTTGACAAAGTGCTGGTACACAGTAGGTGCCCAATATATGCTTGCTGAATTGTTAAGATTTTCCTGATGCATAAAGTGAAGATCAGAGGGATTATGTATTCAAGGTGGGTCATGTTGCTAGTAAAAGTAGCACCACTGGAATCCGAAGTTGAAGTTGGGATTGTCTGAGCCCATAGTACATTTGTGTTCCTTTCACTGCATGGACCACCTTTCGTATACTTTTCTCCAATCCCAAGAAAAACACTTATTTTCTAACAGATGCAGTGGCTGATTTTTATCATGCATATGGCTATTTTATCCTTTTCTTTAAGTCCTAGGTTGCTTTCAAAGTGCTGTTTTTCAAGATGCCACTTTTGGTCTGGTTACTCCTCTGCAATGGCCAAGCATGGTCATTATCTCTAAGGGTGCTGATGAGAACACACTCTCAAGCGCCAGCAGCGAGGAGGCGCAGAACAACAGGAAGAGCACGTTGGTCTTGGGCTCCAGTTTGAAGTCTGTTCCTATTGTGTAGAGATAACGTAACTGGCCTGGTTAAATGTAATCTTTCCCTCCCTCCTTGATAGCAAAGGTTAAACACAGCAAGCAAGTCAGACTTGTTCTCTTTCTCCTCTCTCCCTCTCTCTCTTTTTCTTTCTCCTCTCTTCCTTGCCAAAGCTTCAGACCAGCTCTCTGTTGTAAATGACTGTCTAAAGTATATCTGAAAATGAAGGGTTTCTTTCCTAATTATATATATATAAGAGAAGTCATGTCTTTCAGATATTTTTTACTTGAGGCTGTTAACTGGACTCTATTTGCTCCATCCAAGAAACTCGAAGAAATGGATAATGACCCAAAACAGACTACATTTGAACAATTCTATATATTATATGCAAAGAAATGTTCCCACAACAAAGTCACTAAATGAATGTCACCATGCCTGAATAGAGGAATAAAATTGAAATGTGAAAAAAGTGAGTTGTTTAAAGGATCTTTAGTTCATGTCTACCAATTTATTCTGAACATTATGTACTGAACAAAGGATCTGATATTCAGAGTATTAAGTAATAGAAACATTTTGAGAAATAAGCCAACGTTTTTACTTTATAAAAGATTTATGTATCATTTTCTGGTTTTATGGGTGTTGTAATTATCCTTCAAACCTCTGAACAGTGTCAAATTCCTTTCCAGCTCATATGCTGCTTTACTATGTTCTCTTTAATGCTGAAGACCATGTTGGGATGCCTTATGGTAAATTAAGCAAGAAACTCTATGGAAATAGACATAAGCCTTGGACCCTAGTTAGGCCTAATCACTGAAACATCATTCTGTTTAATACAGATTCTCTCACTGGTTTATAAGATTTGGATTAATTGGATTTATTTATTTTAATTTATTTAGAATTTAGAAGATGAAAATCATGGTAGCAACGTAGGAAGATATACATTATTTAATTTATAAGTGATGAGCTATTTAAACTTAACCTCACGGTATTCTGATATTTTTTCCTATGGGGTCAAAGATCATCACCACCATCTTCAATGAGGAAGGAGGAGAAAGCTGATGGTTCTGTCTGTACATTCCAACCCTAGTTAATTGTTGGTCAAGGTTCTGCTGCTGTCAAACATTGCCTACTGGTAGTTCTCTGAGTTTCAATCTCATAAATGAGACCTCTACAGCTTGGCATACACAAGGAAAGCATGACAAGATTTCTTGTCATTCACTGACCTTTAAAAAATAACATCATTACTAGCCCCAGATTCTGGAAGTTACTAAACAGCTTTGAAAGCCCTAAGCAGTTTACCAAGGCTTTCAGATAACTCCATGGTGGCCTCAGAAGAGACAAAAGGAACATGGGAGAATGAGCTGAAAGATCTGGGTGCTAGTCTCACGGATGCCACTTATGTGTGATCCAGGATTTTCCTTTGCTATAAAGGACACTGGGTTAATTGGCAAAATTACTAAGGTCTATATATTAGGTAATAGTATGGATCAATATTAATTTCCTGATTTTGATAACTGTACTGCAATTACCTAAAAGAATTTTCTTCTTTTTAGGAAGCACACATTAAAGAATTTAGGAGCAAAGGGGCACCATGTCTGCAACGTACTCTAAATGGTTCAGAAAAAAAAAAACAGAGAGGGAATAATGGAGCAAATACTGTAAAAAGTTAACATTTGAGAATTCTGAGTAAAGAATATAAGGAAATTCTTTGTACTGCTCTTGCAACTTTTCTGTTAAGTCTTAAATTATTTCAAAATAAAAACTTAAAATAAGTCCTAGGTATATAATCAGCAATTGGTGAATATCCACAGAATGCTAATTTAACAGTATCTTCATACGTACGACAAAAGAGAACTTCACATGTACAACCAGAGGATTTTTTAAAATCCAGCTATCCCCAAGTGGCTCTGATTCTACAAAAAGCAGTGAATCACTGATATAGTAACTTTCCTGAAACACATGGAGAAAATAATAATAGTAGTGGATGTGATTCTAGCCTTCAAAAAGGCTGAAATGATAAAATAAGGATAAGTGTTCAGGATGAGTTAAACCTAACTGGAGAAACTTTCTAGAAGATATGAGTTTCAAGTGGAATCCTAAAAGTAGTAAAGATGATCAACAGTGAAATTATTATAAGGGCCACTCTTTTGAACAGAGGGGTGGCAGCAGGCCTGAGGGAGTCTCCTGCCAGGAAGACCAAGTAAGTTTGTCTGGCTAGGTTGAGGGAAACTGGACTAGTCAACAGATCAGTTTTGCAACACCACATGTGAGGATGCAACCAAGGCATGGGAGCCAGGGTTAGAGGACCCTCCCAGCCTGATAAGAAACCTCTGACTCAATATGCCATGTACAGTGTATTAAAGTCTTTCAGATAATCACCTAGGGGCATGCATGTCTTGTTCTCCAAGTATATACACAATACAACATCCCAAAGATCAAGCACTGGATACAGTCAACACAATGCTCTAACCACAACACAGGAAAATCTCATTCAGGACTAAAACATACAGTGGAACTCCTTTCCCCACTCTGCAAAATCTTCAGAAAAGTGCCTATGTTCTACCCAACATCTGTATGTTCAGGGTGTGTGTTTTACCAGTAACTACCTAAATTCATATAAGCGGGAACATTCCAAAGGCTTCCACTATAAACACTAAGTAAAAACCATGAACCTCTTATAACTGGGGATCACACACAGAGTCAGGCAGGGAACACAATAAGGTAGAAAAATGAGCTGATCAATTAATAATTACTTAAGAAATCACATACCTAGAACTGTGTTCATGATACTTAGCACATACAGATCACACACATGGAGTCATATGAGAGTGATGAAGCTTTTATCTAAGAATAAGATTTATCACCGCCACGTACATGGTGAACACACTTACATTAGCATCATCTGTAAGTCATATTTAGCATACCAGACATTCACTCCTGAAATGCTATGACTTTCCATCATCGAAGGGGTATTTATTATAATTCAATTCTGTAGGGATGAACATGACTATATATATGTATATATATATGTATATGTATATGTATATGTATATATACACACACATATATATGTACAATATTCACCAAAACAGTATGGAGATAAAAGAGTTCTTTTTATTCACTAAAAGAGTTTCGGGAATAGCTTAAGTTAAGCCTTCAAAAATGAAATGTGTTGTGCCCAAGCCTAGTAATAAAGATTCCATAGAAGCTGCTTAGAGAGAAATTAGGTTAAAATTTAACCTATTGCATTCTGTTCTTCACCTTAAAAGCTGTCTTCAGGCTTCCATTTTTAGTGTTAAAAAAAAGGAAAAGGAAAGAAACACAGATGGAATAAACCTCATCCACTTAATTTGAAAATCAGATGCAGACTTCAAAATTTGGAATAAGGAAAGATTCTTGCTGGTTGATTGCTTTAAATAATTTATCTTTAGCTATCTGAGACAAGAACTGCTTACATCATCCAGTGTGGCCTTTAATGTATTGATAAGTTATCACATGACATAAAAATTTATGACAAAAGCAGTCATATGGAAGGAATCTGACTAAGATGGTTTGAACTCTTTTTCTTTTAACATAGATTAAGCTTAAAACTGGGTCTACAGTGTTTAGACTCTGCAGATTTTCAACAAGTGTAATTTGGAACTACAGTACCACACATAGAACAAATGCCCAAATGTCAATTGGCTGAAAGATTAAATGACTGGAGAGGGCTGGCTTCTAAAGAATAAAATTTTATAAGTCATTTAAAGAGAAGTCAACAATCAAAGGTTGAGAAATCTTTCTTTTGCTTGTATTTGAGGAAATAATGACCAAAGAGTTTTTGTTGTTTTTTTTTTAAATTCCAAAAATTAACAGATTTGCTAAATATTTATTTTTCATAAAATGCTTCTTTTATATCAAGTACCTTGTATTTAAGGGTTTCTGAATACTGAAGTTTAGCTCTGTCTCCAAATGTTAGGATCTGCGAAAAAAAAATATATGTGAACCCAAAATGAATCACATTCAGGCTTGGAATAAATCCATATGAATATATATTTTCTTATTTACTTGGAAAGTCTTGTATTTGCATCTGTCTTTCTTACTATCAGTGAGCTTTCTTTTCTGGAGTAATGGCTCAGCTCCAACCCTTAATATATACAGCCTCTTAGCTGTATATATTAAGCTAAGAGTAAGCTGGGCACTGACAGGGGTGTAGGACTGCCTAGTCCACCAAGGTTATTCAGTGCCCAAACCAAATAACAGATACACTGCAAGTAGTTTCTCCCAGTGAAAACTGACTGTCCATTAGTAATCTCCTACCTAAGTTTTTCTACATATCAATAAGAACTCACTGCTTATTTTTCCCTTATCTTCCAGTCTGGCAAAGGATGGGAGGTGGGAGTAGCATACCAATACCACTGAAGAAATCAGCCAAAAGAGGAATAATGTTTTGTTTGAGGGATGGAGAAAAGACCAGGGTTTCTGATGTATAGTGAGCCGCGGGGACAGCGTACTCTTAGAGTTTGCCAGCTCTGAGTGCAGTTGGAAGAGATCTGTATGGAGGATATATTTGGACGGCCATGTGGCTGACAGGGTCTTGGTGCACTGGCCGGGTGTCAGGCCTGAGCCTCTGAGGTGGGAGAGCCCAGTTCAGGACATTGGCCCACCAGAGACCTCTCGGCCCCATGTAATGTCAAACGGTAAAAGCTCTCCCAGAGATCTCCATAACAACGCTAAGACCCAGCTCCACTCAACGATCAGCAAGCTTAGTGAGGGACACCCTAAGCCACAAAACTAGAAAGACAGGAACACAAACTCACCCATTAGCAGAGAGGCTGCCTAAAATCATAATAAGTTCAGAGACACCCCAAAACACACCCCAGGACGTGGTACTGCCCACCAGAAAGACAAGATCCAGCCTCATCCAACAGAACACAAGCACCAGTCTCCTCCAACAGGAGGCCTACAAAACCCATGGAACCAACCTTACCCACTGGGGGCAGACACCAAAAACAATGGGAACTATGAACCTGCAGCGTGTGAAAAGGAGACCCCAATCACAGTAAGTTAAGCAAAATGAGAAGACAGACAAATACACAGCAGATGAAGGAGCAAGGCAAAAACGCACCAAACAAATGAAAAGGAAATAGGCAGCCTACCTGAAAAAGAATTCAGAGTAATGAGAGTAAAGATGATCCAAAATCTTGGAAAAGAATGGAGAAAATACAAGAAATGTCTAACAAAGATCTAGAAGAACTAAAGAGCAAACAAACAATGATGAACAACACAAAAAATAAAATTTAAAATTCTCTAGAAGGAATCAAGAGCAGAATAACTGAGGCAGAAGAACAGATAAGTGACCTGGAAGATAAAATAGTGGAAATGACTACTGCAGAGCAGAATAAAGAAAAAAGAATGAAAAGAATTGAGGACAATCTCAGAGACCTTGGGGATAACATTAAACGCACCAGCATTTGAATTATAGGGGTCCCAGAAGAAGAAGAGAAAAAAAAAAGGGACTGAGAAAATATTTCAAGAGATTATAGTTGAAAAAAAGAATAAAAAAGAGATTATAGTTGAAAACTTCCCTATCATGGGAAAGGAAATAGTCAGTCAAGTCCAGAAAGCGCAGAGAGTCCCATACAGGATAAATGCAAGAAGAAACACGCAAAGACACATATTAATCAAACCATCAAAAATTAAACACAAAGAAAAAATATTAAAAGCAACAATCAACATACAATGGAATCCCCATAAGGTTAAGAGCTGATCTTTCAGCAGAAACTCTGCAAGCCAGAAGGGAGTGGCAGGACATACTTAAAGTGATGAAAGGCAAAAACCTACAACCAAAATTACTCTTCCCAGCAGGGATCTCATTAATATTCGACGGAGAAATAAAATCTTTACAGACAAGCAAAAACTAAGAGAATTCAACACCACCAAAGCAGCTCTACAACAAATGCTAAAGGAACTTCTCTAGGCAGGAAGCACAAGAGAAGGAAAAGACTTACAATAACAAACCCAAAACAATTAAGAAAATGGTAATACAAACATACATGTAGATAACTACCTTAAATGTAAATGCATTAAATGCTCCAACCAAAAGACACAGACTGGCTGAATGGATACAAAACAAGACCCATACATATGCTGTCTACAAGAGACCACTTCAGACCTAGGGACACATACAGACTGAAAGGGAGGGGATGGAAAAAGATATTCCATGCAAATGGAAATCAAAAGAAAGCTGGAGTAGCAATTCTCATACCAGACAAAAGAGACTTTAAAATAAATAGTATTACAAGAGACAAAGAAGGACACTACATAATGATCAAGGGATCAATCCAAGAAGAAGATATAACAATTGTAAATATTTATGCACCCAACATAGGAGCACCTCAATACATAAGGCAAATGCTAACAGCCACAAAAGGGGAAATCAACAGTAACACAATCATAGTAGGGGACTTTAACAGCCCACTTTCACCAATGGACAGAACATCCAAAATGAAAAAAAAAAAGGAAATACAAGCTTTAAATGATACATTAAACAACATGGACTTAATTGATATTTATAGGACATTCTATCCAAAAACAGCAGATTACACTTTCTATCCAAAAACAGCAGATTACACTTTCTTCTCAAGTGCTCATGGAACATTCTCCAGGATAGATCATCTCTTGGGTCACAAATCAAGCGTTGGTAAATTTAAGAAAATTGAAATTGTATCAAGTATCTTTTCTGACCACAATGCTATGAGACTAGATATCAATTACAGGAAAAAAATCTGTAAAAAATACAAACACATGGAGGCTAAACAATACACTACTAAATAACCAAGAGATCACTGAAGAAATCAAAGAGGAAATCAAAAAATACTTAGAGACAAATGACAATGAAAACATGACGACCCAAAACCTATGGGATGCAGCAAAAACAGTCTAAGAGGGAAGTTTATAGCAATACAATCCTACCTCAAGAAATGAGAAAGATCTCAAATAAACAACCTAACCTTACACCTAAAGCAATTAGAGAAAGAAGAACAAAAAACCCCAAAGTTAGCAGAACGAAAGAAATCATAAAGATCAGATCAGAAATAAATGAAAAAGAAATGAAGGAAACGATAGCCAAGATCAGTAAAACTAAAAGCTAATTCTTTGAGAAGATAAACAAAATTGATACACCATTAGCCAGACTCATCAAGAAAAAAAAGGAGAAGACTCAAATCAATAGAATTACAAATGAAAAAGAAGAAGTAACAACTGACACTGCAGAAATACAAAGGATCATGAGAGATTACTACAAGCAACTCTATGCCAATAAAATGGACAACCTGGAAGAAATGGACAAATTCTTAGAAAAGCACAACATTCTGAGACTGAACCAGGAAGAAATAGAAAATAGAAACAGACCAATCACAAGCACTGAAATTGAGACTGTGATTAAAAATCTTCCAACAAACAAAAGCCCAGGACCAGATGGCTTCACAGGCAAATTCTATCAAACATTTAGAGAAGAGCTAACACCTATCCTTCTCAAACTCTTCCAAAATACAGCAGAAGGAGGAACACTCCCAAACTCATTCGCAAAGATGCGACAAAAAAAGAAAACTACAGGCCAATATCACTGATGAATATAGATGCAAAAATCCTCAACAAAATACTAGCAAACAGAATCCAACAGCACATTAAAAGGATTTATACACCATGATCAAGTGGGGTTTATCCCAGGAATGCAAGGATTCTTCAATATATGCAAATCAATCAACATGATAAACCACATTAACAGACTGAAGGAAAAAAACAATATGACAATCTCAATAGATGTAAAAAAAGCTTTTTGCAAAATTCAACACCCATTTATGATAAAAACCCTCCAGAAAGTAGGCATAGAGGGAACCTACCTCAACATAATAAAGGCAATATATGACAAACCCATAGCCAACATCGTTCTAATGGTGAAAAACTGAAACCTTTTCCTCTAAAATCAGGAACAAGACAAGGTTGCCCACTCTCACCACTAGTATTCAACATAGTTGTGGAAGTTTTAGCCACAGGACTCAGAGAAGAAAGAGAAATAAAAGGAATCCAAATCGGAAAAGAAGAAGTAAAGCTGTCACTGTTTGCAGATGACATGATAGTATACATAGAGAATCCTAAAGATGCTACCAAAAATCTACTACAGCTAATTGATGAATCTGGTAAAGCAGCAGGATACAAAATTAATGCACAGAAATCTCTTGCATTCCTATATACTGATGAAAAATCTGAAAGAGAAATTAAGGAAACACTCCCATTTACCACTGCAACAAACTAATAAAATATGTAGGAATAAACCCACCTAGGCAGACAAAAGACCTGTATGCAGAAAACTATAAGACACTGATGAAAGAAATTAAAGATGATACACACATGGAGAGATATACCACGTTCTTGGAAATGAAGAATCAACAATGTGAAAATGACTCTACTACCCAAAGCAATCTGCAGATTCAATGCACTCCCTATCAAACTACAATGGCATTTTTCACAGAACTGGAACAAAAAATTTCACAGTTTATATGGAAACACAAAAGACCGTAAATAGCTAAAGCAATCTTGAGAAAGAAAAACAGAGCTGGAGGAATCAGGCTCCCTGACTTCAGACTTTACTACACAGCTACAGTAATCAAGACAGTATGGTACTGGCACAAAAACAGAAATATAGATCAATGGAACAGGATAGAAAGCCCAGAAATAAACCCATGCACATAAGGTCACCCTATCTTTGATAAAGGAGGGAAGAATATACAATGGAGAAAAGACAGCCTTTTCAATAAGTGGTGCTGGGAAAACTGAACAGCTACATGTAAAACAATGAAATTAGAACATTCCCTAACACCATACACAAAAATAAACTCAAAATGGATTGAAGACATAAATGTAAGGCCAGACACTATAAAACTCTTAGAGGAAAATATAAGCAGAACACTCAACGACATAAATCACAGCAAGATCCTTTTTGACCCACCTCCTAGAGAAATGGAAATAAAAACACAAATAAACAAATAGGACCTAATGAAACTTCAAAGCTTTTGCACAGCAAAGGAAACCATAAGGAAGATGAAAAGGCAACCTTTAGAATGGGAGATAATATTTGCAAACAAAGCAACTGACAAAGGATTAATCTCTAAACTATACAAGCAGCTCATGCAGCTCAAAATCAAAAAAAAAACAAACAACCTAGTCCAAAAATGGGCAGAAGACCTAAATAGACATTTCTCCAAAGAAGATATACAGATTGCCAACAAACACATGAAAGGATACTCAACATCACTAATCATTAGAGAAATGCGAATCAAAATTACAATGAGGTATCACCTCACACCAGTCAGAATGGCCATCGTCAAAAAATCTACAAACAATAAATGCTGGAGAGGGTGTGGAGAAAAGGGAACCCTCTTGCACTCTTGGTGGGAATGTAAATTGATACAGCCACTGTAGAGAACAGTATGGAGGTTCCTCAAAAAACTGAAGATAGAACTACAATATGACCCAGCAATCCCACTACTGGGCATACACCCTGAGGAAACCATAATTCAAAAAGAGTCATGTACCACAATGTTCATTGCAGCTCTATTTACAATAGCCAGGACATGGAAGCAACCTAAGTGTCCATCGACAGATGAATGGATAAAGAAGATGTGGCACATATATACAATGGAATATTACTCAGCCATAAAAAAGGGAAATTGAGTTATTTGTAGTGAGGTGGATGGACCTAGAGTCTGTCATACAGAGTGAAGTAAGTCAGAAAGAGAAAAACAAATACCTCATACTAACACGTACTTATGGAATCTTAAAAAAAAAAAAAAACAGGTTCTGAAGAACCTAGGGGCAGGACAGGTATAAAGACACAGACGTACAGAATGGACTTGTGGACACGGGGTGGGGGAAGGGTAAGCTGGGGCGAAGTGAGAGAGTGGCCTGGACATATATACACTACCAAATGTAAAACAGATAGCTAGTGGGAAGCAGCTGTATTGCACGGGGATATCAGCTCGGTGCTTTGTGACCACCTAAAGGGGTGGGATAGGGAGTGTGGGAGGGAGACGCAAGATGGAGGGGATATGGGTATATTTGTATAAGTATAGCTGATTCACTTTGTTATACAGCGGAAACTAACACACCCTTTTAAAGCAATTATACTCTAATAAAGATGTTAAAAAATTATCTTTCAGGTGTTCATGATATTCTAATTACAGGCAAGTGTATTACTATATTTAGGAGCAATATATTTTTAACACAAGAAGTGATCCCTGAGTGGTGAGATTTTTCTGAAGCAAAAAATGTTATTGGAAAATTCTATATCCAAAATTTTTACTCGAATAAACTAGAAGATCCTTATTTCAAACGATTTATGTTCTTCAGACTTTCGCAAAGTAAGACAGGAATCCTAGTCTGAGTTAAAATATACACACACACACACACACACACACACACGCTCTCTCTCTCTCTCTCTCTCTCTCTCTCTCAAGCATTTCCATATAGAAAAATATAAATTGAAAAAACACCAAAACCTTAGATTTCCACATCTCTATCTCAGTTTTGACCCTCATGTTTCAGTATGTTTAGGCCTCTGTAGGAAATTCTACGTAAGTAGGTGAGACCATAAAAATCTTTTGCAGTAGGAACCTCTCTCTAGAAGAAGAAGCAATTAAAATAATAGTTTGCTCCTACAGAATACAGGTAAATACATATATGCCAGGATAAAGCAATAACACATGAATTTCTTCATATTAAAATAAGATGCATTTAAGTTCCTGTTATTGGCAAATTAAACAGGACTCCTATTATTACATATACTTAGATAACCTGTGAACTTCAGCTAAAAAAGATAACTTGGACATGCCAAGAAA
Source organism: Aethalodelphis obliquidens (assembly GCF_003676395.1). NCBI lineage: Eukaryota > Metazoa > Chordata > Mammalia > Artiodactyla > Delphinidae > Aethalodelphis > Aethalodelphis obliquidens. Next base: position 54,339,772 of record NW_020837951.1, read on the forward strand.
AAAATATACACAAATAGATAATTTTCAATTCACCAATTTAAAGAAAAAAATAAACAAAAACCAAGTTCCGAAATTCCAAAGACAAACAGCTTACAAAAAATATATATAAATTCTTTCAACTTAGAATATTTAAATCATAAAAAGACATAGAGTATAAGCACTACATTCTGTTCTAAAACAATATCTCAGTGAGGGTCATGAGAGGGGAAAGGGAACTGGATTATGCAAAAACAATTAGCATGCATATATCATAAATCGTTTAACTGACATTTTTATAAATCTACCACTGGTTTGCTCTTTATTGCATATGCTAAACAAGCAGCTGCTAAGTCTGTAAACTGTGAATTAACCTCCTTTTTAAATTAATTATTCCTTTGGAATTACTGGCTTTTAAATCCCATAGTGCAGTTGCTTTATTTTCGAGATTTGTACCTATCTTGCATACAGGTTCCCAGGCTATGTTCCAGGTAGCAGTAAACATCAGTAGAGTTTTTAATTGTTTAATGATTCATTTGCATTTTCCTTATATATTGGCATGTGACTTGGTTTAATTTTAGGTCCTTCCAACGTGATCCCTCAGACCTGCAACAATCTAGATCTAACCATCTTCACAGCAAATATGGCTGGTGACATTTGGAGTAGTGAGATGACTCAGAAACAGGCCAAGGACACAAAGGAAAAGGAATAAGTGAACAATGCATCAATAGTGGTGACCCTCCCTAAACAACTGGTCTTCTGAACTCAGCCCTCCTTCTTTTAAAGATCAAATAGTCCAAACAGGAGGTTTCTTCAGGAATTACTTTAAGGCCTTTCTGGATGGTCTCTTAACATCCAAAATTCTCTCTTGCTAACTGAACCTTAGAATTCCTCCATTTAGAAACCCATGCTCTTAGCTCCAAGGCTTCTCATTAAAAGCAAGTACACCAAAGAAAGGGAAGAGCAGGCCCTGAACCAAGATGGCAGAGTAGAAGGACGTGCTCTCACTCCCTCTTGCGAGAGCACCAGAATCACAACTAGCTGCTGGACACTCATTGACAGGAGGACACTGGAACTCACCAAAAAAGATACCCCACAGTCAAATACAAAGGAGAAGCCAAAATGAGACGGTAGGAGGAGCGCAATCACAGTAAAATCAAATCCCATAACTGCCGAGTGGGTGACTCACAGACTGGAGAACACTTATACCACAAAAGTCCACCCACTGGAGTGAAGGTTCTGAGCCTCACATCAGGCTTCCCAACCTGGGGGTCTGTCAACGGAAGGAGGAATTCCTAGAGAATCAGACTTTGAAGGCTAGCAGGATTTGACTGCAGGACTTCGACAGGATGGGGTAAACAGAGACTTCACTCTTGGAGGGCACAAACAAAGTCGTGTGCGCATCGGGACCCAGGGGAAGGAGCAGTGACCCCAGGGGAGAATGAACCAGACCTACCTGATAGTGTTGGAGGGTCTCCTGCAGAGGTGGGGTGTGGCTGTGGCTCACCGTGGGGACAAGGACACTGGCAGCATAAGTTCTGGGAAGTACTCCTTGGCATGGGACCTCCCAGAGTCCACCAGCAGCCTCACCAAAGAGCCCAGGTAGGCTCCAGCGTTGGGTCGCCTCAGGCCAAACAACCAACAGGGAGGGAACCCAGCCCCACCCATCAGCAGTCAAATGGATTAAAGTTTTACTGAGCTCTGCCCACCAGAGCAACAGTCAGCTCTGCCCACCACCAGTCCCTCCCATCAGGAAACTTGCACAAGCCTCTTAGACAGCTTCATCCACCAGAGGGCAGACAGCAGAAGCAAGAAGAACTACAATCCTGCAGCCTGTGGAATGAAAACCACATTCACAGAAAGACAGACAAGATGAAAAGGCAGAGAGCTATGTAGCAGATGAAGGAACAAGATAAAACCCCAGAAAAACAACTAAACAAAGTGGAGATAGGCAACCTTCCAGAAAGAGAACTCAGAATAATGATAGTGCAGATAATCCAGGACCTCAGAAAAAGAATGGAGGCAAAGATTGAGAAGATGCAAAAAATATTTAACAAAGACCTAGAAGAATTGAAGAACAAACAAACAGAGATGAACAATACAACAAATGAAATGAAAACTACACTAGAATGAATCAATAGCACAGTAACTGAGGCAGAAAAATGGATAAGTGACCTGGAAGACAGAATAGTGGAATTCACTGATGTGGAAAAGAATAAAGAAAAAAGAATGAAAAGAAATGAAAACAGCCTAAGAGATCTCTGGGACAGCATTAAATGCAACAACATTCGCATTACAGGGGTCCCAGAAGGAGAAGAGAGAGAGAAAGGACCCGAGAACATATTTGAAGAGATTAGAGTTGAAAACTTCCCTAACATGGGAAAGGAAATAGCCACCCAAGTCCAGGAAGCACAGAGAGGCCCATACAGGATAAACCCCAGGAGAAACATGCCAAGACACATAGTAATCAAATTGGCAAAAATTAAAGACAAAGAAAAATTATTGAAAGCAGCAAGGGAAAAACAACAAATAACATAAAAGGGAACTCCCATAAGGTTAACAGCTGATTTCTCAGCAGAAACTCTACAAGCTAGAAGGGAGTGGTATGATATACTTAAAGTGATGAAAGGGAAGAACCTACAACCAAAATTTACTCTACCCAACAAGGATCTCATTCAGATTCCATGGAAAAATCAAAAGCTTTACAGACAAGCAAAAGCTAAGAGAATTCAGCACCACCAAACCAGCTCTACAACAAATGCTAAAGGAACTTCTCTAAGTGGGAAACACAAGGGAAGAAAAGGACCTACAAAAACAAACCCAAAACAATTAAGAAAATGGTCATAGGAACATACATATAGATAATTGCCTTAAACGTGAATGGATCAAATGCTCCAACCAAAAGACACAGGATTGCTGAACGGATACAAAAACAAGACCCATATATATGCTGTCTACAAGAGGCCCACATCAGACCTAGGGACACATACAGACTGAAAGTTAGGAGATGGAAAAAGATATTCCATGCAAATGGAAAGCAAAAGAAAGCTGGAGTAGCAATACTCATATCAGATAAAATAGACTTTAAAATATAGAATGTTACAAGAGACAAGGAAGGACACTACATAATGATCAAGGGATCAATCCAAGAAGAAGATATAACAATTATAAATATATATGCACCAACATAGGAGCACCTCAATACATAAGGCAACTGCAAACAGCTATAAAAGAGGAAATCGACAGTAACACAATAATAGTGGGGGACTTTAACACCTCACTTATACCAATGGACAGATCATCCAAAATGAAAATAAATAAGGAAACAGAAGCTTTAAATGACACAATAGGCCAGATAGATTTAACTGATATTTAAAGGACATTCCATCCAAAAACAGCAGATTACACTTTCTTCTCAAATGCACATGGAACATTCTCCAGGATAGATCATATCTTGGGTCACAAATCAAGCCTCAGTAAACTGAAGAAAATTGAAATCATATCAAGCATCTTTTCTGACCACAATGCTATGAGATCAGAAATGAATTACAGGAAAATAACGTAAAAAACACAAACAGATGGAGGCTAAACAATATGTTACTAAATAACCAAGAGATCACTGAAGAAATCAAAGAGGAAATCAAAAAATACTTAGAGACAAATGACAATGAAAACACAATGATCCAAAACCTATGGGATGCAGCAAAAGCAGTTCTAACAGGGAAGTTTACAGCAATACAAGCCTACCTCAAGAAACAAGAAAAATCTCAAATAAACAATCTAACCTTACACCTAAAGGAACTAGAGAAAGAAGAACAAACAAAACCCAAAGTTAGCAGAAGGAAAAAAAAACATAAAGATCAGAGCAGAAATGAATGAAATAGAAACAAAGAAAACAATAGCAAAGATCAATAAAACTGAAAGCTGGTTCTTTGAGAAGATAAACAAAATTGATAAACCATTTTCCAGAATGATCAAGAAATAGAGGGAGAGGACTCAAATCAATAAAATCAGAAATGAAAAAGGAGAAGTTACAACAGACACCACAGAAATACAAAGCATCCTAAGAGACTACTACAAGCAACTCTATGCCAACAAAATGGACAACCGGGAAGAAATGGACAAATTCTTAGAAAGGTATAACCTTCCAAGACTGAACCAGGAAGAAATAGAAAATATGAACAGACCAATCACAAGTAATGAAATTCAAACTGTGATTAAAAATCTTCCAACAAACAACAGTCCAGGACCAGGTGGCTTCACAGGTGAGTTCTACCAAGCATTTAGAGAAGAGCTAACACCCATCCTTCTCAAACTCTTCCAAAAAATTGCAGAGGAAGGAACACGCCCAAACTCATTCTATGAGGCCACCATCACCCTGATACCAAAACCAGACAAAGATACTACAAAAAAAGAAAATTACAGACCAATATCACTGATGAATATAGATGCAAAAATCCTCAACAAAATACTAGCAAACAGAATCCAACAACACATGAAGAGGATCATACACCATGATCAAGTGGGATTTATCCCAGGGATGCAAGGTTTCTTCAATATACACAAATCAATCAATGTGATACACCATACTAACAAACTGAAGAAGAAAAACCATATGATCATCTCAATAGATGCAGAAAAAGCTTCTGACAAATTTCAACACTCATTTATGATAAAAACTCTCCAGAAAGTGGGTATAGAGGGAACCTACCTCAACATGATAAAGGCAATATACGACAAACCCAAAGTAAACATCATTCTCAATGGTAAAAAACTGAAAGCATTTCCTCTAAGATCAGGAACAAGATAAGGATGTCCACTCTAGCCACTATTATTCAACATAGTTTTGGAAGTCCTAGCCACAGCAATCAGAGAAGGAAAAGAAATAAAAGGAATATAAATTGGAAAAGAAGAAGTAAAACTGTCACTGTTTGCAAATGACGTGATACTATACATAGAGAATCCTAAAGATGCCACCAGAAAACTACTAGAGCTAATCAATGAATAGGGTAAAGTTGCAGGATACAAATGTAATGCACAGAAATCTCTTCCATTCCTATACACTAATGTTGAAAAATCTGAAAGAGAAATTAAGGAAACACTCCCATTTACCACTGCAACCAAAAGAATAAAATACCTAGGAAAAAGCTTACCTAGGGAGAAAAAAGACCTGTATGCAGAAAACTATAAGACACTGATGAAAGAAATTAAAGATGATACCAACAGATGGAGAGATATACCGTGTTCTTGGATTGGAAGAATCAATATTTGAAAATGACTATACTATCCAAAGCAATCCACAGATTCAATGCAATCCCTATCAAATTACCAATGGCATTTTCTATGGAACTAGAACAAAAAATCTTAAAAATCTGTATGGAGACACAACAGACCCCGAATAGCCAAAGCAGTCTTGAGGGAAAAAAACGGAGCTGGAGGAATCAGACTCCCTGACTTCAGGCTATACTACAAAGCTACAGTAATCAAGACAATATGGTACTGACACAAAAACAGAAACACAGGCCAATGGAACAAGATAGAATGCCCAGAGATAAACCCACGCACTTATGGTCAAGTAATCTATGACAAAGGAGGCAAGGATATACAATGGAGAAAAGATAGTCTCTTCAATAAATGACGCTGGGAAAACTGGACAGCTACATGTAAAAGAATGAAATTAGGACACTCCCTAACACCATAAACAAAAACCCAAAATGGATTAGAGACCTAAATGTAAGACTGGACACTATAAACCTCTTAGAGGAAAATACAGGAAGAACACTCTTTTACATAAATCACAGCAAGATCTTTTTTGATCCACCTCCTAGAGTAACGGAAATAAAAACAAAAATAAACAAATGGGACCTAATGAAACTTCAAAGCTTTTGCACAGCAAAGGAAACCATAAACAAGACGAAAAGACAACCCTCAGAATGGGATAAAATATTTGCAAACGAATCAATGGACACAGGGTTAATCTCCAAAATATATAAACAGCTCATGCAGCTCAATATTGAAAAAACAAACAACCCAATCCAAAAATGGGCAGAAGACCTAAATAGACATTTCTCCAAAGAAGACATACAGATGACCAAGAGGCACATGAAAAGCTGCTCAACATCACTAATTATTAGAGAAATGCAAATCAAAACTACAATGAGGTAAAACCTCACACCAGTTAGAATGGGCATCATCAGAAAATCTACAAACAACAAATGCTGGAGAGGGTGTGGAGAAAAGGGAACCCTCTTGCACTGTTGGTGGGAATGTAAATTGATACAGCCACTATGGAGAACAGTATGGAGGTTCCTTAAAAAACTAAAAAGAAAATTACCATATGATCCAGCAATCCCACTACTGGGCATATACCCAGAGAAAACCACAATTCAAAAAGACACATGCACCGCAATGTTCATTGCACCACTATTTACAATAGCCAGGTCATGGAAGCAACCTAAATGCCCATCGACAGACGAATGGATAAAGAAGATGTGGCACATGTATACAATGGAATATTACTCAGCCATAAAAAGGAACAAAATTGGGTCATTTGTAGAGACGTGGATGGATCTAGAGACTGTCATACAGAGTGAAGTAAGTCAGAAAGAGAAAAACAAATATCGTATATTAACACATATATGTGGAACCTAGAAAAATGGTACAGATGAACCGGTTTGCAGGGCAGAAATTGAGACACAGAAGTAGAAAACAAACGTATAGACACCAAGGGGGGAAAACCGTGGTGGGGTGGGGATGGTGGTGTGCTGAATTGGGCAATTGGGATTGACATGTATACACTGATTTATATAAAATGGATGACTAATAAGAACCTGCAGTGTAAAAAAATAAATAAAATTAAATTAAAAAAAAAAAGAAAAAGGGAACAGCAAAATCTGTTAATACTGATATATTTTCCCAGAATGAAGGATCTGACTGCAGTTTTCTGAAAGGGCAATAAGGCAGATAGAAAGATTTAAGGTACTGGGTACTGGGTAGATGTAGGTGGACTAACGAGACTGAAAAGAAATGTCTCCTCCAGAGTTTTAGAACACATTCTGTGCTAGGCACCTTCTCTAGTCACAAATAATAAAAAGCTAGACCTCTGGCTACTGAAGACAAAGAACTGTAATTTTTATATATCCTCTGAGACACTCACATAAACAAAAGTTCTTAACCATGTCAGTCCACAGGTCCTGAAAAACAGAAACTGCCATTTGTTGTTCTGTTGGAGTTGCCAGAATGATCTACCCATCTAGGACTACCCTTCCGATTCTTAGGATTATATCTACCCAAGTCTCCACAGTATTGGATAAGGAATAAATTTTCAAAGCACAATACTTTTCCCCTTACATAACTCACATAATAAAGGAAGGAGGCCCAGAGTAAATAAAGCAATGGAATAAACACAGATTGAAGGTTTCTTTTACATTAATGCCATGCACTACATTAGGCACATTACCTGTCTTTTCTTGTTTTAATAGCACCATAAAAGAGGTAGCATCACTCTCATTTGACAAATGAAAAAACTGAGGCTCGGAGACTTTCTACATTCAGTCAAGTCACATGGATAGGAAGTGACATAGCCAGAACTGAAACGCAGGGCTTCTCATTTTTGTGAGCTAGAAGAAAGTGTCTTTAAGTTGCTAAACCCTAACTGAAGCCCCACATTGCTGTTATACTTTCCCAAACATAAACCCGGAATTCCCTGATGCTAACTCAAAAGACTCAGGGAGCAACTGTTGCCAGCAGAGAACTATGAGTGTGCCAAATGACAAATGACACGTGAAAATCTCTTCTGTTCACAAAACCAAAACAGCACAGTGGAAGGCAGGCTCTCGCCTTCTCCTCACTCCTGGGTTATATCAGAAAATAGCCCAAACTAAGATTTTGGTGGCACTTTCAGTGGAATTATCAGGAAAAGAAAAAACTAATTCCTTCTCCTTTTATAAAAGGAACACATACACACCGCGGAAAACTGGGAAAATATTTTAAAAGCCAATAAAGAAATGAATAATCACTCGTAATCTCACTGCCCAGAGATAATTATTCCAGTCTATACTTTATATGAAGTTCTATTCACTTAACTGTATACTAAAATTATTTTAACACTTCTCAAGAAACTATTTGTAAACTTAGTTTTAATATTTCACCATCCAGACATTAAGAGTTTGCTTAACTGTTCCTTTACTGTGTGCATTAGGGAGGAGATCATTTTTCACTACTAAAAAATAGTGAAAATGTTGCAAAGAACATTTCTATGCACACTTCTTCTACTATAATTCAAATTATTTTGTTAGCATCAATTTCTAAAAATGTAAGGTTATTGGGCTATATGGGGGAACAACAGTCAACACCTTTAATCCCTGTATAGCATGGTTATCCCCCAGTCAGAATACATACACGGACCAGTCAGAAAGGATGTGGCTTGTGAACATCTGCTGGGCTGCACCAGTGTTCACCAGCTTATAATGTGAATGTATCTTAAATATTTTTCAAGCTCTCTACATAAATATGCCTCCCGTCAAATTTATACACCCAAAACAGGTATTGATAACACCAATCTCAATGTGTTCTGCTTATCCACTAAGTATCACCTTCGCCAATTTGATAAGGGCAAAAAATCACAAAAAAAAACAAACACTGCTTTAATCTATACTCCCAAATTCAGTGAGGTTGAGCATTTTCTAAAAAGCCTTATTTCCTCTTTATGAGTGGTCTTTTCATGACTCTGTCTACTGGTTGGCAGTTTATGGCCTTGGTTCCCTTTCCATGAGGTACAGCAATATAACAAAACAAGAGGTCTACAGACCAGAAGGCATATTCTAGACCTAGACATTGCCATTAACTAGTTGGAACACTTGGGACTAATCACTTGAAAGAGACCAAACTCTTTCAAAGTTTGGTTGACATGGTCAAGAGAATTTTACACAGAGCCCATTGTATAAAACAGATAAAAATGAAGGTGCTGGGCTTCCCAGCGCAGTGGGGAGTGGTTGAGGGTCCACCTGCCGATGCAGGGGACGCAGGTTCGTGTCCCAGTCCAGGAGGATCCCACATGCCGCAGAGCGGCTGGGCCCGTGAGCCATGGCCGCTGAGCCTGCCCGTCCGGAGCCTGTGCTCCGCAATGGGAGAGGCCACAACAGTGAGAGGCCCACGTAACGAAAAAAAAAAAAATGAAGGTGCTGAGACTGAAGCAAGGGACCTTACCTTCTTATGCATGGGCCCCTCATAGCTTCTGAAACACCTTGGAGGAACCCTAGGGCTCTGAAGAATAAAATAAAACACTACTGAGCATGTTTATTTCTAAGATCTCTTTGAGCTTCTACGAAACCAGTCATTCCTAGGATGCAAAAGAAAGCTTTAAAAAACACAGTAAGATTTGGTGAGTTCAGAAAGCCAGCATCCCAGAGGCATAGTAACAAGCCTTCATATAGAAAGTATTCCTGATGAATCTGAAGAGTTTTTTTCTCTCTCTCTGAAAATGCAGTTGGTGCAGAGGGAAAAAAGCAATACTGAATGAACTATATGACAGGAAAACAGGAGTATTCCAAATGCTGAATGTTTCCAGCAGATGTATCAGCCATTCTTCAGAATTCACTAATTCCCATCACAGCTTGGGTCCTGGATGAGACAAATCAATGTGAAATATTTCTTCCTCGATTCTTCCAGCTGAAGCTGAGAGTCAAAGAACATTGATTATCTCTATCTTCAGGGAAATATAGTGATTTATGGAGCAAAGCTAGCAATTACTGCATCCTTTCTCAAAAGCCTCACATTTCAGTACATCTTCCCATGGGACTTTCTTATTCTTAAAGATACATTCTTATTTCCAAGTGAATGAGAATGACTGTGGTCTCGTTGCATAATGAAAGAAGCTAGGTGGACTGAACACTAAGGGGTGCTGAGAAATATACCCCTACCCCCCAAATTCCAGTCCTCACAACTGACTTGCCACAGTGCCTGAGTACCTACTCACTCTTCTAAGTCACTTTTCTAAAAGATATCCTAACAACAACAACAAAATGGTGGCATAGGAGATAATAGGAATCATCATCACTTAAAAACAGTCTTTAGGTTGAGTAGAGATGAGAATCTTAAGGCAAAGACACAGGATAAGGAAGAGTTGGGGATCAGAGAGGAATACATAAAAAAATCTGGAGCTAGGAACATCCAGTGTCAAGATTACTGAAAACAAACAAAAAGCTATTGAGTGTTGTCGAATTTTGCCTGTTATGTGGTTTTGCCTAGGGTCTGTCCTACATATATCTTACGTATTCCAAACTTGTACGTGCATATAATTTATGTCAAGGGAATCACAGTGTAACCATGATAAAATTAGGAAAATAAAAATCTAAACTTCCTAAAGAAATTCAGAAGGTCTGATACACCATTTTCTAGTGTACAGAATTATGCCTGATGTATATTGATTTATAGGAAGTCTTTCACCAAAGACATTTTACCCTTATCTAACCCCCATCAATTATAAATAATACTTCTCAAAAGTTACTAAGAGGGGCTTCCCTGCTGGCGCAGTGGTTGAGAGTCCACCTGCTGATGCAGGGGACATGGGTTCGTGCCCTGGTCGGAGAAGATCCCACATGCCGCGGAGCGGCTGGGCCCGTGAGCCATGGCCACTAAGCCTGCGTGGCCGGAGCCTGTGCTCTGCAACGAGAGAGGCCACAGCAGTGAGAGGCCCCTGTACCGCAAAAAAGAAAAGTAAAAAAAAAAAAGTTTAAATATACTATGAATTATTTAGGGCTGTAATTACCATGCTTTTTTGGTATACAACTTGGCAAACAGCTATTCTGTAATCACAAAAAGTCACACTTCAATCTGAGTTATGGATGGTGCAATAATTCACACCTTGGACATTGTTTCACCTCAGTATCTTACTGCTTCATTAAAGATGTTTATATTTGGATAGTTTGCAAATGTTCAGTATGAAAGACAGAATCCAAATGTGTGAACCAGACAAGAGAAACTTAACGGCAATTTGAAAGCACTGGGCTATTAATAACGAGCAAGCCAAAAAGTTACTCTTCCTTTCACTGCTTAGAAGTCTGCCCCAGAGACGTGCATGTATTTTCTTTAAAGTTATTAAGACACTACCTAAAACAACATATCGTCAAATCATAAAATATGTGCAGGTAGTCCCAAACTTTCAAAGGTGTTCTATCCTAAAATTCCCTTAGCTATACATCCCTGTTTATATGGGAGAGTCCTGGGGTATTATTAACAGTGCCCCCTTCCGCTCTCAAAAGTGCTCAGTTTGGATGATAAATTATTTGAAAACCCTAGTTATTGTCTCTCTAGTTTTTAACCCAGGATGCAACCTCCCATAGAAAGAGAAGAAATATAAGCACTTTTAAAATCCTTCGTTTAAAATTAATTTCTAGGGGACTTCCCTGGTGGAGCAGTGGTTAAGAATCTGCCTGCGAATGCAGGGGACACGGGTTCAAGCCCTGGTCCGGGAAGATCCCACATGCCGCAGAGCAAGTAAGCCCCTGCGCCACAACTACTGAGCCTGCGCTGTAGAGCCCTCAAGCCACAACTACTGAGCCCACGTGCCACAACTACTGAGCCCAGCTGTCATAACTACTGAAGCTCGGTGCACCTAGAGGCCATGATCCGCAACAAGAGAAGCCACTACAATGAGAAGCCCGCGCACCCCAATGACAAGGAGCCCCTGCTCACCGCAACTAGAGAAAGCCCGCACACAGCTATGAAGACCCAACGCAGCCAAAAATAAATAAATAATTTTAAAAATAAAATAAATTTCTACCAAAAGGAATGAACTACCTGTGTAATGGAATTTTTATAAGAAAGTAGATGTGAAATTCAAACTTGAATTTCTGCATGAGCCTGTGTCATCTACTTGGACCTGCAACAACATTCTTTTTGCCACTTGACAGATACCTGATTTAGAGTTTTCTCCAGCTCCAAGTTACCAATGATTACCTGAGGTGGAAAGGGTCAGTGAGGGGCACAGACAGAGATCCTGGAACAGGGAACAGGATGGGGATCAGGGGCAGGGGGAATACCTAGGAGAGGATGGAGTCTGGGGAGAATTAGGGGCAAAGAGTTATGGGGCAGAGTCTCCTATCATCATGATTCCCAAAGCTACTTCAGTCCTAGGTCAGTGATAACCCCACCCCACCCAGTTGTCTCCACCCTGCTCCCCCATATAGTCACAGGAAGCAGTATGACACAAGGAAACAACATGAGGTTCAGCCTCTTCCTAGCTCAGTGGGCACACTCAGGATGTTCAGTTGCTCTTGGCCTCAGTTTCCTCGTCAACAATGAGGAAACTCTCACATAAATTTTTAGGGTTATTTTGGGACCAAATGAAAACATTCTTTGTGACTTACTGCCCAGTATCATACATAGGTGGTGCTCATCAAATGTCAGGCCTGTCATCAGAAATCTTTTTGTGTTTTTCTGGAAACTTTCTGTTTCCAATTTTCATCAGGGGTACTTTCTTTTCAGCTTCATCAGAGAACACGTCCCCTCCCCACCTTACATAACTTTTTCCTACTCTCCTTTCCCTAAGGCAAGTTAGTAGACTGTTAAAAAAAAAAAGGCCATAAATTCCTCCTGTCTCTCACGCAAAGCCTAGGGGTGGCAGGTGCCTGGAGGTAAAGAGCTAGCGAACAAAATCTCAAACTGTTTTTTTTCAGATTTACCCAAGCACACGTGCTGGGGGAAGGGGGGGAGTGGTGGCATCCCTTCTACTCCGCGTCTGCCACCATCTGCCTGGCTGTCCAGAATGCCACTCTCTATTTTGGAGGTAGAATTACAAGTACCCTTGGATGTTGAAGCAGGTGTTCACCCCGTGTAGGTAAAGATGAGCTGAGCAAAGTCTCCAGGCACAGGTGGGAGTCAGTCCTGAAAGGTGAGCAGATGCTTGGCATTCACCCATTCTGGGCATACTTTTGCCTGATTGAAACGAGAAGGGCTTTAGGCATAGCTCCTCTCCACAGGCATCATTCAGAAATGTTCCCTTGTGGATCTGTGGGTACTGATCAGGCCCTGTCTATCTCTTGGACACTGGGGCTAACCATAGACAGCACTTACTCTACGCAGACACCCTTTTTTCCTTTGTCCTCCATGATCCATGAGGCCTGCAGGCACCATCCTCAAGCCCACTCCAGCCATTTGATTACTCTGCCTGCTCCTCCCTATCTCTCTGATCGCTGATGGATGACAGCTAGGTGCTCCAGCATGTCTGTGCTCCATGACATCTAGGCTGCTACTTCCAAGCTGTGCCTGAAGAACTGTAGTGGACATTTGTCCTTTTTGCCTAACCACCATACAACTCTCCTTCCTTTATTTGGAAAATTTCCCACCAAGCAGAGCCTTCCTTACCTATGGAAACAAAAAGTGCCATACGGTTTTCCAGGCACATGGAGGTAACTTTGCCATTCCCCCCACCAAGAGGTGAAGTCTATGTACTCCTTGAATCTGTGCTTGGCTATGTGACTTGCTTTGGCCAATGATGCGTTCACAAATGTGGCACAAGCAGAGACCTGACAAGTACTTGAGCACTGAAGTTTATTGCTGCTGGGAACCCTGTGATCACTGTGTGAAGAAGTCTGGGCTAGCATCCTTGAGATCAAGAGGCCACATGGAGAGACAGTCTGTCCCAATATTCTCAGCTAAGGGCCCATATAAGTGAGTGAGGAATCCTAGGTCATCGAGCCCCAGCTGAGCCAGTCCAGACTGGAAGAATCACTCTGCCAATCCACAGACTTGTGAGACATAATAAACATGTATTGTTTTAAGCAACTAAATTTTAGAGTGGTTTGTTACGTTGCAATAGGTAAGTGAGAAAGCAAGTATAGCTCTTCCAAGATACATATGTATCCATTCTTTAAGTACATATATGGTGAGCTTTTATGTGCCAATGGGAAGATATAAAGGGAATAAAAATTTTCCAGTGATGAAACTTTTGTCCCTTTAGGTTTATTAATATGGTTGTTCATTTTGATCAGAGTTATCAAATTGGTACCATCTGGCTGAATTCTGTAGACAAAGAGCACAGAATGTTGAAAATTTTTTTGAAATGTGAGTCCCTTTACATGGGGCATGTACTCTTCAGTTCAGCCACATTTCTCACCACTTTATAAAGTCTACACCTCCTAGAACCATTTAACTCACCTGACGGGCTCTAGAGACATCTGATTTCCCCCCAGTTTTGACCATTTGCAGTTTTAAGTTATGGGGCACCAGGTATAGAAAACTTGAACCTCCTCTACTGATAGGAATATTTTATTATCAGTGACAGGACAAAGCAGAGATATGAACTGAAAAGTGGATTAAAACTGGGGGAGGTGATGAGAAGGCATAAAGGCTTGGGAGTAGAACCAACATCATCTTGGAGAATGTTCACAACATACAAGACCTCACTCTTCATCTTTTATGTGGGCAAATTTTCCATGAGTCATGGTTCCACCAGTGAAGAAATAAAAAACAAGAAAATATGTTGAATCATTTATCTATTCCTGCATAACAAATTACTCCAAAACTTAATAGCTTAAGACCACAATAAACATTCATTATTTTTCAGTTTGTGTGGGTCAGAAATTTGGAAGTATCTCAGCTAAGCAGTTCTGATTTGAGGTCTTTCATGAGGCTGCAGTCATATGTCACTGGGGCTGCAATTACTGAAAGACTCATCTGACCTGTATCTGCTTCTAGGGTGACTCACTCACATGGCTGGCAAGCTAGCACTGGCTGTTAGGAAGCGGGCACAGTTTTTGTTTACTTATTTTTATTTATTTATTTACTTTTGGCTGCATCTTCGCTGCTGTATGTGGGCTTTCCCTAGTTGCGGCGAGCAGGGGCTACTCTTCGTTGCGGTGCACGGGGCTTCTCATTGCAGTGGCTTCTCTTGCTGCGAAGCACGGGCTCTAGGGCGTGGGCTTCAGTAATTGCAGTACGCGGGCTCAGTAGTTGTGGCTCGCGGGCTCTAGAGCACAGGCTTAGTAGTAGTGGTGCACGGGCTTAGTTGTTCCGCGGCATGTGGGATCTTCCTGGACCAGGGCTCGAACCCGTGTCCCCTGCATTGGCAGGCGGATTCTTAACCACTGTGCCACCAGGGAAGTCCCAAGGTCACAGTTCTCCACGTGAGGTTCTCCACAGTGCTGCTTCAGTGTCCTTACAACATGATGGCTTCCCTCAGAGTGAGTGATTCAAAAGACCAAGACAGAAGGTTCTTGGTCTTTTTTTATGACCTCGCTTCAAAAGTCACATACCTTCTGCAATATTTTATTCGTCACATAGGCCAGCCCTGATTCAATATGGGAGGGGACTATACAGGGTATAACCAGCTGGAAACTGGATCACTGGATGCTATCTCAAAGACTGGTCACCACCAATGTCTTGAAAAAGCAATTGTAATGATGAACAGGATCACTCAAGGATGTTCAATAAATTGCCACCATTTATTGAACACATACTATACATAAAAGCATCATTCTAAATGTTTTATAACTGTCATCTCATCTGACTCTCCCAACAACTCCTAGTTTACAAATAAGGGAAATGAGCAGCAGAGATGAATTCACCAAGCGCCACACAAGAGCTAGTAAATGGCACTCAGTCTCTCTCACTCTAATGCCCTTTCTCAATCCCAGTGAGGGACAGTTATGTGTGGCTGACACAAGATAGTGGTCAGGCCAGTGTGCTGTCTGGAAGGCATTTCCCATGGTGCTATTTGGCCTGGAGAGGCTTGGAGAGACAGCTGACTATCTTTTGGTTGTTAAGGCACTGCCAAGTGAAAGACTAGTACATGACTTCCATGTTACTTCTGAGATACGAAGCTGAAACCAGGTGGTAGATGTCTTAGGCACAAAAATTTAAATTCAACATAGAACTTTAAGGAAAAATTCAGTGAGTGTTGGGGGTCACTTCAACCAGGAGAGTGCAGGGTTCTGTGAAAGCAACACCAACCATATAGCTCAGGAGTTCTGCAAAGAGCCCACATTTCTACATCCAGAGGTTACCATGCCACTCACTGTTGATTTGATAGATTTCCTAAGCAAAGATTCCATGTCTTTTTTATTAACTTAATTAGCCTCATTTTCATTAACTTAATCTAGCTTCATTACATGGTCTAGCACACTGTACTGGAGAAAATTCTATGAATCTTCATCTTCCTGACTCCTTTACTCCAAGCTGTGTGACTTTATAAAGCCCCTCTACCAGGTTAGACAGCAGTTTCTTTGTTTATACAATAAGAGCACTAATTAGATTTATTTCTAAGGTCTCTTTCAGATCCAACTTTTTCTTATTGTTATCTTTTAAAAAAATGTTTTAAATAATAACACTTTCTAAATCACTTTCAATTAGACTAGCTTTACATGCCAACTGATTAAGGAATTCCTTCTATTTCTTCTTACCTTGTCAGGATCCTGACAATTATTTCGGATCTTTTATAGGTTAGTTGTTTACATGTCCTACTTTCCATTAGCCCTTCAGGTCCTTGAGGGCAGAGAACTGCAGATAATTCTTCTAACATACTTCTGCTGCCTAGCATAGTAAGCACTTTAATTAAACTACATAGTTAAATTCAGTGAAATTTAACTTCATATTAAAAAATTCAATACCTTTTATTTTTATTGCCACAGGAAATCAGTGGGGAACACAAAAAAATTGACTTTCTGGTTATTAAAAAAAAAAAAAAGCCCTGGAAAAAAATTTAACTCAGGCCGTTTATATTGAAAACACCAATTAACAGGATATAATATTTACATATAATTAATCACGTATTCCAAATCAAAGTATGAGTGATTACAGCCAACGCTTGATTATCTTTGGCAATGTGGGAGGACATGGATTAAAAGCAAATTTGTGGATAAACACTGTCTAATCTAAATCTAATCTAAATTCAACAGTAGGGAGTCCTTATATTCTTGTCTGAAGATAGCACAAGCATGTTGTTCAGGAGAAAACTTGATAAAAAGTTTATTTCATTAATAAAATGAAATACTACACAGCAATTGAATAGAATAACAGATGTAATATTATACAGATAAACTTATTTTTCTTATCAGCTGTATTAGAATACCTCCACCCCAAAGACAGAGACTTGCTTTTTTTCCTGGGTGGATAAGTCTCCTTGGTGGGTATCTGAAACTGAGGGGCCACTAGAATCTAGGACTGAGAGACACAGATAGAACAGTTATCCAGTAAGTATGATCAATAATTTATTTGCTAGAGAGAAGAGGGGAGGACAAAGGAGGAGAGAGGAGAAGGGGAAGGGAAGGGCGGGGAAGAAGAGGGGAGAAGAACAATCCAGGTTGGCATTGCACGCAGGGGAAAATTTCCAGGGATGGGCAAGCCCCTGGTTGGAGGAGAAGACTGGAGAGATCTGGGACAGCAGATCTCTCTGTTGTGGATACTAACTCCCCTGTAGAATCTCTGATAGGGACTACAGCACTTTCAATGCTTTTAAGAAAATGGATTATTTGGGGGTGTGGCAGGGAATGTGGGAGGGACTGAAGTTGTACATCAATATTGCACAGCAGAAAAATAGAATTATATACAAAAGCATTAAACATATGGGTTACAGTTATAGCCACAACTACTGACATAAAAAGTTATCCAAGGTGTACTTTTTCCAAAACAACTTTATTGTTTACATACTAAAAACTGTACTCATTTTAAGTGTACAACTCAATGAATTTTAGTAAATTTACCAAGTTTTATAATGATGATCATAATCTAGAATTAGAACATTGCCATCATCCCAATAATATCCACGGTGCCTGTATACAGTTAATCCCTGTTCCCACCCCCAACCCTAGCCAACCACTAATCAACTTTCTGCCTCTACTGACTTGACTTTTTGAGCATTTAATTCAATTGGAATCACAATGTGTGGTCATTTGTGCCTGACTTCCTATACTTAGAATAATGTCTTTGAGGTTTATCTGTATCATAGCACATTTCAGAATTCACTCATTTTTACTGCTTAATAATATTCCATTCTATGGATATACCACATATTGCTTATCTAGTCTCCAGCTGATAGACATTTGGGTTGCTTCTACTTTTCAGCTATTATGAATAATGCTTCTATGAATGTTCACATGCAAATCTGTGCATTGACACAACAACATAGACTTTTATGTGGGGGGCAGTGGGGGAGATGTAGAATAGCATCACTTCCAAGAGCTTCACGTTTTAACATCTCAATAATTAGGATCAATCATTTATATATCAAAGTCTCAAGAGGAAACAGATGGCATGCTCAAATTAGGATAATTTGAGGAAGGTATAATAAAGGAATTAAATATAAAGGCAAAGGTAGGGCTGAGGCAGGGGAGTAGATAAGAGAAGAAAGTGCCACCTTGAGAAGAAAGTGTCCTTCTATCAAGGAGCACACTTGGCACAAGGTCCCCTGGAACAGTTTTAGGAATAAATCCTCTTTCCTCACTCTTCTCATTCCCTCTCATCTCCTGCAGAGGTTCCCAATTGGCCAAACCCAACTGGAAGCCAGAGGGCAAGGGAGGCCATTGACATGGCCCATACAGATCAGTCAGTCTTCCAGAACAGAGAACAGTGTGGAGAAGGGTGGAGAATGGATATGGAAGAGCAATCAACATATATATATCTGGCATTGTTTAAATTGGCAAAGTTTTATTTTTTTAGTGATACACAAAGTAATGGTACATCTTTAATTGAGAATTTTAGATTTGATGAAATAAGATATGATCCCAATTTTGTAAAAATCGTTATTAATAATATATGTTCATATACACATGAAATATCTGGATGTATATACCTCATCTGCAATGGGGGAGTTTAAGAGTAAATTTACTTGTCTAAATTAAGAATTCCTGTAATGTCAGGATTTTTTTACAGTGAGTGTATTCTATTACTTAGACTTAGATCATGACTTAGATCATCACGGCTTCTGAATACCAAGCCTTGCTCTTGCTCTTCAAACTTCCTTTCATTCCTACTAACTCCACTTTGTCCTTCCAAACCCTTTTCCCTAACTGATTCAGAGCTGACCTTCTGCCTTAGATTTAGAAAGCATTTTGATAAATACATATCAAATAGAGGAAAGATTTAGTAAACAACTCAATTAATAAATGAAAGTGACTTGAAGCTAATGATCTTATCATTGATCCCACAAGTGCCTACCTGACCTCTTAGCCAAGATACAAGGAAATCAAACACCACAAGTAACATGCTGATAAGCCGGAGAGAAAAACAAGAAGAAAAAGAGAACAAAAGAGAAACAATAATTCTAAAGCAAGAAAAAAAGCAAGGATAAAATAACATGAAATTTTGCTGAACGAGGTTAGAAGTAAATGGTTAAGAAGACTCTTTTTTTTTAGGCCTCTAAAATGTGTCTATGTATCATTTACATTTGAGTCAAAAATTGAACATAACCTTTTCTGATGAACCCAAAAGAAGTTCTAATGATTAACATTTATCATAGCAAAGAAAACTGTAAGTTTTGAAGTGATAATGAGAAGAGTAAAAAAACTGATGTTCTTGAAAACGTTGTATCCCATAGAATTTTTCTATGGGAAAAAGGTAGGAGGCAGAATTTTCCTACCATCTTTTCTACACTAAGCCTTTACAGGCATTCAGTTTTGTTTTATTTATAGTATTACAAAATGCCACCTTTTAACATTTCTTGAGATGAAATGTGGGCTTATAATATTTTAATAGAATTTAAACCATGACATCTCACTTATTATATTCTAAGTTTTTAAAATTTCAGCTCCACAGTTCAGTGACATGATGCATCAAATAATCCTCGGTGGAGTAGGGCTAACAGTTAGGTATAATTTACAAAATCATTTATATGGGAAAATGCATTCCAAGTTCTGAACAACCAACTTACAAACAAGCTTTTGAAACCCAACCCGTTCCTATGTTAAGAACTGCCTGTACTGGTCTCAACCTATGAACTCACCAACACTTTGGTCAGAGTTGTTAGCAAAACAGAAAATTTGCCTCATTTAACTATTCCATTCCACTTATTCATTTGTCCATTCATTCATGCATGCATGCATTCAACAAATATTTACTGACTACCTACTTTAGCAGGGCACTGGGCTAGAAGTGAGATAATGGGGACACAAAGTAGAGTAATAAATGGTCCTGCCAGCAGGAAACCTGTTAGCGGGGCAAACAATGCAACAATTCTAATACATTGTGAAGAAAAAAGGAAGGAAAGAAGGAAGGAAGGAAGGGAGAAGGGAAGAAGGGAAGACCTTCCAAGAACAGCAGTCAAGGCCTAAGAAAAAAAAAAAGTTCAGTGTGGGCAGGGAACTGCAAGGGAGTCAGCATTCTGAACTGTGCAGTCCACGACTAGAACTGGCAAGATATAAGGCTGAAGCTCTGATCATGAAGGAATTAACAGACCATTTCAAGGAAGATAGACCTTATTCTGTTATCTCATGGTGGCAGAACCATGATGGATTTAAGGGTGCAAATGAAATTTTCAGATTTATATTTTGGTAATCTCATTCTGGTAACCCTGTAAAACTTGGGTCAGCAAACTGCAGCCTGCAAGACTTTTGTATGACCTGTGTGCTAAGAAGAGTTTTTACATTTTTAAGATTTTTAAAAAGTCAAAAGAAGAAAAATATCCTGTAACACATGAAAATTATATGAAATTCAAATTTCCGTGTCTATAAATAAAGTTTTATTGGAACACAGCCACAATCATCCATTTACATTGTATCAATGACTGTTATTGCAAAGATGAGTTAAGTAGTTGGAAGAGACCATACGGCCTGAAAAGCCTATAATATTTACTATCTGGCCCTTTACAGAGAAGTTTGCTGACCCCTGGTATAGAACGTGGGTAAAAGAAGGAAGACCAGTTGAAAAATGACATGGAGTTAAATTAGGGTAAGTGGTAATAGGGATAAAGAGGGTAGGGCAATTTCACGACATATAGTATCAAATCAGCAAAGTGTGTGAATGAAATCAAAGGTCATGTCAGGTATCACTGATGAACACAGATGCAAAAATCCACAACAAAATACTAACAAACAGAATCCAACAGCACATTAAAAGGATCATACACCATGATCAACTGGGGTTTATCCCAGGAATGCAAGGATTCTTCAATATACGCAAATCAATGTGATACACCATATTAACAAACTGAAGGATAAAAACGATCTCATAATCTCAGTAGATGCAGAAAAAGCTTTTCACAAAATTCAACACCCATTTATGATAAAAACTATCCAGAAAGTAGGCATAGAGGGAACCTTCCTCAACATAATAAAGGCCATATATGACAAACCCACAGCCAACATTGTCCTCAATGGTGAAAAACTGAAACCATTTCCACTAAGATCAGGAACAAGACAAGGTTGCCCACTCTCACCACTATTATTCAGCACAGTTTTGGAAGTTCTAGCCACAGCAATCAGAGAAGAAAAAGAAATAAAAGGAATCCAAATTGGAAAAGAAGAAGTAAAACTTTCACTGTTTGCAGATGACAAGATACTATACATAGAGAATCCTAAAGATGCTACCAGAAAACTACTAGAGCTAATCAACGAATTTGGTAAAGTAGCAGAATACAAAATTAACACACAGAAATCTCTTGCATTCCTATACACTAACAACGAAAGGTCACGTCAGGGATAATCTCAGGTTTCTGTTTTGAACAACTAGGGAGGGTGGTGGTGTCTCCACCTGAGCTAGAGAATGCAGGAGGGATGCTGGAAGGATGAGGTGCCCTTGAAAACATTTCTGTGGAGTTGTCTTGGAGGCAATTGGCTACACATGAGCTAGAAATGTAAGCTGCAATGAACTCTCATCCATTTCACCTCTGTACATTGTAATCTAAAATCCGTAAATCACTTTTCATAAGCCAAATATGGATTTTGTTTCCTCAGCTGAAGAATAAATATTTTGAGCGATCATGTGGTGACAATACTTATCAGCCAGATGTTCAGTTCTGGTAGTAGCAACAATGTTTTCACTCAATGTTTGTGTAATTCTTTGGCTACTGGGGTTTATTACATTTTGGGCTTACTGTTTAATTAATCCAAAAAAAAGCGGTAAAAAGGAAATTGAAGTCTGACACTACTGATAGAAAAGTCAGAAATTATTGTGTACAGATAGTCATTGGATCTAAGTTGATGAAAGCATGATCCATTATGAAGGAAAAGCACTAAATTAAAGAATATAGGTACACATTTTTGGAAATATCTTCTGGTTGATGATACTGTTTAAAAGGAGGAGTATAATTAGGTGTTTTATTACCATTTTTTCAACACACATTCCAATGCCTTCTAGAATATATTTGACTTTTGTACGTGTAACCATCTGACACATTTTCAGGAACTCATTATATCTGAGAGTAGGAGACTCCTTGCATTAATCTGGGAGCAGAAGCTGAGAAGATACAGAATATGAAAGCAAAAGGAGCAAAAAGAAAGGGTTGAATCCTGAAGAAACCAATGTTTACTGATGAGCAGAGTAAGAGAAGCCATCAAAGAGAACTTAAGTAAGAAAGTCTAAGAAATGTGAAGAGAACCAAGAAAGTAGCCAGATCATGATAGAAGAGAATTGATACCAAGGGAGTCGAGTTTCAAGAAGGAAGGTTATGACATTTCAGAGATAGCACCCCCTGTTGTCACTGCCCAAAACCCTCTTCTCTCATTTTGTTAAAAGCACCCCAATTTTGCCTTGGGAATCACTCTTTCCCCACTTTTAGTCATGTGATCTGGATTTACTGGTGCCATGCTTAGCTCCAAAGACGAGCCATAACTGGCTTCGGTCAATCCCCATTTCAAAACCCCTGGCCAGAGTGACTGATTGGTTCAGGGATGGGCAGGAATCCAAGCAGAGATAATGGGGTGCAAGGAGATTATTTGCTGGGGCTTCTGAGAAAAAATGACATTTCCTATGTCTTTTTCCTGTAAGGTTTTTAATGTGAGGATAGGATATCTGGAATTGCTTGCAACTTATGTCACTATAAGAGGGGAAAGGCTAGGGCTGGGATGTGGAAAGATAAGTAAGTGACACTGAAGAGCCAAAGAATGAAGACGAAACATGGAAGGCAAAGCAAGGACATGGAGAGGACCCAGGTCCTTGGTGAATCATTTCAGGCACCGGATTAAGCCTCACCTAAGGCCACCACTCACTTCAGGATTTTAATTTACATGAGCCAAGAATTCTCCATTATGTTTAAGCCAGTTGGAGTTTGTTCAACAAAGCAAGACAAAGAATCCCATCTGATACAAGGGGTCACCAGTGACCTGAAGCAAAGCAGTTTCAATTGATTGGTAGATACATTAAATGCGGTTGATTTCTCCTTAAAGAAATTTGAATGAAAGGAAAAAAATTTAGGCAGCACCCACAGAAGGATCAGCTGTGGTCAAAAGAGGATTTTTTAATTTTCTGTTTGGTTGGTTTTGTTTTGCTTTGCTTTGTTTTAATGCTCATTGATTGTGTGCTTGCTTGCTTGCTTGCTTGTTTGTTTCAATATGCAAGATACCGGAATCTAACTTGAAAACTGATAGTTAGGATTTAGAACAAAGGAGAGTTGAAGGTATAGAAGAGAAAGTGAATAACTGGTACAAGATGCTTCCACTCTAAAATTATGAAGGGAAAGTCTATCTGCTTTCTTGTCACTAAACCTAAGGAAATCTATAACAGAACTGTCTGGAAAGAAGATCTTAAAAGTGTTCAAGGGGATTTGCAAATTCATTTTATTTCCTATACTTTCACCAAAGGCATAAAAAAAAAATCAAAGTTTTTATTCTAAGAAGAAAGTTTGGGGAGGCCATAATGATAGTCTTCCAAAAATTTACAAAAAGACTGACTTAAGGTCTCATTCACCAGTTGGTGTTTTTAAGCAGGATATTTAAAGAGAAAAATTTATGCATATGAAAGTGGAAGTAAGATGTCCACCTAGAGGAGTACATTTGCATTTTTGGATACTGTCAAATAAAGCATTATTAACCAACCAAACAAACAAGCAAAAAAACAAATTAAAAAAAGATATCACTCACTAGATTTCAGTACACAAAGACTAGCTGGTATCCGCTAACCTTGAAAGAGGTTTATTTTCTACATATGAAAATTACTATTTCCATCGGAAAGCTATGAGAATGTAAAACTCAGAATGCCTACCAGTCGAAAATGCAGGCATAGCTTTATGAACTGCTTAGGAAAACCTCAAATAGTATATGCACTTTAGACATTTAAAGAAACCTCCATATTCCCTAACCTTTGAGCTCACTGAAATAACAAAATACTTTATAATCTCTCCCATAGCATGTTGCTGGGCTGGAAGAACCATGGGTCTCACACCTCAAATCCTCAGGTCTAATGAGGAGTCTGAACCATCCATAAATGAAATGATATATCTGTGAAAAATGCAGAATTGTGGTAACTGCATTAATGAACATCTTTGATAGATATGAACGTAAATTGGGTCAATTTACACCAAAGCTGAACTGTTTTAATAGTCTATTGAAATTTGACCTGTCAAATCTGGGTACAATTGAGAGATTAAAATAGCTTTCACATTTTAAAGTAGATACTTGGCATATTGCACTGGGAGGAAGCAGGGAGGGACTAAATCCTTGATACTGACAAACAACAACTTTAACATTCTTATTTGGACACTCATGTCCACAGAAACCAAATACATTTTTTGTGTGGAGCCAGAGGGGCTAGAAGCCGATGAAGACAACTTGCCCTTTGAAAATTACAGAATCTTAGACCAGAGGGCACCTAGAAAGTCATCACATTCATTCCCTACCTCCAAGTCACTCTTCCCAATTCCTAATGATTTGCGAAGAATAATCAAAAACCTCTTTCTGTAACCCAGTTCAACTTTATGATCTAACCCCAAATCCTCTCCTCACACAAAGCAGCCCCGTACCGTAGCTGCCCCCCAAGTTCCTCCACTATAGGGAGGGGAAATTGCCTCTGCCAGCCTTACCTAAACTCAGAATGAAAAAGAAACATATGCAGAATAAAATGTGCATTTTTCCCATTATGCCTTTACATCAAAATGATGCTTACTGAGTAATCTAGAGATGGGTTACAAATCTGGGATTAATGATTATTCCTCTTTAAAGTTAAGAATAGCTAATAATAATAGCTAACATACTACTATGTGCTTTACACATAGTAAGATCTTTATGGATATTATTTCATTTCATCTTCACAGCAATGCTATGACATAAGCATCATTTTTCTCATTGTGCCTGCATTGCAGATGAGGAAGCAGCAGCACAGGGGGCATAAATAGGTTGCCTAAGGCCATACAACTCATGAGTGGAAGAGGGGATATTCAGAGCCAGCAGCCTGGCCCAGGGTCCGTGCCCTTAACCATTGTACTATACTGCCTCTGAGCAGGGTAGGAGACAGGGAAGCAAATGGAATGATTTGTTAAGATCACTTTTAGGACAGTGATTCTACAATTCTAACTTTGCTTTACCTAGGTAAAGTAAAGTACTTCCACCTTAACAGCCACAGAAATACTATACGTCCCTGGAGCAAAGCTGGGGGCAATGACAGGGTGCTTAAAACAGCATGGTCAGTGTGTGTGACTCAATAACCATTCTGTTCACCAACAGCAAAGTCACTTCTATTCTACTAATGTCACATTAACCTCCTTTTCTGCCAAGTACAGGCCTAAGCAGGCCTGCAGTTTTCATTTTAGTTCACTCCCTGGGGAGAAACTTTTATTTGTCAAAACAGATTCCTGCCGCACATAAGTAATCTAAGAAACTAGCTGATTTCTAAAATATGGCTTCTTTATATGACTACCAAGTACACATTCCCCCAAGATAAATGACAAAAGGAGAAGTGATAATTAACATGCTTGGGAATGGGGGACGGCAAAGATTTCTATTTTAGATCTTGAGACTACAATGGCTGTGGACAACTTCTGATCTCCCTGCAGCTCAGCCTGACGTCAATGGAAAGGGGACTGAGTGAGAACTGTGCCTCTGAGCAGCTTCCAAAGGAGTGGTCTTAAGAATACAAAATCTACTAAGTTGCTCAACATGGTGTAGCATAAGTGTTTGAAAACAAGTGTGCTATTCTGCTCCAGCTGAAGTGAGCAGGGTTGGAAGAGGTTGTTCTACTCAGGGCCCTTTTGTGAGTGGCGATTACACAATTTAACCGTGTCCCCATCCATACTCTTTGTAAAGTGTGAATCAAATTTTCTGTCAGGGAATAGTATTTTCCACACCCATGTAGAGAATAATTTAAAATACCCCAGTGGCTTGCCAGTTTTTACAAATTCTGGCTGTATATGATGAGGGAACATGTAGTTTTTTTGCCTAAAGTCCTATGCCAATCTCCACACACCAGGAAGTGAAGCTCTGTGGGTGGTTGCTTCTTGGTAAAACTGATATCCATCACCTTGTATGCCCTTCAGCAGAGATGAATCCATGGCTAGAAAGTCTCCAGCTCCTGTGACATTCCTTCCCCAAACTTAGGCTGTCAGAAGAGGAATACGGTGCCCAACTTCTCTGATGGTGCTGCATCCCTTCAGTAGAACACCACTGAGCATGCCCACCATAAATGCACATTCATGTTTATATAACTTATGTACCCATGCTACTGTCCATGCCAGGTACATTATAAAACATACATAAAAGTGCCATTTTAAAAGAACACAGAAAATTAGACAAAATTATAGATTTTCTTCCCACACTAAAATGGATATCCATCCTCCACCTTGGAGTCCCCGATCTAACCCAATCCTCTCATTTTATAGATGAAGACACTCAGCTCAAAGAGGTAAAATTACTTCTACTGGGAGTCACCAAGTTCACCTAGAACCCACACATCTTGACCCTAGATCAGTACTCCTTGAAGGTTCTCCACATTGGTCTGTGCTACCTCACCTCAGGACATTTGGAAGAACATAAGGTCTCTGGGTTTGTCATAATGCCTGGGTGTGGCACTGGCACACATGAGTGTGGGTCAGGGATGCTAAACACCTACAGTCCAGAGAACAGTCCTCCACACAAAGAATCCTCCAGTCCAAATGGCAATAGGGCCCTTGTTGGGAGCAACCCTCACAAGATGGACTTCCTTTTCCCAATAGAAACGTCATCAGTGACGAGTCTCTGTTATTCTCAATGCACCAGCTCTTGGATTCTTATAAGTCACATTTATTCCATTTCACTTTTCTCTACAACCTTCATCATAACAGTTGTCAGAAAGACTCATTGCTAGAGCCTTTGTAGAATTCCTACCTCTCTGCCAGGTTTTTTATTTATTTATTTATTTATTTTTGGCTGTGTTGGGTCTTCATTGCTGTGTGAGGGCTTTCTCTAGTTGTGGTGCGTGGGCTTCTCATTGCAGTGGCTTCTCTTGTTGCAGAGCACAGGCTCTAGGCATGCGGGTTTCAGTAGTTGTGGCACACGGGCTCAACAGTTGTGGCTCGTGGGCTCTAGAGCGCAGGCTCAGTAGTTGTGGCGCATGGGCTTAGTTGCTCCGCGGCATGTGGGATCCTCCTGGACCAGGGCGCAAACCCATGTCCCCTGCATTGGCAGGCAGACTCTCAACCACTGCGCCACCAGGGAAGTCCCTCTGCAAGGGTTCCTTAACCTTGGTACTACTGACATTTGGGGCTGGATAATTCTTTGTGTGGGGAGTTCTCCTGTGCATTTCAGATGTTTAGCAGCATCCCTGACCCCTATCCACCAGAATCCAGTAACATCTCCCCAGTATGACAACCAGAATATCTGCAGGCATTGCCAAAGCCACCCACAGTTGAGAACCACTGCTCTAGACCAAAACTGCAAATAAGAAATCTACATAGGCATAAGGAGATGAGATATCCCATCACCTCATCCCTAATTTTTTCTGTCGATATCAGTCTATGGCTTGGTGTGAAGTTAGGGTACACCATTCACAGAATGTAAGGATGATGTTTTGTACAGCTTGGTATCTCCAGTGTTAGTACAATGCCTGGCACGTAGCAGGTGCACCATAAGTATTTACTGAATGAAAGAAGCCTTCTTCAGAACAATCCGTACCTTAGTTAACTCAAGCCTTAATAAATGAGCCTAATTCCAGTAACAGAAGTCCCAAAGACCTTCTTGAGAAAATATCAGAAAGCACCTATTATGATAGCTTTGTAATATATAAAAGATCTGTGGTGTGGTTAATCATTCCATCTTTGAGCAACCCAACCAGAAAGTAACCATCAGATTATCATGCCAGTTGTTATCAGTGAAGTTTGGCATCCAATTGCCTTTCCTATTTTGTGGTAGCCTTAGTTTATCTTAACATCCCTCTGTATTATCTGGGAAAGCATTTGAATTGCCAATCTGAAAACAGGGCTTTGCAACATGCTTTGAATTAGAATAGAATTTCAAAGTTGGCCTACTTAAATTCATATCTAGCAAGCTATTTATGACTGCTAGGCAGGAATATTTTTTTTAAGAGCAAACTTTAGTAAGCTGCCCTGGGGAATTTTTTTTTTCTTATCTTGGGATTCTACAATCCAGAAAACCTCAGTCTTCAGTTTAAAAAGAAGCAAGGCCCCCTAGAAAATGGAAGCCTCAAAATACAGAAAGAAATACAACACTTATCCTGCTAGTCCGGGGAGGAAGGGGCTCCTACAGGCCCACACCAGGCTCCAGGTCTTGATGCAGCTTCATTGCCCAGTCCTATTTTCCACAGCTCTGGTCAAGCAGTCTCCTCATGGTGTCACCAATAAGTCATGAGTCATCTCAGTTATGGGCCTTTTGTCGTGTTGGCCCCCACCTGGAATGTCCCCCATTTCCCTCTCTCAAGGTAAACTCCATATACCCTTACCTTCCCTCATCCAGGAAGCCAACTCCAACACCTCCAGCACTCATAGATAGTCCTCTACTTGGAGTTGCTACCATACTTATAATCTGTACCACACATTTCCCCACTTAAGTAAATCCTATCTTATCAGCTGTGGCTTCTTTTGGATTAAATTGATCTCCCCAACAAAACTAAATTCCCTGGGCATCTACGAAACCCACATCCCACCAGCATCTAGCTCAATCCCGGCCACATGGTGACTGCTCAATAAAAACTTGTTTACAGAGCTATTCCAGATTGTGCTAAATGTATGAATCTGCGCCCTGTTCTTTATGTACATTTCTTCTGGATTCCATGTAATTATGTAAATTTAAGGTCCACTGGGCCCAACTCTAACAAAACCCACAAAATGAATTCTCATTGGGATGGCTTTGGGCAGTGAGCTTTCCAGCACACTCCTAAGACAGAGTTTCCCTGAAGAGGTTTCATTCACACTCGGTGCAGAAAGAGACCTACCAAGCTTTGCCACAATCCTGCCAATCCCTTATTCTTCAAGGAAAGAGACATTGTGTCACTTAACTGTCAGCTCACAACACCAGGTGGAGGGATAAAAGGGTATGCTGCCTTGGTTAAAGTTAGCCCTTAAGAACAAAGGTCACACCAGATACACTGCTGGTAGGAATGTAAAATGGTGTAGTAACTTTGGAAAACAATTTGGCAATTTATTAAAAAGTTAAACATCACACCCATTAGGATGGCTCTAATAAAAAAAAAAAGATTTTTTAACAGAAAATAACAACCTTTGGGGAGGATGTGGAGAAATTAAAACCTTGGTGCAGCACTATGGAAAATAGTATGGAGGTTCCTCAAAAAATTAAACATAGAAATACCATATGATCCAGCAAAACCATTTCTGGGTATTTACACAAAACAATTGAAGGCAGGGTCTCAAAGAGACATCTGTACACCCATGTTCATAGCAGCATCCACAACAGTCAAAAGTTGGAAGCAACCTAAGTATCCATCCACGGATGAATGGATAAACAAAATGAGTCATATACATACAACGGAATACTATTCAACCTTAAAAAGAAAGGAAATTCTGACACACAGTACAACATGGGTGAACCTTGAGGACATTATGCTAGGTGTAG
Source organism: Aethalodelphis obliquidens (assembly GCF_003676395.1). NCBI lineage: Eukaryota > Metazoa > Chordata > Mammalia > Artiodactyla > Delphinidae > Aethalodelphis > Aethalodelphis obliquidens. The sequence continues at coordinate 54,369,669 of NW_020837951.1, forward strand.
TCAGTCAGTCACAAAAAGACAAATACTGTATGTTTCCACTTACATGGGTACCTAGAGTAGTCAAATTCATAGATACAGAAAGTAGAATGGTGGTTGTTGGGGGCTGAGGGGGAGGGAGAATGGGGAGTTGTTACTCAATGAGTATAGAGTTTTAGTTTTGCAAGAAGAAAAGAGTTCTGGGTATTGGTTGCACAACAATGTGGATGTATTTAACAGTACTGAACTGTACACTTAATGGTTATTATGGTAAATTTTGTGTTCTGTGCATTTTACCATAATTAAAATTTTAAGAAAAATTTTTTACACTTAAACATAAATTTACCCAGCAATCCCACTCTCAGATATCTACCCAGGAGAAATGAAAGCATACATCCACAGAAAGATCCATATGTGAATGTCCGTAGCAACGTTATTCATAACAGCCAAAAACTGAAAACAACCCAAATATCCACCAATTGATAAATGGATAAATAAAATGTGGTATATCCATACAATGGAATATTATTGAATATAGAAAGAATTAAATACTGATATTCCCTACAACAGGATGAATATTAAAAACATTTTGCTAAGAAAAAGAAGTCAGACACAAAAGACCACATATTATATGATTCCATTTGCATGAAATGCCCGGAAGAGACAAACCCACAGAGACAAAGAATAGATTAATGGTTGCCTGAGACTGGGAGTAGGAACAAGGATTAACTGTAAACGTACAGGAGCAATTTTATTGGGGTGACGAACAAGTTCTAAGGCTGGATTATGGTCATAGTTGCACAATTCTACAAATTTACCTTAAGTCATTGGACTGCATGCTTCTGTGCATGGTGTTGAGTTGAAAAAGAAAACAGACCTCAATAAAAAAATTAAGCATAAAAACAAATAATAAGGGTCACTGATCTGCTTTCTTCACGAACGGACTTCTCTCTCTTTTCTCCCCCCAGTGGCTGAATTTTAGGAGCTTCTTCTAATGGGCCCCTTCATTTCAGAACCATACTTCTTATTGATCACACCTTGGAAAGGAGGATGGATCATCAAATCTATTCATTCATTCCATAAGCAAATATTTACTGAGGCACTATACTGGGTACTTGGGGCAAAAAAGGGAACAAGGCAGATGTGATTCCTGCAGTCCCAGGGCTGAGAGTTACAGACACAAAAGCAGGCAAAATAAGACAGTGTGATATATTCTACAATAGGGGAACACAAAGGTGTGACAGGGAATACGGTGGGGCACCTCACCTTGATTTCGATATCAGGAGATCCTGAAGAAACTCTCAAGTGAGGTCTGAAAAGCAAGTATGGAAACAAAGATGAGCCAGGGAAGAGGAATAGTTTTCCATGCAGAGGGAACAGCAGGTGCAAAGGCCTAGAGGTCAGAGAAATGGAACATTTGGAGAAGTGATGCTACTCAGTCATAGTGTGAGAAGTGAAGAGCAGGAAAATAAATTTGGGGAAAGTAAACAGGGGTCAGATCATAAAGACCCTCACAGGTACGTTAAGGAGTCTGAGCTTTATCCTAAGTGGTACGGGGAGGCAATAAAATGTTTTCAGCAAGTGAATAACATGACAAAATTTGGAGTTCGCTGGAGATAAAATGTTGAGGAGTCAAAAGTAGAAGCAGGAAGTTCCTTTAGGAGGCTGCTATAGATTGATGCTGGGCTGGGCCTGAGAAGAGACAGAAGCTGCCATGACAAAAATATCTGCCTGCATGGGAGGTGGCTTATGAATGGACATGCGATCTGTCCACTCACGGGTAGGCTTCAGAATAACGTACAAGGTCCTCCTGCAGCTAACCATATTAAGGTACATATTCTAGCCCCTTCTCCTCCAGCTGTTTCCTTTGATTCAGACACTCCCCTTAGCCTGCCTAATCCCTATGCATTCTTGATTTCTCAGTTTAGAAGCCATTCCTCCAGAAAGCCATCTCTGACAACCCCTGACAGCCACATTCTAGGCTAGAAGCCTCTCCTATATGCTCCCTTTGAAACATGTGCTTATTCTCTACACAGCATGTATTATATCCCTCTGCAATGCAAATGCCCAAATATTGATCTGTTTTATCACTAAATGTGTGTTATCCAATAGAACTTTCTATGATAATGGCAATATTTTATATCTGTGCTGTCCAATATGGTAGCCATCAGCTACATGTAAGCACATATAGTAGCCATCAGCTACATGTAAGCTAGTGTGACTAAGGAACAGAATGTTTAATTTTATTTAATTTTCTTAATTTACATTTAGATTTACATAGCCACATGTGGCTATCATATTGGAAAGCACAGCACGACACATTATAATCTGTAAACACAGGCACTGTATCTTTTCACTGCTGAAACTCTGGCATATATAAAAGCATGGGGTACATAATAGGAACTTGATAAATATACAAATATTTATATAATGAATAAGTAATACAGACAGGCTCAGACTGCCATAATTACATGCATTCATTCATTCAACAAACACTTATCAAGCACCTAGAAATTTCCCAGCACTGTTCTAGATACCAGCGTTACAGATCAAATACCCTGCTTTTGTGGCGCTTACACTTTAATGGGAAGACAGAAAATAAACATTAAGCAAAACAAAAATAAACAATTTCGGAGAGAGGTGTTATGAAAAATAAATAAATAAAGCAAAGTAAAGGGATAGAGAGTAATGGAGAGAGTATGTGCTGGTTTTAATGATACTTTATCTCACTAACAGTATTTGCCAGAGCCTCTGCTGCCCTAGCATTCTAGCACATATCAAACAAAACTCATGATGAAAGTTAATGGAACAAACTTTAACAGAAAGTAAGATAATTGCTCAGAAATAAATTCTGCTCTCTGATCATCTTGTCATAAAAGCTTTCAAGTATGCATTTTTGTGGAAAGAAGGCAGTGGCAAAATTGACCCATATTCTGTTTCAGAGCTATTAATGTGTCAAATGGTTAGCCCCAGCAGGCAGAGAATTTCTGCAAACTCTGGGGGAAACATCTTCTGAATTACCCAGTGTCACAACATGTGTCAGAACCAGCAGCCAATCAAAATCTCTACCTGAAGCATGTATCTTCTGTTTTGTAATTTAATTTACTCCACATTTACTGAGCATCTCCCTAAGTGTGAGGGACAGGAACCTACTAGTGCCTGCGCTCCAAGAGCTCCCACACCAGGAAGAACAAGAGAAACCACACATTAAAAAAAAAAAAAAAAACTTGAGCAGAGCATGTTACACCATTTTCTTTCTTTTGGTTTTCATTTAGCTTCTGAATGTTCTTTATCCTTGGTCATAAAATCTCCAAGAATGCTGTATCCTTTCCTAAAACCAAGATTATTTCATAATTCAGCATCTTGCATGAAATGAAATTTCCCTTAGCTACTGCAGCATGTAACACCATTGGGATTACAAATCATGTAGCTGGGAAACATGTCAGAATATAAAGTTCATTTCGTATGCTGGGAAAAAGATTGTAAGGCTGGTCAACAGCATGTAACTTATGTTAATCACTTACCCAAGAGGAGATTCCCCAACAGGATCATCTGGACTTCAAAAATATTTGCCCACCTCTCCTGGTTGTGAAAACTAGGTGAAACAGGGCAGGACAGCACTCTGCAGTTTTAAAAGCCCTGTATAAATGGTCATTAGAAAAAAATGATGATTCTTGCTCTCATAGCACTAGTTGACTGGTACATAGGTAAGTCAATATTCAAACACGGAGAAGACATTAAAAACTTGGCCTCATGCAGATAGAGGCAAAACTTCACTGAGATGACCTCTAGCCTCCTTGTTGGAAGAGAAGATTAATATACAAGCAAATAAATCTATGTGTAAACCCTCCCACCACACCTCTGAAATTCTCCAATTAGAACTGAGCTAAACTTCTGCATGCACAGTCACTGGTCATACGTTTGCCAGTGAAGCGACAGGAAAGACATGCATGTGTGTGTGTGCACATATAAATAAATATGTGCGCGTATATTGTATATACACTCACTTTCAGGTGGGAAGGGAGTTCACTTCTTTTGTTAATTATGATGGCACACTTTTGTGGAGGTAGACACATCACTTACCATTTATGATGAAGAAAAAGTATGTTTGGAGTTCTCTGGTGGCACAGTGGTTAGGAATCTGCCTGCCAATGCAGGGGACATGGGTTCAATCCCTGGTCCAGGAAGATCCCACATGCTGCTGAGCAACTAAGCCCATGTGCCACAACTACTGAGCCTGCCCTCTAGAACCCACGAGCCACAACTACTGAGCCCGCCTGCCACAACTACTGAAGCCCGCGCACTTAGAGGCCACACTCCGCAACAAAAGAAGCCACTGCAATGAGACGCCTGCACACCGCAACAAAGAGTAGCCCCCGCTTGCTGCAGCTAGAGAAAGCCTGTGCACCGCAACTAGAGAAAGCCTGTGCGCAACAATGAAGACCCAACGCAGACAAAATTAATTAATTTTAAAAATTAATTAAAAAAAGAAAAGAAAAAGTATGTTTGGTCTTATTACCACTCTATTAAGAAAAGATTCCTGGATTTTCCAATGTTCTACTTTCATCTTCCAAGCATCAAAAACCCTGAAGCTTCACTATAATGCCATTGCCTGGGTGTATACCATGGAATCATTTTTCTATGATTCAGTTTTGATGCACTGAATGTTCCCGTCATCAGCATCCATTTCCAATCCCTACTGAAAGCTCTAGACTCTGAAAACAGGTCTGTGTTACTACTTCAAAGTTTCCTCATGACACTGTGTTACTACAAAGTCATGTTCCAGCTCTCAATGTTTGTTTTCTTCAACAGTATAACAATACTTAGTTGGTATTTGCCTTTAAAAGAAAGATGAACTTAGCTGTTTTCAAAATCCTTTTCTTAAAACTGTTCTGCAATATAGGGATAGACACAGGAGAATTAAAAAATCAAAAATACGGTTCTAACGCAATTCTAAATCCAAATATATTTCTCATTTTGATGCTGCACTCCATGTTGTTTGGTGTGATGGTCCCATTGCAGCCTTCCTAATGTTTGAGAAAATCATGTCCACATAAATTCATTACATATGCTCAGAGAAGATTGTTTTTTTAAAAAAAAGCTTTTGACTTTTCCTTCTATTTAAATAGACAGATGCCAGGGCAGTTTTTCTTCCCTAGTTCTAAATTAATTCCATGCAAGGAGAAAATGTGGGTTGAATTGGCAAATGCATTGGACTTAGAGAGCCCCACCAGGGTTCTGAAGCAAGGCTAGAGAGAGCCAAGTTCAGCTGTCACATATAAGTTCACTGTGATGCATACCTGGTTGTTCTTTGTTTTTAGTCCTATCTCAGTATTTCTATGATTTCTAGTATACCCTCAGTCCAATGTGGTCGAGGACTTAGGTTTCAAAACTCTCTATATGTTCCTGCTAAGTTTATTCTTACTAAAGCTATGGATCTGTAAATATCCATTTTCTATCTGATGAGCAGGATGTGGGGGAGGGGGCTGTCACAACAAGAAGAGATGAAGCAGACAAAGAATGTCAGATGCATTGTATTAAAAATCAAAACTCCTCCTCTCTTGAATGGCAAATTGGAATCGATCTGATCCGCACAACAGCATAAGAGAATGGAGACCTCAGTACATTAAACAATGAACACTCAAAGGGGAACAGAGCCACACTCAGGGGACTGCTGCTGCCAGGAGGCATGGCGCTGGAAAATGTGCTACTAAAGCAAACAAAGGAGAGGGTGATGTTTCCCAAGTGTCCCCCAGTTTGCTTTTGTCAGGTGATCTCTACCACTCTCACAGAAGAATAAAGAGGGTCTGGAAATGGGAAGCAGGGCACTAGAGTGACTGGTTCATATGCACAAAAGTGGTCAACCCAAAAAGCCAAAGAGAACTTTCATGCTTCAGAAAAATTGTGCAGGGAAACACACAAAGCATAGATGTGACTCATTCACTTGGCTCAGACCTGATACCTGTTTGTAAGCCATTAGCCATAAAAGCATTGTGATATTAAAAAAAATTACTTAGCCTTCTCCCCCATGACAACTGTCAATATAGGGCCTCTTACCCTAAACATGGACAGGCAAGTGACTCCTTCCAAAAAGGAGGCAACATTGGCAGAAATTTCTAAGAGGGAAAAACTTCAAGGGTACGCACCCACATAACAGTGCTCAGCATGGACTGTTCTTGTGTCTGAAAGTAGCACCCTTCTCTAAAGAGACTAAGAAATGTCATTTGGTTCTAAGGCAGGCCACTTGCAGTATCCTCATCCCGTACAGTTCCTTCTTTAGAAGACATGCCTTGCTTATATGTTTTAAAGTGTTAAGCTCCAAAAAGGTAAAGCTAGTATAATCTAATTTACCTGTCATAGCCTGAGTCAGGGTCCTCCATCTGTGGTCTCTTAATAAGTAACTCTTCAGCAAAGAATCAAGAGCAAACCCCCCGTTTTCTGGTCACTTTCAGTTGGCATCCCAAATCACAATTCAAACAAAATTAAAATAAACAAAAGGATTTCTGTGGAATTAAATTTTGCAGCAGCATGAAATAGTATTTTAATAAAACAACCAACAGACAATAATGGCCTCTCTAAAATTAAAGCAAGATGAGGACTTAGAAACATATGGGACTTATTTAGCATCTGTTATGAGACTGAAAAACTCATCAAAATGGACTTTTCCTTCTCCCTCTACTTCCATTAAGAGTTATTTAGATTCTGCTCTAGAAGAGATGGCATAATGTGCCTAAAGCAGACCTCTCTTGACTTGTGCGCTCGAGCCCGTTCCTACTCAGTCTTATCAATCTACCCTAGTTGCTCAAGCAGAAAAGCCACACATTATCCCTTATTTGTTGCTTCCATTTTACTACAATATCCTATCAATCAGCAAGTTCTGTTGATTATATTTCCCAAATCCATCTACTTCTTTCTCCCTGCCTCCATTACAACCACCATGGTCTAAACCAGAGCTGTATGATAGAACTTCCTGCAGTGATGGAGATGTTCTATATGTGTACTGTCTAATATGGCAGACACCAGCCACATGTTTCTATTGAGCACCTGAAATGTGGCTAGCGTAACTGGAAAAAAATGACTTTAGGTTAATAAATTTTGGGTGGGGGAGGGGATACATTAATGTTTTTAATTGTCTTTCCATACCCTATTTCTTGAGATATGTTAGATTGGCTCTCTCCCCCTCTCTTGACCCTAGCCTCATGTCATCTTGCTACTCTTCCTTCTTTCTCCTCTTATCCTTCTCTTACTCCACAAACTTCTGCTTATCTCTGATGTTCTCATGCAGAAGATTTTAGCTAGTTCTTTTAACTGTTTTTTAAAAAACTGTAGTAAAATATACACATAAAATCTACCATTTTAATCATTTTAAGTGTACAGTTCAGAAGAGGTAAGTACATTCACATTGTTGTACAACCATCCTCCAGAAATCTTCATCTTGCAAAACTGAAACTATACCCATTAAACTACTACTCCCCTCTCCCAGCACCCAGCAACCACAATTCTACTTTCTGTCTCTATGAATTTGACTACTCTACGTACCTCATGTAAATGGAATCATATAGTATTTATCTTTTTGTGACTGGCATGTTTCAGTTAGCATAATGTCCTCCAGGCTCATCCATATTGTAGCATGTGTCAGATATGTTAATTAAGTTTGAATTAAATTTAAACTGCCACATATGGCTAGTGGCTACCATACTGGAGCCAAGTGTAAATCATCATCATCTTTCTCCTAGTTTCCCACACTCACACTTTGCTCCCTAAAATTTATTCCCTACATATCAGTCAAATTGATCTTTTAAAAATACAAATCACAATGTACCAAATCAGCCCATGCCCCATCATCACCTTAAAACACTCCCCTGGGTTTATTTTTTTCATGGCACTCATAGATATCTGAAATAATCTTTATTAATTGCTTCTTTATTATCTGTTTCTTCCTCTAAAATATAAGGCCTATGAGAGCCGAAATTGGTCAGTATTGTATCCTTTTTAACTCAAGCAGTGCCTGGCACATAAGTAGAGCTCAATAAGTAATTGCTAAAGTAATAAATCAATGAATTTGGAATAGACATTTTTTAAATTTTAATTTTATCTTCTATGTTTTGCTTTACAGCAATCCTCCACTAATGGAGGTGATTAGTGAGTCCATCCATTAAAATAACAAGTGCTTTGAGCTTTTGCACCTAACATGCCAGCGGGCTGTCACTGTATATCCATGCCCTCTTACAGAGTCCCCTTGTGACCACTGGCACAAATCTGACAGAGAACTGACCAACATCAGGCACACAGGCTACAGACACTGGAATTAGGTCCTTGAACTATCTGAGCAGCTTAGGAGTACCAAGGTCTAAACCAGAGCTTCTAAAACAGTAGTAGGTCCTTACTGGGTGACAGGTATAACAAGATGAGGGAACCTGAATACCCACAGCCCCCAGGCCTGTTGACTGCATCCTCTACAAATCTTATCCATTTAACTCTGTGCGCTGAACAAATATCACCATTTTCTACGTGCCTCAAGATACAAAACTTGTTGAGAAGCACTGCTAACCCACTGAACCCACCCTTTAATAAATGTGATCAAACCACAAACCCTCAAAATATCATTCAAATATTTAGAAATCAGTCACTTCTCTCATACCCATAGTGAACAGGGAGAAAGATGAAAATATACCAGTTACAAATTTGACTTTAGTTATGGCAATCACCATTCTAAGCATCTTTCAATGAAAAACACTAATATTTTTTTAAAACTCACAAATAACGCAGCTGAGCTAAGGGAAGGGAGAGGCCTTGGCTGGTACAGTCAGCATGTGCAGCAGACCCATAATGGGCAGAGCAGGGACAGGGGCTTGTCCCAGATGACTGTTAGGTTGAAGAGGCTGGACTCAGGAGATAGCCCATGTGGCCAGGAAATTGAGGAAATAAGTAAACAAGAATAACAGGAGCAGGGTTCTCACTGTTGCAGAAGGAGATACAAATGTGGAAAGGGATACAACTAGGATAAGCCTTGTGGTGTTAAACTAGAAATTAGAGGTATTGGTACGAACTCGAGCTTTTTAATATCTATAGTTAGATAGATATAGAAAGACATACAGATGTTTGTGTGTATATAGTATGTGTGTACATACCTATATATTTCCCAGTTCTTCCTACTGAGAGGGCCTAGAAGCTATGATACCTCAGTACCAATAAGCACATCTACCACCCAGAACCTTGGTTTCTAAAAATACCACTCTCCACCAAAAAGAACCAGGGTTCTTTAGAGAAGGGACTGATTCCAGGGCAGGGGCAAGAAAGTACTAGATAAGCCTAGAACATCTAATCATAGCAGAAAGTAAAAAATTGCTCAAGGAATGATAGAGACATTTCAAAAGGACTCGGGAGACAGTTTGAAAGGGCTCCCACTGGACAAATCTGGGACATATTGGGCATCAAAATAAATATTGATAGCAATGGTTTAAAACATGCTGAGAAAATTAAAATCCATGACATACTGTATAAATAAATAATTTTTTACTGTGGAATTAAATTAATAAATTTAGAAGTAATGATGAGGTTAGAAAATAATCTGTGCAACTAAAAGCAGAGGGTAAAAGTCTGATGAAGAATTGGATATTTAGATAATCTCAAAGTATTTCCATATCACAAACTTATAAGTCACTTATAAATTCCTGAAAACAAAATATTAATTAACTTTAGAGAGGAGAAACCTGGCACAACTCTCTTGACCAAGAGACAGAAGTTATCATCACCAGCACTGAACACGTTGATGCCCCGATATGATTCCTCAAGAGGAACACAGCATTGTATCTGAGGTCTTCAGACCCAAAGCACAACGCCTCATCGTGAGCAACATGGACAAGGTAAGAGGCAGGTGTTCTTCAAAAATGTCAGCTTATCAAAGTTAAAAAAAAAAAAAAGACTGAAAAAGACTAAGGAACTGTTCCTAACTAAAAGAGACCAAGAGACATGACGAAAACAATGTGTAACACTCTAAGTTGGATCCCAGAGCAAAAAGGACAGGGAAAAATAAAAGAAGGATTTTGTCTTTTTTTGTCTTTTTTTCTCTTCTAGGAAATATACACTGAAATATTTCAAGATATTGGAACATGTCTACAACTTACTCTCAAATGATTCAGAAAAAAATACATATAGAGAGATATATGGATATATGTCAGAGCTTGACATTTTTGAAGAGCTGAGAAAGAATAATAAGGCAAAAATGAGGTAAAATGTTCAAATTTGGTGAATCTGGGTAAAGGGCATATGGGAATCTTTGTACCAGGCTTACAACTTTTTCTTGAAGTTTGACATTGTTTAAAAATGTTTAAGTTAACCAAAAATATACAGGTAAAAAATAAATAATTTTTTATTTGGCATTTTCTTGGAACCCTCAAGCATGCACAAAATACATGTATAATACAGGGGCCATGAATTAGCTGGAAAAATTTTTTTCTCACATTTTCCTTAGATGAATGAGAACATAAAGATCAATTAGTGAGCTAAGAGGTTTTGAAAATTATCTAGATTTAATTCAGGCAACTGACCTAATTTTTTTCCAAAACCTTCTTTTGATATCAAAGAATGTCTAAAGAAAGAACTACCAACACACAGAATGGAAAATCTAATACCTGACTTTGGCTAACATGTGATTATACCATGAGAGAAAGGGGCAAAGATAACATACGGAAATACCAAGAGGCAGAAACAGTTGAGAAAAGCACTGCATGTACTGACAATGCAAGAAAGAAGAGGCCAAGGCAAACCTGATGATAGGAATCAGACAGTCTGAAAAGGCAGTATCATCTGTCTTTAAGCAAGACGTCCCAGCACTAGGAATCATCTCTAAGAGCTCTTGAAAGGGACCCCAGAGGCCACCTGGGCAAATTTCCCAATGTAAAGAGGACCCATACAGGTCTGGGAAGGTGTCCAGATCAGTGCCCTTGGACAGACCAGAAAGGGAAGGAGGAAGAAGCTACTTAGGCTCTTGGGATGATGGAGTTGGAGCTTTGCTACAGACCCAAAGGACCCTCGAAATGTCTGTATTTTAACATTCATGCCACTGGTGCCACCTCCAGACTCCTCTCCCTCCTTCCCTTCTCTCCACCCAGAGTCAGTGAGACCAGGTATGTGACACTGCTTTGAAAGCTCTAAGCTTTGTATAAACATAAACCATTATGGAGCACAACTTCTCTAGACACTGTAGCAAAGTGCACCTTCCTCTTTCTCTTCTCCTGTTGCAACTCCCAAGCAAAATATTATTCTCTCTACCCAGCTTCTCTCACTATCCACTTATCTAAAATACAACCTCTCTGCATTGGATTCTGCATGACTCAATTCTTCCAGAAAGCCTTACACTGACTCACCTTACAACCTAGAAAATGGACACGCAGAAATGAGATGCTTAGAATGGGCCCAGCCTTGTGTTTAACCTTTTCATCCATGAGTCACTTAACACTCATCACTAACAACAAACATAAACAGACCCAGCCAAGACTTTACTTAACCCCACAGCATTGTAGCTCACCCAATGTTTCAAGTCACAATGTCACTATTTAGTGTCAAGTGCTTGCACAGATCACTAATTCAGTAGGCAAGTTTTTGGATGTAAGGGTCAAAGGACAGTGGTACTTTAAAAGAAAGAATAAAGGCATCACCTGAACCAAGTCTGGGCAGTACCAAGTCCAGGGGAATGTGTTATACTTTACAGGCTAAGCAATTTGAGTAAAAAAAGTGGTATATGTTTTGCATCTTAACACATTGGCTTAACAAAGTGCTCATTTTTTTTTTTTTATTAATTTATTTATTTATGGCTGTGTTGGGTGTTTGTTTCTGTGCAAGGGCTTTCTCTAGTTGTAGCAAGCGGGAGCAACTCTTCATTGCGGTGTGCGGGCCTCTCACTATCGCGGTCTCCCTTGTTGCGGAGCACAGGCTGCAGGTGCGCAGGCTCAGTAATTGTGGCTCACGGGCCCAGTTGCTCCGCGGCATGTGGGATCCTCCCAGACCAGGGCTCGAACCCGTGTCCCCTGCACTAGCGGGCATATTCTCAACCACTGCGCCACCAGGGAAGCCCCTAAAGTGCTTATGTTTGAGATAAAAGGTGTCAAACTCATTTTGCTGTCAGTAAGATGAAAAAGATGCAGCATGCCATTTCTTGAGCCAACATGTTCATTCACAGGGTTATAACCAAGCAGAAGGGGAATAACAGATTATGGCTCCGCTCTGTTCATCTCAGTAGCCTTCAGGTTAACTCCTTTAACTGCTCTTCCTTACAGAATGAGAGAAAAAAATACTTTTTAGGTAGGCTGGGGTTTTTTAAGGAAAGAGAAAGATTACTTTTAAAGTACTTACATCTCCCACACCTACACTCCACAAGAGGAATTCTTTTTAGATTTGTGAAATTGCTTTGAGATAATCTGGCCCTGATTTTTAATTTTACAAATTAGTAAAGAAAAAGACAGATGGGGAAAGGATGTTAACATCTGCACTGCCTCTTCTTCTCCTCCACTCCAGCACATTCCCACATATCTTAGAGTTGGACTGCAAATATTCAAGTCTCAATCCTTTGTACTTTGTGACTTTGGTCAAGTTATTTAACCTCGTGGATGAGACAGACATGACGTCTTCTCACAACCACTGCTTCCAATATTTACATTCTATGATTCACTACTCCTAGGTTAAAAGTTCATTAAGTGTGCCTCTCTCAAAGACACACATTGCCTCACAAATTGACCATAAAAAGTCAAATTTCCCTAAAATCCCTCAAACCCACTGACTGATCCTTTTGGAGACCCACTCTCATTTTCTCTAGAACCTAGGCCCCCTTGTTTATTCTCACAGCTGATCTCATGGTTCCTTGATAAAAGAAGTTTGTTTTACTCGGCCTCTAAACCACCACAGGAACCTCTTGAACAATTGCTGCCTACATTAGAAGCCACCTTCCATGAATGTGAGCAAATAAGTTCACTACAGAAGCCAACCTAAAATTCCCTTAGGCTTTTAGCCAATATTTTAAAACTCCATCTATGTTTCAAAATTACGGTTTGGGTTTTTTTCTTTAATTGGCTTAAAATATTGATGTCTACATTTTCTAGTTATGTCTTTGATGATACTGTTAGGTTTATGAGGAGGGGCATTTTCTAGTTATGTCTTTGATGACAGTGTTAAGTTTATGAGGAGGAGCAATGCAGGCAGTATAATTACAAATTTTGGAAATTTTGCATTTTGAGACCTGTTCTCTATAAATTTCGGATCCAGTTTTGCAGGCTTATCAGTAACTTCTACAATGAAAACAAAACAAACAAGATACGAAGATGCCATCATAGTCAACGGCTTCTATACTCTACAACGAACAGCCAGAAAAAACCCACCACAGTAAACTGCTAAACTCACAATTAGAAACATGTTGAAAGTGCCAAATGGTATTTATATCGAGACAAGGAAAGTTCCCGCAATCACACAGGTTGGGCTCAGAGGAAACTATCTTCACTGAAGCCCCTTGCGCTCTGATATAAACCCACCACCTAACCCTGAGCCTTCACTCAACTCCTGTAGGCCTCAATTCCCTAATCCACAAGACATAAGGAGGGACCAAGGTGATCTCAGAGATTATTTCTAGTCCTAACATACATTCAATCATGATTATAGCCAAGCAACTAAAAAACTTGCTAACAGTGAATTTGTCAGTTTTTCATTTGGCAATCATACCGATAACGTCAAAAAATGTATGACTACTTATCATCAAGATGTCCTGTGGGATGCTGTTCATCATACACTGTCCTCTTTTATGACTCCCTGGGAAAATCTTTTGTCTTGTGTCTCATTATTAGGAATAGCCAGCCCTCCTTCACTACAGAACCTTAAGGGCACTATGATTCACATAGTTGATTATGTTTCTCTCCTTGCACTGGCTGCAGGAAAACTGAGAACCCGATCTTTGACTCACCTCTAACAAATGGTGTAGGGCCCTATGAGATGCATTGGGGGGGGGGGGGGTCCTAACTTAACCCTTTGTTTCATCCCACTTTCCCTTCTCCCCATTTCCTCACTTACCTTTTTTCATCTTTTTCTATTGTTTATATCTTTGAAAACTAGTTTTAACCTTTTTTGACACAAAGGAGATATTTCAAGCTATTTTCATTTACTGACATCAATGCTAAACAGCAAAATCGTTCTTTTAGTGACTTGCATTTTTCAAACACTGTCGCTATACCAACACATAAGAGCATCCAAGCACCCATTTAATGTTCTCTTATACATAATTCTATGCCAAGATTTAGATCACAATTGTCACTTTGAGTATCATTATCATTACTACAATACTTATCAGCCCTTACATTTACAAAGATCTTCATAGTATTTTTCTAGTGAGCCTTCACATTTGTTATCTCATTTGATTTTCTCAACAATCATATGAAATAGTTGCAGCAGTTATTAATATGATTATCTTCATGCTTACAGATGAGGAAAACAGGCTTGGAGAGGTTAAACAGCTTGCCCACACTGACAAAGTTAATAAGACAAGACCACACGCTTTTTTCCCAAGTCTAGTATTTTTCCCCATAACTACAAATTTTCGTCTCTTATATAGTTTACTCTTTGAAATTTTCTCCTAGGATCCATGACTCAGATGTTTTATTTAGTTGGTTTTCTAAGTAGTATCAGACTGCTAGTCAAAATCATGTCAATTACTCTTTGGTAATGGAACCTCAGCATGATGAGAACTAGACAGCCAAGACGCTGGAAAATTTTGTAACCATTAGAAAATGCATGAGTAATTTATTTCCTCCATTGGAATTCAGTGATGGCATTAAGAAAACTCATTCCTGCAACTTAACAAGGAACATAAATGCTTTAATGTGGTCTGCTAGTAGTCACACAGAGTAAAACTGCCTTTTGAGTCACTAGAACTAGTAAAAACCATTTAGTAGTAGAAGATGAAATTTAGACAAGGCAGGCTGAAGAGAAGATCTAACTAACTGTTTCTTGATGATGAGCTCACTAGTGAGCTCAACCACATCTAAGAGAAAGAATCACGAAGTTCAAATCATATTCATTTCCAAGTCATTGACATTGCTAATGTGTGAGAGGATGAAATGTTGACAACTTGAACTCCTGAGACCCTGAATAAACCAGAGTCTATTCATTCTACAAGTCATGAATTTGGAAAGTAAGGGAACACTGCACAGGAAATTTTTCTGAGTTTTAATTTCTTCAGATAAAATAAGGAACAGGAAGGTCAAACAACACTTTCTAACAACATTCTATGATTGCATGAATACTTATTAGCGCCACCTACTTGAAATATTATCATTTCAACAACTGGCCAGAATTTTAAAATATATTTATATAATGTGTGGGTAATGGGTAATGTTCCAGCACATTTAAATCATTATTCAGGAATTTGACTATTTTTCTTTAATCAACTTCAAACATTACTGGTTTGAATTACTAGATCCTGCCCACGAGACAATGTATTCGTATGTATCTTCTCTCAGCAGACTGTGCATTGGATGCTCAAGTTAATTCTGCTTTCCAATATCTTGACAGTAAGGATGAACAGCAGTAAGCTGGTCTCTTACTTAGCTAATTAACTTTTTATATACATATAGCCTGTATTCTCCTCAACTAATCTATAAAACTCTATGAAGATAGGACCATATATGTCTGTTGAACACCTGTATGCTCAGTGCTTGACACACAGTCATTAGAATACATATATATGGCGAAAAAATGAAAAAAAAATTATCAACAAAGACAAGTTGCAAAACTGAAACAGAGAAATACTGGCTCTTCCCTAGAGAAGGTTAAAGGGTGCTATGCCTAGGCTCAAACCCTGTATAACGACCCGTCTATGCCTAAGGGAGAGTGAATGGTAAGAAAGAGCCAAGCAAGGATAAGAAAACTGCATGGCTTCCTGCTTCTTACTGAAGTAGAACTTTATAGCATTGCCTCAAAGTATGGAGATAACAAGGTATGAAGCGAAGAGCCAAGTCTCCTTCTGGCTACTCCTTATCTATGTTACCTTAGGCAAGTTACTTAACTTTCCTGAACCTTGATTTCCTCCACTGCAAAATGGGGCAGGGGTAACAGTATTTATGGCATAGAGTTGTTGATGAGGACTAAAAAGACAATGGGTGTAAAATGTCTAGCTTATAGCATGACCTCAATAAGCAGTGGCTAGTATTATTAATTAATTAGTTTGAAGTAAATTTCTAGACTATCACTCCACCAGGTTTTTAAAAGAATAAGAATCTCTGAGAGGGGCCCAGTTAATCATATATACATATTCATATGTGTATATATATATATGAGAAATCCAGTCAGAATAATCATTAGGAGCATCCTTGGAAAAAAAAAAAGCAGAAGTCCTAGCACACAAGGAAGAAGCCTACTGTTGGGAGAGGTCTGCAGAAAGATAATAGGCAGTTGCGTCCCTTCGCTTTGCTGACAGAGTGTGCAGAAGGAGACAGCTCTGCAGCAGCTGGAACCTCACCAAGCACCCTTGTTTTTCTCTTTCTCTCTCTCTTGGGTATTCCTCTCTAAGGCAGGTGACCTTTCATGATCCCAGAAAGACAGGTCTGAGCTTGCAGACTCCCAAAGATGGCTCTGGGTCATGTTATGTTACACACACACAAAAAAGTAGATTAAGTCCACATAATGATGGTCTGTCTGGAATGGAAAGTTGAGAAGAAGCTACTGAAGGTTTTCAAGCAAAAACTGTAGAAAAGGCAGTGACTCCAGGACTATATTGGCCTCTTTGGTACAGACCCTTGTCCTAATAAAATGGCAAAATACGGGGCTGATAAATCAGAAGCTTTGAGCACAAAGAACAGTCATTCTGAATGTGTGATCTGGTATTTCTGTGTAACTGACTATTTACTGACAGAGTGACTTGAATAAGTCACTGAAGTACCTGAAAAATACCTGAAAAAGCCTAAGAGTAAAGTACTGAATTACAGAACACAAAGGAAGATTTAGGAACTCTGGAAAATACAAGGTCTTGACTTAAAGATACACAGCAGACCTATCTGGGACTTCTACAAGATCAAAAAGTTTCTATAAAGACAGAAACCCACAAATATCATCATGGGAGGAAACCAAAGCATGATAGCAGGTGAAGACCAAGGAGTTCTGAACTCCCTTCAGAAAGGAAAAAAGAAGCAAGGCTGACTCAACTGAAAGCCAACACTGTTGAGGGTCGTAGAATCTCCCTTCATCTGCTCCTTTCCAAAGGTTGCCCATGGACCCAAGGGATGTGGGCAAAAAGGTGATGACATCAAAATGTGTGTGTTCACACCTGTATTGAATCACACAGTTTGTTGGAATCAGTGCATGTTTAACTTTGAAAAGTTGAGGACCTTTTTGAGGACCCCTCTATTGATTTTCCATCCTCAGGTCAGGAGGATTTTTCTCCCTATACTTTAAAAGGACATAAGCAGGGTGGGGCAGGAGAATTACAGAATTATAAACTGACCAAAGCCTTAGACTGCCAGGAAACAGAAATAAAGGCTATCTTTTGAAATACAAAAGGGCAAATTAGAAACTGGTGGACAGAACTCTAAGGTGGCAATAGAAAGAAAAGGGAATAATGATGAATTTAGTTTCTGTGTGTGTGTGTGCGCTTTCATTTTACTTTTTTTAACATCTTTATTGGAGTATAATTGCTTTACAATGGTGTGTTAGTTTCTGCTGTATAACAAAGTGAAGCAGCTATACGTGTACATATACCCCCATATCCCCTTCCTCTTGTGCCTCCCTCCCACCCTCCCTATCCCACCCCCGCTAGGTGGTCACAAAGCACGGAGCTGTTCTCCCTGTGCTATGCAGCTGCTTCCCACTAGCTATCTATTTTACATTTGGTAGTGTATATATGTAAATACTACTCTCTCACTTTGTCCCAGCTTACACTTCCCCCTCCCCATGTCCTCAAATCCATTCTCTACACCTGCATCTTTATTCCTGTACTGCCCCTAGGTTCATCAGAACCATTTTTTCCTTTTTTCTTAGATTCCATATATATGTGTTAGCATACAGTATTTGTTTTTCTCTTTCTGACTTACTTCACTCTGTATGACAGACTCTAGGTCTATCCAACTCATTACAAATAACTCAATTTCATTTCCTTTTATGGCTGAGTAATATTCCATTGTATATATGAGCCACATCTTCTTTATCCATTCATCTGTTGATGGACACTTAGGTTGCTTCCATGTCCTGGCTATTATAAATAGTGCTGCAAGAAACATTGTGGTACATGACTCTTTTTGAATTATGGTTTTCTCAGGGTACATGCCGAGTAGTGGGATTGCTGGGTGGTATGGTAGTTCAATTTTTAGTTTTTTAAGGAACCTCTGTACTGTTCTCCAGAGTGGCTGTATCAATTTACATTCCCACCAACAGTGCAAAAGGGTTCCCTTTTCTCCACACCCTCTCCAGCATTTATTGTTTCTAGATTTTTTGATGATGGCCATTCTGACTGGTGTGAGGTGATACCTCATGGTAGTTTTGATTTGCATTTCTTTAATGATTAGTGATGTTGAGCATTCCTTCATGTGTTTGTTGGCAATCAGTATATCTTCTTTGGAGGAAAGTCTATTTAGGTCTTCTGCCCATTTTTGGATTGGGTTGTTTGTTTTTTTGATATTGAGCCGCATGAGCTGCTTGTATATTTAGGAGATTAATCCTTTGTCAGTTGCTTCATTTGCAAATATTTTCTCCCATTCAGAGGGTTGTCTTTTTGTCTCCTTTATGGTTTCCTTTCCTGTGCAAAAGCTTTTAAGTTTCATTTGTTTATTTTTGTTTTTATTTCCATTACTCTAAGAGGTGGGTCAAAAAGGATCTTGCTCTGATTTATGTCACAGAGTGTTCTGCCTATGTTTTCCTCTAAGAGTTTCATAGTGTCTGGCTTTACATTTAAGTCTTTAATCCATTTTGAGTTTATGTTTGTGCATGGTGTTAGGAAGTGTTCTAATTTCATTCTTTTACCTGTAGCTGTCCAGTTTTCCTAGCACCAATTATTGAAGAGGCTGTCTTTACTCCATTGTATATTCTTGCCTCTTTTATCAAAGGTAAGGTGACCATATGTGCGTGGGTTTATCTCTGGGCTGTCTATCTTATTCCACTGATCTATATTTCTGTTTTTGTGCCAGTACCATACTGTCTTGATTACTTTATTTATTGTAGTATAGTCTGAAGTCAGGGAGCCTGATTCCTCCAGCTCCATTTTTCTTTCTCAAGATTGCTTTGGTTATTGGGGGTCTTTTGTGTTTCCATACAAATTGTGAAATTTTTTGTTCTAGTTCTGTGAAAAATGCCATTGGTAGTTTGATCGGGATTGTACTGAATCTGTAGATTGCTTTCAGTAGTGTTGTAAGTTTCACAATGTTGATTCTTCCAGTACAAGAACATGGTATATCTGTCCATGTGTTTATATCATCTTTAATTTCTTTCATCAGTGTCTTATAGTTTTCTGCATACAGGTCTTTTGTCTCCTTAGTTTGGTTTATTCCTAGATATTTTATTCTTTTTGTTGCAATGGTAAATGGGAGTATTTCCTTAATTCTCTTTCAGATTTTTTGTCGTTACTGTGTAGGAATGCCAGAGATTTCTGTGCATTAATTTTGTATCCTGCTACTTTACCAAATTCATCAATTACCTCTAGCAGTTTTCTGGTAGCATCTTTAGGATACTCTACGTATAGTATCATGTCACCTGCAAACAGTGACAGTTCTGCTTCTTCTTTGCTGATTTGGATTCCTTTTATTTCTTTTTCTTCTCTGATTGTGTGACTAAAACTTCCAAAACTATGTTGAATAGTGGTAACAGTGGGCAACCTTGTCATCTTCCTGATTTTAGAGGAAATGGCTTCACTTTTTCACCACTGAGGACAATGTTGGCCGTGGGTTTATCATATATAGCTTTTATTACGTTGAGGTAGGTTCCCTCTTTGCCTACCTTCTGGAGAGTTTTTATCATAAAGGGTGTTGAATTTGGTTGAAAGCTTTTTCTGCATCTACTGAAATTATCATATGGTTTTCATCCTTCAATTTGTTAATAAGGTGTATCACATTGATTGATTTGCATATATTGAAGATTCTTGGCACTGCTAGGATAAAGCCCACTTGATCATGGTGTATGATCCTTTTTTTTTGCGATATGCAGCCCTCTCACTGTTGTGGCCTCTCCCATTGTGGAGCACAGGCTCCGGACGTGCAGGCTCAGGGGCCATGGCTCATGGGCTCAGCCGCTCTGCGGCATGTGGGATCTTCCCAGACCAGAGCATGAACCCATGTCCCCTGCATCGGCAGGCAGACTCTCAACCACTGCACCACCAAGGAAGCCCTGTATGATCCTTTTAATGTGCTGTTGGATTCTGTTTGCTAGTATTTTGTTGAGGATTTTTCCATCTATGTTCATCAGTGATATTGGCCTGTAGTTTTCTTTTTTTGTGACATCTTTGTGTGGTTTTGCTATCAGGGTGATGGTGGCCTCGTAGAATGAGCTTGGGAGTGTTCCTCCCTCTGCTAAATTCTGGAAGAGTTTGAGAAAGATAGGTGTTAGCTCTTCTCTAAATGTTTGATAGAATTCACCTGTGAAGCCATCTGGTACCTGGGCTTTTGACTGTTGGAAGATTTTCTTTTCACAGTTTCAATTTCAGTGCTTGTGATTGGTCTGTTCAAATCTTCTATTTCTTCTTGGTTCAGTCTTGGAAGGTTGTACTTTTCTAAGCATTTGTCCATTTCTTCCAGGTTGTCCATTTTATTGGCATATAGTTGACTGTAGTACTCTCTCATGATCCTTTGTATTTCTGCAGTGTCAGTTGTTACTTCTCCTTTTTCATTTCTAATTCTGCTGATTTGAGCCTTCTCCCTTTTTTTCTTGATGAGTCTGGCTAATGGTTTATCAATTTTGTTTACCTTCTCAAAGAACCTGCTTTTAGTTTTATTGATCTTTGTTATCATTTCCTTCATTTCTTTTTCATTTATTTCTGATCTGATCTTTATGATTTCTTTCCTTCTGCTAACTTTGGGGGGGTTTTGCTCTTCTTTCTTTAATTAATTTAGGTGTAAGGGTAGGTTGTTTATTTGAGATTTTTCTTGTTTCTTGAAGTAGGACTGTATTGCTATAAACTTCCCTCTTAGAACTGCTTTCGCTGCACCTCATAGGTTTTGGGTCGTCGTGTTTTCATTGTCATTTGTTTCTAGGTCTTTTTTATTTCCTCTTTGATTTACTCAGTGACTGTTGGTTATTTAGTAGTGTACTGTTTAGTGTCCATGTGTCTGTATTTTTTATATTTTTTTTCCTGTAACTGATATCTAGTCTCACAGCGCTGTGGTCGGAAAAGATACTTGATATGATTTCAATTTGCTTAAATTTACCAAGGCTTGATTTGTGACCCAAGATATGATCTATCCTGGAGAATGTTCCATGAGCACTTGAGAAGTAGTGTATTCTGTTGTTTTTGGATAGAATGTTCTATAAATATCAATTAAGTCCATCTGGTCTAATGCGTCATTTAAAGCTTGTGTTTTCTTATTTATTTTCATTTTAGATGATCTGTCCATTGGTGAAAGTGGGGTATTAAAGCCCCCTACTATGATTGTGTTACTGTCAATTTCCCCTTCTATGGCTGTTAGCATTTGCCTTATGTATTGAGGTGCTCCTATGTTCGGTGCATAATCATTTACAATTGTTATATCTTCTTGCACTGATCCTTTGATCATCATGTTGTGTCATTCTTTGTCTCCTGTAATAGTGTTGATTTTAAAGTCTATTTTGTCTGGTATGAGCATTGCTACTCCAGGTTTCTTCTGATTTCCATTTGCATGGAATATCTTTTTCCATATCCTCACTTTCAGTCTGTATGTGTCCCTAGGTCTGAAGTGGGTCTCTTGTAGACAGCATATATATGGGTCTTGTTTTTGTATCCATTCAGCCAGTCTATGTCTTTTGGTTGGATCATTTATTTAATCCATTTACCTTTAAAGTAATTATTGATATGTATGTTCCTATTACCGTTTTCTTAATTGTTTGGGGTTTGTTTTTGTAGGTCTTTTCCTTCTCTTGTATTTCCTGCCTAGAGAAGTTCCTTTACCATTTCTTGTAGAGCTGGTTTGGTGGTGCTGAATTCTCTTAATTTTTGCTTGTCTGTAAAGGTTTTAATTTTTCTGTCGAATCTGAATAAGATCCTTGCTGTGTAGAGTAATCTTGGTTGTAGGTTTTTCCCTTCCATCACTTTAAATATCTTCTACTACTCCTTTCTGGCTTGCAGAGTTTCTGCTGAAAGATCAGCTGTTAACCTTATGGAGTTGTCCTTGTATGTTATTTGTTCCTTTTCCCTTGTTGCTTTTAATATTTTTTCTTTTTATTTAATTTTTGATAGTTTGATTAATATGTGTCTTGGCATGTTTCTCCTTGGATTTATCCTGTTTGGGACTCTCTGCGCTCCCTGGAGTTGATTGACTATTTCCTTTCCCATGATAGGGAAGTTTTCAACTATAATCTCTTCAAAGATTTTCTCAGACCCTTTCTTTTACTCTTCTTCTGGGACCTCTATAATTCGAATGTTGGTGTGTTTAATGTTGTCCCAGAGGTCTCTGAGACTGTCCTCAATTCTTTTCATTCTTTTTTCTTTATTCTGCTCTGCGGCAGTTATTTCCACTATTTTATCTTCCAGGTCACTTATCCGTTCTTCTGCCTCAGTTATTCTGCTAAATCCTTCTAGAGAATTTTTAATTTCATTTATTGTGTTGTTCATCATTGTTTGTTTGCTCTTTACTTCTTATAGGTCCTTGTTAAACATTTCTTATATTTTCTCCATTCTATATCCAAGATTTTGAATCATCTTTATTATCATTATTCTGAATTCTTTTTCAGATAGACTGCCTATTTCCTCTTCATCTGTTTGGTCTGGTGGGTTTTTACCTTGCTCCTTCATCTGCTGCATATTTCTCTGTCTCCTCATTTTGTTTAACTTGCTCTGTCTTGGGTCTCCTTTTCGCAGGCTGCAGGTTCATATTTCCCATTGTTTTTGGTGTCTGCGCCAGTGGGGGAGGTTGGTTCAGTGGCTTGTGTAGGCTTGCTGGTGGAGTGGACTGATGCCTGTGTTCCAGTGGGTAGGGCTGGATCTTGTTCTTCTGGTTGGCAGGGCCATGTCCGGTGGTGTGTTTTGGGGTGTCTGTGAACATAGTAATGTCTTTAGGCAGCTTCTCTGCTAATGGGTGGGGTTGTGTTCCTGTCTTGCTAGTTGTTTGGCATGAGGCATCCAGGACCGGAGCTTGCAGGCCGTTGGGTGGAGCTGGTATTGGAGACCTCTGGGAGGGCTCTCGTGGGACCAGGAGGTCTCTGGTGGTCCAATGTCCTGGTCTCGGCTCTCCCACCTTGGAGGCTCAGGCCTGATACCCGGCCAGAGCACCAAGACCCTGCCAGCCACACAGCTCAGAAGAAAAGGAAAAAAAGGAAGAAAAAAAAAAAAAACAGATAGAACCCCAAACCAAATGGTAAAAGCGAAACTAAACAGACAAAAATTACACAAGGAAACATACACACACACACGTCTCCACTCTTGTCTCTGAAGGACTCCAGGGCAGAGTCTGTCGGGTTCATCTCCAAATGGACTAGAGGAGATGGGACGTGGTGATGGATGAGGAGGTGGCCAAGAGATAGACTTCAGCTAACACAGGTGCTGTTATTCCCCCAGAGAGAGGTGACACTCATGCCCGAGGTCATACAGCCACACAGCAGCAGAGCTGGGACTTTGCTCTAGATGTCCTGCTGCACAGGCCACTTCTTTCCCACTCAGGACGGACCTGTAATTATTTCTGGAAACAATGGCAGGCTAAATGATTCCAAATACATTATGGGTAACAGTTGAGAAAAAAGTATGCCGGCTCAGTCTGTTTCCCAATGACCTAAGAACACAGGACGTTCCTCCTGACATGATGTGACAGGAAGCTCCCAGCACCACAGGGTAGTGGCTCCTCCCTCAAAAGTAAACGCGCACTGCTAGGGAACCGGCCTGCAGGTGCACCTTCAAGCCGTTGTGCAGCCAAGCATTTAGTTTTTTAAATGCTGTGTTTTAAATGCTGAGGGGACATTCTAGGCACAGCTGACAAGGATCATGGGGTAGCAGGAGGGGTTGAGACAGAGACAAGAACTGTCAGCACAGATGTGACAGGTTAAGCTTAAGAATGCATGACTCCTCACTGCAGTGATAAATTCTCATGTGTGTGGCCAAGGAACAAATTTCCACAAAAATCAGTCTCAAAAGTTTCACCTGCAAAGATCTGTTTGTATACATAAAATAATATTCATAATTAAATAAATGTCTGGTCTCATTAGATGACTGCTACAAATCCAGGGCAAGGGAAGGAAAGCAGCATAGTACTCCAGGTACCTTTCTACAAAGTGCTTCTTAATCCCCCATGTATGTACGCATGTTTTGCAAGCCTCTAGGCTTTGAGGTAAACACATCTTTGCTATTAATAATCTGTGAACACAACGATATGAAACGAAAAATTATCAAAATGATGGTGCTTCCCATCTACATACAGCCCAAATACAGAAATTGCTGGTGCCACCTATTGTTGAAAACACAGAACTGAAAGGCTAGCTTAGGAGCTGACTTCCATACAGTGAAACTCTGCTCTATTATCTACTCACATATGAAGTTCAAAACCTACTGTCCAGGAGAGCCGAATAAAGAGAGTCCACTCTACTCTAAAATAAACCTGTGATGGATATTAACAGCTCTTACATAATGCTTTATGGAATACAAGAAGATTCTAGCAATAATTAACAGTTTTAATTTAAAAAATCATGAGGTAGCTTTATATATACCATTAGAGGATGAGCTCCAAAGTAAGTTGTTAGATATAAAAAACAAGGTTCAGAATGGTATGTACGATATGCTACAATTTATGAAAAAACGGAATATGCACATACGTGCCTAGAAGATCTCAAGAAGGAAATACAGAGCACCAACATTCGCCATCTCTTAGGAGGAGGCCTACAGGAATGGGATAGAATTAGAGACTTGCTTTTACTGAATATGCTTTGTGTGAAAACTTTACCATGCACACATATTATCTTTTTGAAAGATTTTTAAGGATCATTTAAAATAAATAACAATTTTGAAAACAATAGCTGATATTAAATTATTGTACATACAGAAAGGATTTCAATAGATCTAACTTAGGTTGGTTACCATGACCAGTTCCCAGAGCTCAGGATCTGAGCATAAGAGCACAAGCTACTGGAATGACAGGAAAGTTACAATAGGTCTTCAACAGACTTTAAAGAAGGACTAGAAGTTGTCTATAGTACAATGTTACCTTTAAACTTGAAGTACTCAAGGTACGTTTAAAAGTGCCCTGAAACATGGATATTTTTTGGTTCTTTGAATTTAATAAGATGTGAAAAAAATAAAGAAAATATTTGCAGTTTTATTAACATTTACCTTCTTAAAATCTTTGATATAAAGTCTTTACTACCATATTATTTCTTATTTAAAAGAAAAAGAAAACCCTAACAACTCATGAAGCTTTTTTAGCTATTTCATAACCACACATGAAAGCCAAGTGGAAGTTTATACTTGAGTACACATCATATCAAATGTCACATCTCCTGAAATTTGGTCTGGAGAATAATTTCTGTAAGCTTACTTATTCTTTAATATTATCCTCCTTAACTCGAGATAATACTGACATTTACAGTGAAGATGGAGTCTTGAAATTTATTCTCAATATTACCCAATCAAGATAACACCAGGTAGAAAGTAAGTCCCTTAATTTCAGAAGCAATTCGACAAGAGAGGAAAAAAGGCCAGGCAGACAATAGTACCTTGGCATTCCTGGGGAAATGACTTTTAAAACAGGCAGGCTGGCAAAGTGAAAATGGTACAATTCAGGTCAAGTCAGCCCTGTAAGTCCAAACTCCAAAACAGTTTCTCTGATCCAAAGACATATTTTACATTTAAAAATTTAATTTAAAAAAGAGAAAATCAATAAGATATCATCAGTCTCAAAGGCAAGATAAATCTCCATCAACTAGAAAAGAAACAGAAATCAAGTACGGCTGAGATTAAAGAAATGCAGGACTCCCAAATCAGGAGCAGGCAGCAGCAGCAGAGAAGTATACTTCTGAGGGGTATGAGAGCCTAAACTGTCACGTGCTAGGTGGAGATGGAGCCTGACTTACTGCTTGAAGCCAGAGACTGAAGTGAGGCTCCCTCTCTCCTCTGCAAATGTCCAAGTACCCACACATTTGTGAAAGGAACCTGGATGAAGTAACAGAGGACCTACTGCTTAAGACTCCTAAGCTTTACCAGCAGCTATGGGCATAGGGAAAGAGGAAAGAAGACTTAAGAGAGGAATTGGGTCAGATTGCCTGCTTGCTCCATGAATCTGTGATGTTCCCCAAATCATCACAGAGCAAGGATATAATAAACACTGTTATAATACTCAGTTATGGACTGGGCCAGGTAAAGGCAAAGACAAAGGCAAATGCAAAACCGCAAAAGCATTAGTCAAGAAGGAAGAATGAGAGAAAGAAACAACAGAAGAAAGCAAAAATCCCTCACATTCAAAATGAAACCACAAACTAAAATTCCAAACATATAAAAGGATCTAATTCTAAGAAACTCAAATCAACCATCAAGTTATGAATTCAGCCCAAATGAAATTAATTTCACAGAACAGACAAAGAGTTTAAAGTACATAGGTTTAGGATGGTTAGTAAGATAAATAAAGAAGCAATAGCCATTAAAAATAAGAATGGATTTATAAAAATAAAAAAGCAAAATAAAAACAGGTAGACACAAAAAAGAAACACTTTAAAATTTTAGGAAGTATACTAACTGAACCAGAAAAATTCAATAGATGAGGTAAAACCTATATTTTACATGTCCAAAAAGGAACAGTGAATTAGAAGATAATACTAAGGAGGTATTATTTTATTCATCCGAAAGGAAGACAAGGGGAAAAAAGGTTTTTCTTAAATATTAAAGTTCAATTAAGAGATTCAGAAGGCAGACTGAGAGGCTCCATTACACGTCTAATAACAACTCCAGAAGAAAAGAATGGAGAGAATTACAAAGATCTCCCATAATTGGAGAAAGAAACAAGTCCTTATACTGAAAGCATAAACAAGATAAGTAAAAATAAATCTACATCTAATACACTGAGGTAAAACAGAAAAACATCAGAAAAAAGCAAAACTCTTAAAGGAACTACAGTTAGATGGTCAGCAAACTTCTGAAAAACAAAATCGAAGATATTAAGTAAGTGATAGGTAAAATTACCCAGAAGACACTGGCCATTCCAAAGAGTAGAATGTTAATCCTAATACCTCCAGTGGAATCAGTATGCAGGCAAAGTGTTTTTGTGTTTGGGCCTGTTTCTTTTCTACTCTAGAATATTACCAACAACTCTGCTCCCAAGACTACCACATGAGAGTAATATCTATATTAACAAAGAGGATGAGTTCCGATGACCAATCACATAATTTTGGTACCAATGATACAAATATACTGGTGACCCCTTTTTCAGAGAGTATTCCCACACTATCTTCAATCCTTAAGACTGGCAGACGAGGTGATTTCTTGATGCTCTTGGTTAACTACTGCTACTCTTGTGATACTCTCCATTCAAACACCCAGGAGTTAGAGCTGGCCACCATTACCACAGAAACCCCTTATCTAGGGACTAGCCAGGTCCTTCCAGAAAGGCTTGTACTTTATAGCAGTATTGACCCCTCCTGCTCAGGTACTATCCCAGGTTTGCTAATCTTGAGGAATCCAGAACTTCCTTCAACTCCGTCCACCTTTGGCTAGGGGAAACTCTGTTCAACGACAATGAAGTCTACAGGGCTTATGGGATGCACCAAGGAGCATTTCACACTCCAAGACTTGGTATAACTACTGTGGTCTAGTTACAAAAATCCTCACACCTTCAGCCTTAGGAGTGAAAGACCTTTGACTAAAGTGAGTCACTGGACCCTCACATGGGTTTTTCCTGCATTGTCACTGATGTTGCTACTTCATGGTCCCTCCCAGGACCATGTGTCTATGGGATGCCTCAGCCTTTTGTATCCCTTTCCATGTCTCACTACCCCTAAGCTGCTTGCTGCAAACAACTTTGACAAGCAATTAGTTAGAATATTAGTTCTTATAGGTCTATCCCCCCATCGCCTGCTTCCCAACCATTAGCAGTTAAAAGCAAGCACAGTTTAGAATCTGGGGAGATCCTTGGTCAACCATTTCTCCCTATCTCATCTATTCAATCTTTCAGAAACAGGAATCCTGGTATACAAGAAATCACACCAGGGCATTTAGGGAGAGGCAGGATGGTATGGTGGAATATGAATATGGCTCAAGAGATGCAGTTGACTGCTCATTTTTAACCTCTCTGGGTCTGAATTTCCTCACATATATAACAGGACGTACCTGGATGCACTGTTACAGGATTAAATGAGACAACATGTGTAACATGCTTAAGCATAGTACCCAGTATATAGTGAAAACTCAATTAGTGTTAAACTATTATTATGTTAATCCATTATTTGTATGTTGATTCTTAATACTGAGAGGTTAAGTGACTTGCTGAAGGTCGCACAGCTATTAAGAGACAGTGTCAACAACTACTGAGCCCACGCACCACCACTACTGAAGTCTGCGCACCTAAAGCCCGTGCTCCGCAACAAGAGAAGCCACCGCAATAAGAAGTCTGTGCACCACAACCAAGATTAGCCCCCCGCTTGCCGCAACTAGAGAAAGCCCGTGTGCAGCAACGAAGACCCAGCGCAGCCACAAATTAATTAATTTTAAAAAAAGAGAGGCAGTGTCAAGATTATAACATAGGTCTATCTGCATTAGACCCCACAGTCCAAGCTCTTAGACACTATACTCTTTGCCCCCTCACAAACACTCTCTGAAGGTGGAAGGACTTGAAAATATGCCACTCTATGTACTCCCTGACACCAGTCTCACTTCCTCAGTCAGTCATGGAAAGCTGCACCCCACTGAACTTAATAAAAATGTGATGGGCAGGGAGGTAATCACTGAGTGGGAAATGTTGGGAAGAATCTCCTGAAATATGTACACAGAGAGAAGGCTCACATACGTACCACTCCTTCGGATTCAAAGTGAAACTTTATCAGCTTCAAATTTCTAACAACTTGATCTCAGTGATTCAGCCATGCTGGAATTAAGCTCAGAATGTTTCTTGGAGTGATTCAGTCCTTTTGGTAAGTGCCAAACAGAGCAGAAGAATTCATTCACCCCCAGTTACTCCTACTGGCTTTAGACTGCACCCTTTCTAATAGCCAACAGTCATCCTTTCTGTACTTCTTGGAATCAAGGTCCTCTGTGAGTGTGAAGCATGTGAGTGTATGTGTGCATGTGAATGCACAAGTGAGTGAGTGTGTAAAAAATGCATTCCATCAGGGCACTGAAGAATTCCCAAAGCTAGAAAAATCTGTCATCTTGGATGGAAACCAAGATCATTATCATTTAATCACTTCGCTGTACTTAAACATCAATAGTAACGGGGCTGCGCACTGGTGAAAACTGATTAAAGAGAACCAAAAGAAAGAAACAGAGGACTGAGTCAAGCTTTCTCGGTAGAGAGCATCTCGGCATACTGATGAACTTCTTTTTCAGATGGTGCCAATTGACAGAGACAATAATCACCCCTAAAAAGCAAAATAACTATGTAAAAGAGATTTTGAGTATGGCTCAAGCTGCTTACTGATTAACGTTTCTGCACACAACACTCTGCACAAACCTGCGTAGTCATTGTTCCTAGTAAAACAAGCCTTTGTTGACAACTGGAGACAAATGATCCTTGCTGACCAAGTTCACTGTTCTCACACAGCTTAATAGTTGGAGTGCTGCTCCCTGGCCACAGCCAGGAAAACTTGACGTGGTTGTCAAAAAAAAAAAAAAAAAAAGAAAGAAAAGAAAAGAAAGAAAGAAAGGAAAAAAAAAACAGAGAAGAAGGAAAACCTTTTGTGCTGAAGGTGAGAAGGAGTCTGAACTATCTCATGCACTAAACATGTTTGTGGTTTACATCAGTATGTCTCCTTCACTTATTAAAGTTGTGAGTTTTTAAATAGTTGCTGCTCCAACCAAACACTTTATAATATTAAGAATTCCCACTTTAAAAAAGTATTTCCCTTTTCCACATGGGTTGGGATGTGACAAACTGAATATTTGTTTTTATGTTTAAACAGTTTTTTGTTACCGTATTTGCAAATATTGGCTGTAGCAGTGAACTGTAGAAGCACACCTCATTTTAAGAAAACCTAGATGGAAAAATATCTGAAGTTTCAAGCAGAATAGTCTAATTTCTGTTCTGTTGATCAAAAAAAAAATTCATTTCAGGGTTACTTTCAATGACAAGTTTCCCACAGCATTTCATTTACTCACAAATATTACGGAGCTCCACTATGCATGAGGCATTTTTAGGTGCTATCTTATAAAAAACAAAATTCAATTTATTAAAGTTGTATTTACTCCCAGATTCTAGGCCAAAAACACTTATATAAGATAATGTAAACCAAAAAAATAATAATCAAAATAAAAATCCCTCCTCTGAAGGCTATCTAAAACTTCTGATTGGCAGATGCTTTTCTTTCTTTTGTCCATAGCAATTCATTAGAAATATTTTGAGACCAGGATTCCCTTGGGAGATGACTCAACATCACCTCAAGGGAGAATCATTTCCAGCTGCATTAAATCTAGGGAATCCTTCACGCAGTATAATCTCATTAGGCACAAGTGGACACATCCACTCCTAACTCCACCGTGTGAAAATCACAGAAATGTTTTAGAAAGCAGTTTGACAGTAAGTATAGTCATAAAGACACTCATTTCCTTCACCCATCCTATTTAAAAATAATTTTAAGGAAATAATCCAAAAATAACAGGAAAGGGTTTACTAAGCAAAGATGTTCATAGTGGGTTATTTGTAATAACGAAAATGCCCTTTGAAATAACCTAAATATCTAACACCAAGACATGGTTAAGCACCGTCTCTAAGTAGAATATTATGCAGCCATAAAAATTATGACAACATGAACTAACAACTCATAGCAACTTTACATTAACTAAGAAAAAATCATATTATTAAATTAAGTCTATACTATGACTACAAATATTTTTAAATATGCAAAAAAGCAAAAATAGTAGTTTCCAGTGAAAGCAAGAAGGAATCTCTACTTCAGGGTCAACAGTGAGCCTTGAGGCATGACTGAAAACCTAGAAGTGGGATCTTTATCATTCCAGAATCATTACTTTTTTAAACCACAGGTCCAGGTTTTTGGTGTAGCACTTTCATTATCAATTTATATTACCTTTTTTACCCCCAATTTCATAAATTCAAACTTTTTAACATGGTTTATCAAACTGTTGATTCTCACGACCTGATTAACTCTCTCATAAAATATGCCTTTTGTTTTGCAATGTTTTTTCCACTGTTTCACTTGAGATTAATTCTATACTGAGAGCATAACGACTGACAGTTTCATTTCTGTCTTCCTGTTTTTGGAAACACTGGAAGCATATTTTCTCTCTTCTAGTCCTCTGCTACTTCAGGGCTTTACCCAGTTGATGTGGCTTTAAATAACTTTCCCTTCCTCAGTTAATTCACTAGCCCAGCAGGTTTCACATGGACCGGATGAGTCCCCACACGTTCTCTTTATTCTTACCTTTGACCAGTGACTATCCAGATCTCCTTTCTCAGAATTTCTACCTAGGAGTGCTCTAGAACAAAAAATGTCTCCCAAATTTCCTGTTGCCAATTTCCTGTTGTCACTGGTATGTCTTGTTTCCATACCACTGAGCACAATGTCAGGGCCTTTAGGTCCACCCCCTGAGAAAGGACCTCTCAGCCTGTTTCATGTGAAGTTGATTCCTCTACAGAGCTTCCTAAGAGACAGTGTAAAACAATGTAGCTAAAAGGGAGACCAAAAGGGAGGGAAGGGAGAGATGTGATCTCTTAGTAGACAGTATTTATCAGTATTTATCCCTCTCCATCCCTAACCTCTGCCCAAAATAGAAGTGATACAGAAGACGGAATTGTTACTTTGCTATGAAGAGGAATAAAATATGAATATACTATTTGTTCCAGAATGAGAGAGCCTTCCTGCATGAGAGAAGATATTAATCATCCCCCAACATTCTAACTTCCTTCCTGAAATATACCTAGACCTACCAGTTTACAATTTTAAAAAAATAAAATGCCAAATATCCCCCCACCCTGCAGTGCTAAAACTAAAACCACTGTGGGTACTTGAACTCAGAAGGCCTCTATTTAGCAACCAAGGAAACCATCACCATTTATGGGCAGCATAACACAAGTGCTACCAATGTTCTTTCAGTTACTGATAACAGGAAAATGCACAATTTTCTGAACAAGTGTTCTCCCTGTGTGTCATTCCTTGTGGGTCAGACACCTTCTATCACTGTATTGTGTGCCTACCTGATATCTTTCTTCCAGAGTTGGCTTTCTTTAATTAAACCCTGAAGCCCTCATGTGCTAAAGCATTCTGTAAGTCAGGCTTTCCCTGGAGTTCAGACTTTTGAAATGGCCAGCAAAGAGACGTGCCATAACCACTGTAACTACTCAGCTGCAGCTGCTGCTGCTGCTGTAACTTCTTCACCGTGAGGAAACCAGTTTAAAACAAATTATGAAAGAGCTGTTCTCTCTAGCCACAGCAGTCACAGCTTCTTTTCCTCTGTGACTGGGAACGATGACCTCTCATACTTCTGTATTCCCATGAGCAGACATAAGGTGTGGGCTGCAGACTCTGCACCGTTTCTAGAGACCTGGCTGCCAACTCTAGTACTTTCGTCATTAATGAGAAAACAAGGTTGAGAACTACTACACTAATGCTCTCTATCTTTCCTTAAATTCAATATAAAAGAAGGCTTGGACATTGGGAGCTGTAGGGGATCTCATCATCATTAGGTCCCCTTTTTTTTTCACTAAAAAAGTGATCTAAAATTTTTTATGGTTTTCCATCACTTATTTCCCTTCTCTGACTACATTACACCTAGAATATTAAATAAATATAAACATTAAATAGTTTCTACTTGACTATGCCAACAGCTGATTAAAAAGTACTGTGAGGCTATGCCTAGTAGAAAAGACGACCATGGACAATGAGCACCACCTACCACAATCACTAGATTTCAGGAGTGTTAGCAAATGGTGTCTATTTCCTCACTCTGAATCATACAACCTTTATCAGAATAAAGGGTGATAAACCTTGTCTCACCCATCTGCATTATGTTATACACTAAGTTACTTTTTTAACTTTAGTTTTTTCATGCTGAATTATTTCTTCAACCATTTAACTTGATCTTTTTACAAATGCAATTGCAATTGATAGATAAAATTATAATATGTAAGTGATGGACATATATCTTACCTTTCTCATGATTATTTCATCACCTAAAGCCTAACTTCGACCCTCTGTTCCTAAGGTTTTCCCTTCAGAAATTTTTTTTAAAACAGCAACAATCAGGGACTTCCCTGGTGGCGCAGTGGTTAGGAATCCGTCTGCCAATGCAGGGGACACAGGTTAGAGCCCTGGTCCGGGAAGATCCCACATACTGCAGAGCAACTAAGCCCGTGTGCTACAACTACTGAGCCTGTGCTCTAGAGCCTGCGAGCCACAACTACTGAGCCCACACGCCACAACTACTGAAGCCCGTGCACCTAGAGCCCATGCTCCACAACAAGAGAAGCCACCATAATGAGAAGTCTGAGCACTACAACGAAGAGTAGCCCCCGCTCACCACAACTAGAGAGAGCCCACACACAGCAATGAAGACTCGACACAGCCAAAAATAAATAAAAATAAATTTTTAAAAAAACAGCAACAATCATAAACAAGAGTATAAGATAGCACTACATC
The DNA here is from genome assembly GCF_003676395.1 of Aethalodelphis obliquidens. Classification (NCBI taxonomy): domain Eukaryota; kingdom Metazoa; phylum Chordata; class Mammalia; order Artiodactyla; family Delphinidae; genus Aethalodelphis; species Aethalodelphis obliquidens. Next base: position 54,403,569 of record NW_020837951.1, read on the forward strand.
ACAAAACTAATAGATAACTTTATCTTATTCATATAGTCAGAATGCATTAGTCTTATAATTTGAGTAAACCAAAAATGTTAGAAAAGATTTAAAATGTAAGTTGGATACATACAAATATTGAATCATTATGTTGCATACCTCAAACTAATATATTATGTGTCAACTACATCTCAATAAAATTAATTAACTAGTTAAATAAAATAAGTGGTACAATGCTAAAGGGAATAAGTCAACTATCTAAACAGCATATCCTTATTCACTGAGTTTCACTAAAAGAAATATTCAAATGAAAATAAATGACATAGGGTAAGAAAAGAGAACTATGGCTACTCTGAGGAAGAAAATATGTATGGGTATATGTGTATATTTTTTAGACTAATTTCTACTGAAATTAACCTTTACAGGCAATTTGTTATCCTTTTTTTTTTCAAAATATTGATTTCAAAATAACTTTACTCCCATCACTGGACAATCTCCCTTTATAATTATGACCTTACCCGAGTTTCCTTGCCTTTTTGTGCATGCTCTGCAACCTGAAGGTGCATTAAACTTAAGACTGGAAGAAGTGTGGTGGGGTACATAGGAAAGGCAGCACTTCTACAAGTATTCCCAACAAGCAAAGGAAAATGAGCTCCAAGCTCAAGGAAAAAGATGGTGTGTCCCAGAGTAATTCACTGCCCGCTGTTTTTACAAGACTTGTGTTTTATGTTTTAAGGTGCAAGGGAATTTTGCATTACACTCATAAAATAGTCACATTTGTTTTAATACAAAAATAACACTGCTGTTCTCTAAGTCTTGGAGTAAAATTATACCATATTTATCTTGTGGCTTTGAGGCCCTCAGCAATGAAAAGAAACTCACAGGTTTTATTTAACATACGTATATAATCAATGAAAAATTTCATCAGTGAGATATTTTAGTGTTTTTGTATTAAGTCTTCTGAATCTGGTGTGTATTTTGTGTAATGCATCTCTACTTGGATTAGCCACATTTTAAGCACTCAATAGCCACATCTGGCTGGTGGTTACTCATTTGAATAGTGCAGGTCTAGAGACCTGAGAGTGCCACACTGAGGACAGGGAGCCTGTCATTTTTAAGTGTTGGATCCCACTTAGTACAGGGAGCCTGTTGTTAGACAACCTCCATCTGCCAGGGCAGTTCCATGGTATGCATTGGTCATGCCCAGTAAGTAGAGGGAGTCAGAGTGTTTTGTTGAGCATGGGACTTTAGAATAGCACTTTGTGTTTGATTTCACCTCAGAAGGAACAGATTGATTCCTATACAGCTCTGAATAAAGTGAATTGTTCCTCAGAAAGAAAGTTGTTGAGCAACAAGTATAGGATTTCCTGGATAATAGCCAAGCGTGAGCAGGTTTTCTATGGATTAGCTGGCACACATTTTTTCCCACTTCCTGGAGATGCTGGAGAGTTAGAGATGAAAAACAGCCAAGTGTTACAGTGAGGGACTATACAAGACACAGTGTACCTGAAACTGACCAGGTTAGAAGTTGTTTCCGGGGGTCTGGGATGGATCAGGAAGGGTCCATAGCAGCAAACTGGCTTTCTTCTACTACTCAGACTCCTGGGCATATGTCCAGACAAAACTTTAATTCGAAAAGATATATGCGCCCCTATGTTCATAGCAGCACTATTTACAATAGCTGACATGGAAGCAACCTAAATGTCCATCGACAGATGAATGGATAAAGAAGATATGGTACACACACACACACACACACACACACACACACACACACAATGGAATACTACTCAGCCATAAAAAAGAATGAAATAATGTTGTTTGCAGCTACATGGATGGACCTACGGATTATCATACTAAGCGAAGTAAGTCAGAAAGAGAAAGACAAATACCATATGATATCACTTATATATGGAATCTAAAGTATGACACAAATGAACTTATCTACAAAACAGAAACAGACTCAGAGACATAGAGAACAGACTTGTGGTCGCCAAGGGGGAAGGGGGTGGGGAAGGGATGGATTGGGAGTTTTGAACTAGCACATGCAAACTATTACATATAGAATGGATAAACAACAAACAACAGGTCCTATTGTATAGCACAGGGAACTATATTCAATATCCTATAATAAACCCATAATGGAAAGGAATTTTTTAAAAAAAGAAGAGACTGATTAAGCCACAAAAAAATAAATTAATTAACAAAATTAATTTCACTTGTTTCTTTTTACTTTTTTTTGCTGTGGCTACAAGAAATTTTAAATTACATACATGGCTCATGTGTGGCTTACATTGTATTTTATTGTACAGCACTGGTCTAGATAAGCTATGCATACAGAAAAGCCCACCTTTGTATGTACATCAATGAAATTTTAGTGTATGCCTGGCAAACTAGTGGGATTAACCCTTCAACCATTTGATCCCACATTAGAGATTCCAGGCCTTGGGTCTTCAAGACCTATGTCTTCAAAGACTTCTGTCTCCAAACGTCCTCCCTTAAGAAACAAATAACCTTAAGGAGAATGATACCTTAATCCATTTTTAGTAGCAAACCCACTTAATAATCAGGAGGAGCTCAGCAAACTGATATGAGGGTCAACTCTTATTTAACCTGTGACAGAGTACAGAAGACAGAAAGGAGGAGGAAGTGGCCAGAAAGGAACAGCCAGAAATGATCGCGGTAAAAGGGTATCAAACAATCAACTTTCCCTGTCAGGTGATCTCAGACAGAAGCTCAACATTCTGACTTTCAAGTTACACCTGTAAGACTGCCTTTGGCACCTTTATCCTTTGGTTTCCAAAAGCTATGGTGTGTGTGTATGCATATGTATGCATTTGTGTATATATATTATATTTACACACAGTTTTAGACACATATGTATGTTCATACGTGCATATATATATATATATAAACACAACTATACAGACACACACATACACACATAGTACTAACATAGATATATACATGTAGTACCAACATCCTTCATGGCTGATTTGAAATTGTGAATGGGAAATCTATGCTTTGTAATTTCTCTTTCTTTCTACTCAGTAAATTTAGAATAAAGAATATATGAAATGATGGTTCTATCACTTTGGGATAATCCAGCCTAGGCACTGGAAAAAAGATTTAATAATCATTTTTAAATATGTGAAGGGTTATTACAGAGGGCCAGAACATCAGAATGGATTACTAAGGGAAACCATAAATTCTTCTTTGGCAGCTTTCTTAAAACTGGGTAACCCTTAATCTGTCTGGGATGGGTCAGGTGTAGTCCACAATGGAGATGGAAGACTAAATAGCTACCACAATGATTTTTTAAATTGAAGTATAGTTGATTTACAATGTTGTGTTAGTTTGAGATGTACAGCAAAGTGATTGAGTTATTCACACATATACCATTTTCAGATTCTTTTCCGTTATAGGTTATTACAAGATATTGAATATAGTTCCCTGTGTGATATAGTAGGTCCTAGTTCCTTATCTATTTTACATATAGTAGTGTGTATCTGTTAATCCCAAACTCCTAACTTATCCCTCCCCTCCTTTCCCCTTTAGTAACCATAAATTTATTTTCTATGTCTGTGAATCTTTTGTTTTGTAAATAAGTTCACTTGTATAATTTTTTTAGATTCCACATATAAGTGATATCATATGATATTTGTCTTTCTCTGTCTTACTTCCCTTACTATGTTAATGTCTAGGCCCGTCCATGTTACTACAAATGGCATTATTTATTCTTAGAAAGGTACAATCTCCCAAGACTGAACCAGGAAGAAATAGGAAATATGAACAGACCAATTACCAGTACTGAAATTGAAACAGTAATTTTAAAACTCTCAACAAATAGAAGTCCAGGACCAGAGGGTTTCATAGGTGAATTCTACCAAACATTTAGGGAAGAGTTAACACCCATCCTTCTGAAACTATTCCAAAAATTTGCAGAGAAAGGAACACTTCCAAACTCATTCTATGAGGCCACCATCACCCTGATACCAAAACCAGACGAAAAAAGAAAATTATAAGCCAATATCACTGATGAACATAAATGCAAAAATCCTCAACAAAATACTAGCAAACTGAATCCAACAATACATTAAAAGGGTCAATACACCACTTTCAAGTGGTATTTATCCCAGGGATGCAAGCATTTCTCAATATCTGCAAATCAATGTGATACACCACATTAACAACTTGTAGAATGAAAACAATACAAGCATCTCAATAGATGCAGAAAAAGCTTTTGACAAAATTTAACATCCATTTATGATAAAAATTCTCCAGGAAGTGGGCATAGAGGGAACTTACCTCAACATAATAAAGGCTATTTTTCACAAACTCACAACTAACATCATACTCAATGGTGAAAGGCTGAAAGCATTTCCTCTAAGATCAGGAACAAGACAAGGATGCCACTCTAGCCACTTTTATTCAACATAGTTTTGGAAGTCCCAGCCATAGCAATCAGAGAAGAAAAACAAATAAAAGGAATCCAAATTGGAAAGGAAGAAGTAAAACTGTCACTGTTTGCAGATGACATGATGCTATACATAAAAAATCCTAAAAATGCCACCAGAAAACTACTAGAGCTCATCAATGAATTCAACGAAGATGCAGGATACAAAATTAACATACAAAAATCTGTTGCATTTCTATACACTAACAAGTAGATATCAGAAAGAGAAATTAAGGAAACAACCCCACTTACCATTGCAACAAAAAGAATAAAATACCTAAAATGACCATACTACCCAAGGAAATCTGCACATTCAATGCAATCCCTATTAAATTACCAATGGCATTTTTTCACAGAACTAGAACAAAAGCATTTTAATTTGTATGGGAACCACAATTATTTTGTTTACAATAGGAAGTAAGTCGAAATCCTCACAAAACCACCTATTATGAGAAGATTTCCTTCATGAGGTAGAATTTAGAACAGGATTTTGAATAGATATAGCTGGTCTGACTGTCCACTTTTTTGTATTCTGAGGAAATGGACTTCCTTCCTTTTCTGAGAACACCTGACCATTCCGTGCTTGCTCCCTATCTCTCTGTTTCTCTCTGAGTACACACACACAAACCCATGCACCCACACAACCAGAACTTCCCTTCCTAACGCCCACCCATCTTTCCCGCCCCAACTAATGTTCCAAGCCATCCACAAATCTTTCTGGTCAACCCACCCACACTCTGAACTTCTTTAGTGGTATATGCTGCTGTAGATTACATTGCAGTTGAATCTCTCTTAACCAACTCACTGAAACGGCTAATGTCCACCATACCCTCTGTGAAATATACTGACTATTGTCCATGGCACAGTGAATGCTCTTGGCTAGGAAGCTACTTTCAAATATGTCAGTGTACTTCAGCCCCCACTAACTGAGTAGGTTATTTACCAAGAGTCGTTTTGTTTGTTCCCAAACCCATTTATGATAGACATGTTTATGACAGTTGTATGCTGTTATATTTATATACTTTAGTTAAAGATTACATAAAGTGAATAGAAAAAGAAGGCAGGTGGTTTTCCTATAAAAACTACATTGGAAAGAGTCAAAAAAAAAAAAGGTCAACAACTTAAAAAAAAAAACCTATTGCTAAATTAGGTGTGGGGTAGATATTTGTAAAAGATCTTAGGGGGAAATTTTAAAATCTAAAATGATTCCATACTCAAGATTGCTTCACAAATGTTTTAAGTTCTCACTCCACATTAAATAAATCACTACTTTTAAATTATAGAAGAGATATATACAAGACAGATGATTGAAGTGGACTCCAAGAAGAAGACATTTAATGAAAAAAAAGGACCTTGGTCCCAAATCAAAAGTCTGGTAAATAAATATGTATTTAGATGCTTTAAGTTGCTGTAACATGTTTAAGGTATGAATGTATAGCAGCTTTCTGATTTCCCACATGAACAATTTTTTTTAATTATCTGAACAATAACCAGTCCAGATCATGCTGGCTAAGAGGGATTATACTGCTTGGGCAGTATGTGACCTCAGACCCCACAAAAATTGTCCCTCTCTCAAAGAAAAGATTATCGTGGCCCAGAGTCCTCAGCATTCCACGCAGAATTAAGTGTTGTACAAAAGGAAGAAGTCATATTTGTTTAAGGAATCAGAAAACCCAAATTCTGATACAAATTCACTACTTCCTGGCTCTTGACTTGGAGCAATTTTCAGGTGCTCTATCTATAAAATAAGAACCATAACATCATCCCTACTTACTTCACAGGGTATTTACAGGAAGCAAGACAGACAATATTATAAAGGTACTTTGAAAAGTACAAGGAACTATATACATGAAAGGATGTAATGATGAATGCTCAGCATTTTTTTCCTAAATGAATGAATAAAGAGATGAATATACAGAGGAAGAAGGATGAAAATAAACGAACAACTCCCTAAGACCCTGATGACCTGGAGAAAGGGCTGTTTTTTGGTTTTGTTTGTTTAATTAATTTATTTATTTTGGCTACACTGGGTCTTCGTTGCGGTGCACAGGCTCTCTCCAGTTGAGGCGTGCAGGCTTCTCTAGTTGTGCTGTACAGGCTCTACAGCACGCAGACTCAGTAGTTGCAGCACACATAGGCTCAGGAGTTGCGGCACAAGGGCTTAGTTGCGGTATATAGGATCTTAGCTCCCCAACCAGAGATCGAAACTGGGCCCCCTGCATTGGGAGCATGGAGTCTTAACCACTGGAGCACCAGGGAGGTCCTGAGAAAGCACTGTTTAAGAAATTGCTGCAACGATTAAACACAACCCAAACACGTTGTTATTCTTTCCCCCAAATGTATGGTTATTTTCTACCAAAGTTGTCTTGTTTTCTTTTTACTAGATCTTTATTGGAGTATAACTGCTTCACAATACTGCACTAGCCTCTGTCACACAACAGAGTGAATCAGCCACATGCACATATACATCCAATATCCCCTCCCTCTTGAGCCTCCCTCCCATCCTCCTTATCCCTCTAGGTCATCCAAAGCACTGAGCTTATCTCCTGTGCTATGCTGCTGCTTCCCACTACCTAACGATTTTACATTTGGTAGTGTATATATGTCGATGCTACTCTGACTTCACCCCAGCTTCCCCCTACCCCATGTGTCCTCAAGTCCATTCTCTATGTCTACATCTTTATTCCTGCCCTGCCTCTAAGTTCATCAGTACCAATTTTTTTTTTAGATTCCATATATATGCATTAGCATATGGTATTTGTTTTCCTCTTTCTGACTTACTTCACTCTGTATGACAGACTCCAGGTCCATCCACCTCACTACAAATAACTCAATTTTGTTTCTTTTTATGGCTGAGTAATATTCCATTGTATGTATGTGGCACATCTTCTTTATCCATTCATCTGTCAATGGACATTTAGGTTGTTTCCATGTCCTGGCTATTGTAAATAGTGCTGCAATGAACATTGGGGTACATAGCTCTTTTTGAATTATGGTTTTCTCAGGGTATATGCCCAGTAGTGGGATTGCTGGCTCGTATGGTAGTTCAATTTTTAGTTTTCTAAGGAACCTCCATACTGTTCTCCATAGTGGGTGTATCAATTTACATTCTCACCAACAGTGCAGGAGGGCTCCTTTTCCACCACACTCTTTCCAGCATTTATTGTTTCTAGATTTTTTGATAATGGCCATTCTGACTGGTATGAAGTGATACCTCATTGTAGTTTTGATGTGCATTTCTCTGAAAATTAATGATATTGAGCATCTTTTCATGTGCCTCTTGGCCATCTGTATGTCTTCTTTGGTGAAATGTCTATTTAGGTCTTCTGCCCATTTTTGGATTGGATTGTTTGTTTTTCTGATATTGAGCTCCATGAGCTGTTTGTATATTTTGGAGATTAATCCTTTGTCCGTTGTTTCATTGGCAAATATTTTCTCCCATTGTGAGGGTTGCCTTTCTGTCTTGTTTATGGTTCCCTTTGCTGTGCAAATGCTTTTAAGTTTCATTAAGTTCCATTTGTTTATTTTTGTTTTTATTTTCATTACTCTAGGAGGTGGGTGAAAAAAGATCTTGCTGTGGTTTATGTCAAAGAGTGTTTTTCCTATAAGAGTTTTATAGTGTCTGGTCTTATATTTAGGCCTTTAATCCATTTTGAGTATATTTTTCTGTATGGTGTTAGGGAGTGTTCTAATTTCATACTTTTACGTGTAGCTGTCCAGTTTTCCCAGCACCACTTATTGAAGAGGCTGTCTTTCCTCCATTGTATGTTCTTGCCTCCTTTGTCATAAATTAAGTGACATATGTGCGTGGGTTTATCTCTGGGCTTTCTATCCTGTTCCATTGATCTATATTTCTGTTTTTGTGCCAGTACCATACTATCTTGATTACTGTAGCTTTGGAGTATAGTCTGAAGTCAGGGAGCCTGATTCCTCCAGCTCCGTTTTTCTTTCTCAAAACTGCTTTGGCTCTTCGGAGTCTTTTGTGTTTCCATATGAATTGTAAAATTTTTTGTTCTAATTCTGTGAAGAATGCCATTGGTAATTTGATAGGGATTGCACTGAATCTGTAGATTGCTTAGGGTCGTATAGTCGTTTTCACAATACTGATTCTTCCAATCCAAGAATATGGAATCCATGCGTTTACATCATCTTTGATTTCTTTCATCAGTGTTTTATAGTTTACTGAATACAAGTCTTTCACTCCCTTAGGTAGGTTTATTCCTAGGTATTTTATTCTTTTTGTTGCAATGGTAAATAGGATTGTTTCCTTAATTTCTCTTTCTGATTTTTTATTGTTGTGTATAGGAAGGCCAAAGATTTCTGTGTATCAATTTTGTATCTTGCAACCTTACCCAATTCATTGATTAGTTCTAGTAGTCTTCTGGTGGCATCTTTAGGATTTTCTATGTATAGTATCATGTCATCTGCAAACAGTGACAGTTTTATTTCTTTTTTTCCAATTTGTACTCCTTTTATTTCTTTTTCTTCTCTGCTTGCCATGGTTAGGATTTCCAAAACTATGTTGAATAAGAGTGGCGAAAGTGGACATCCTTGTCTTGTTCCTGATCTTAGGTGGAAATGCTTTAAGTTTTTCACTACTGAGTATGGTGTTTGCTGTCGGTTTGTCATATATGGCCTTTATTATGTTGAGGTAGGCTCCCTGTATGCCCATTTTCTGGAGAGTTTTTATCATAAATCGGAATTGAATTTTGTCAAAAGCTTTTTCTGCATCTATTGAGATGATCATATGGATTTTATTCCTTAATTTGTTAATGTGGTGTATCACATTGACTGATTTGCATATATTGAAAAATTCTTGCATTCCTGGGATAAACTCCACTTGATCATGGTGTATGATCCTTTTAATGTGCTGTTGGATTCTGCTAGTATTTTGTTCAGGATTTTTGCATCTATGTTCATCAGTGATATTGGTGTATAATTTTCTTTTTTTGTGATATCTTTTTCTGATTTTGGTATCAGGGTGATGGTGGCTTCGTAGAATGAATTTGGGAGTGTTTCTCCCTCTGCAATTTTTTTGAAGACTTTGAGAAGGATCAGTGTTACTTCTTCTTTAAATGTTTGGTAGAATTTGCCTGTGAAACAATCTAGTCCTGGACTTTTGTTTGTTGGAAGATTTTTAATTATGGTTTCAATTACATTACTTCTGATAGGTCCGTTTATATTTTCTAATTCTTCCTGGTTCAGTCTTGGAAAAGTGTACCTTTCCAAGAATTTGTCCATTTTTTTGTGGTTGTCCATTTTATTGGCATATAGTTGTTTGTAGTAGTCTCTTATAATCCTTTGTATTTCTGCAGTGTCAGTTGTGATTTCTTTTCCATTTCTAATTTTATTGATTTGCATCCTTTCCCTTTTTTTCTTGATGAGTCTGGCTAAGGGTTTATCAATTTTGTTTATCTTCTCAAAGAACCAGCTTTTAGTTTTATTGATCTTTGCTATTTTCTTTGTCTCTATTTCATTTATTTCTGCTCTGATCTTTATGATTTCTTTCCTTCTACTGACTTTGTGTCCTCTTTGTTCTTTTCTCTAGTTGTTTTAAGTGTAGGGTTAGCTTGTTTATTTCAGATTTTTCTTGTTTCTTGAGGTGAGACTGAATTGCTATAAACTTCCCTTAGAACCGCCTTTGACGTGTCCCATAGGTTTTGGGTTGTTGTGTTTTTGCTGTCATTTCTTTCTATGTAATTTTTTACTTCTTCAGTGATCTCTCAGTTACTTAGTAGTGCACTGTTTAGCCTCCATGTATTTGTGTTTTTTACAGTTTTTTTCCTGTAATCGATTTCCAGTCTCATAGCATTGTGGTCAGAAAAGATGTTTGACATGATTTCAATATTCTTAAATTTACCGAGGCTTGAGTTATGACCCAAAATGTGATCTATCCTGGAGAATGTTTCATGCCCACTTGAGAAGAAAGTGTATTCTGCCACTTTTGGGTGGAATGTTCTATAAATATTAATTAAATCTATCTGGTCTATTGTGTCATTTAAAGCTGTGTGTCCTTATTTATTTTGTTTGGATGATCTGTCAATTGGTGTAAGTGGGGTGTTAAAGTCCCCTACTATTATTGTGTTACAGTCAATTTCTCCTTTCATAGTTGTTAGCATTTGACTTATGTATTAAGGTGCTCCTATGTTGGGTGCATAAACATTTACAATTGTTATATCTTTTTCTTGGATTGATCCCTTGCTCGTTATGTAATAGTGTCCTTCTTTATCTCTTCTAACAGTCTTTATTTTAAAGACTATTTTATCTGATATGAGTATTGCTACTTCAGCTGTCTTTTGATTTCCATTTGCATGGAATATCTTTTTCCATCCCTTCACTTTCATTCTGTATGTGTCCCTAGGTCTGAATTGGGTCTCTTGTAGATAGCATATATATGGGTCTTGTTTTTGTATCTATTCAGCCAGTCTATGTCTTTTGGTTGGAGCATTTAATCCATTTATTTTATTTTATTTTATTTTGTGGTACGCGGGCCTCTCACTGTTGTAGCCTCTCCCGTTGCGGAGCACAGGCTCCAGACGCACAGGCTCAGTGGCCATGGCTCACGGGCCCAGCCGCTCCTTGGCATGTGGGATCTTCCTGGGCCAGGGCACAAACCCGTGTCCCTTGCATCGGCAGGCGGACTCTCAACAACTGCGCCACCAAGGAAGCCCTCCATTTACATTTAAGGTAATTATCAATATGTATGTTCCTATTACCATTTTCTTAATTATTTTGGGTTTGTTTTTGTGGGTCTTTTTCTTCTCTTGTGTTTCCCACCTAGAGAAGTTTCTCTGGCATTTGTTGTAAAGCTGGTTTGGTGGTGCTGAATTCTCTTAGCTTTTGCTTGTCTGAAAAGTTTTTGATTTCTTCGTCAAATCTGAATGAGATCCTTGCTGGGTAGAGTATTCTTGGTTGTACTTTTTTTTTTCTCTCATCACTTTAAGTATATCCTGCCACTCCCTTCTGGTCTGCAGAGTTTCTGCTGAAAAGTCAGCTGATAACCTTATGGGGTGTCCTTTGTATGTTATTTTTTGTTTTTCCCTTTCTGCTTTTAATATTTTTTCTCTGAATTTAATTTTTGTTAGTTTGATTAATATGTGTCTAACGCTAGGTGTGTTTCTCCTAGGGTTTATCCTGTGTGGGTCTCTCTGTGCTTCCTGGACTTGGGTGACTATTTCCTTTCCCATGTTAGGGAAGTTTTCCACTATAATCTCTTCAAATATTTTCTCAGACCCTTTCTTTTTCTTTTTTATTTCTGGGACCCCTATAATTTGAATGTTGGTGCATTTAGTGTTGTTCCAGAGGCCTCTGAGATTGTCTTCAATTCTTTTCATCCTTTTTTCTTTATTCTGCTCCTCAGCAGTTATTTCCACCATTTTGTCTTCCAGCTCACTTATTCGTTATTCTGCCTCAGTTATTCTGTTACTGATGCCTTCTAGTGTGTTTTTCATTTCAGTTATTGTGTTGTTCATCTGTTTGTTTGTTCTTTAGTTCTTCTAGATCTTTGTTAAAGATTTCCTGTATTTTCTCAATCAGTGCCTCCATTCTATTTCCAAGATTCTGGATCATCTTTACTATCATTACTCTGAATTCGTTTTCAGGTAGATTGTCTATTCCCTCTTCATTTATTTGGTCTTGCAGGTTTTTACCTTGCTCCTTCATCTGTGACATTTTTTTTTGCAGTCTCATTTTTTCTTTTTTTTTTTTGGATGAGTGGGATTGTGTTCCTGTCTTGCTGATTGTTTGGCCTTAGGCTCCCAACAGTGGAGTTTGTAGGCTGTTGGGTAGAGCTGGGTCTTGGTGCTGAGATGAGGACCTCTGGGAAACCTCACTCCGATGAATATTCCCTAGGGTCTGAGGTTCTCTGTTAGTCCAGTGGTTCGGACACAGAGCTCCCACTGCAGGAGCTTTGGCCTGACCCCCGGCAGTTCACTTGTGGGGTCCTCCCATCACCTTGGGTGTCAAGGTCCCCCACCAACATCCTGCAGGCGCCCTAGTTGTGGGGAGACATAAACTCCACGTCTTCCCACACCACCATCTTGACTCCACACCCCCAAAGTTGTCTTCTTAAAACACAGTTCAAATCATGTCATTTCTTTCCTCAACATCCTTCAGTAACTTACCTCTGCCAACATACTGAAGGACTCTGCATTGAAGGACTTCATATTATACAGCTCCACAGTCTTGTCTCTCTCACCATGAATCACAACAGACTGCAGACTCTTCCTTAACACTTCCATGCCCCAGGATTTGCCCCACTCTTAACTCTGGCTTGTAATGGACTTCTTAAGGAAATCCACCTCTGGGTTGAAAAGCTCAAAAACTCTCCACCTTTTCTGTTCCTCCAGTTCCTCTAGGTACCCACAACACTATATATTTTTATTATAACCCAGTATCTGCCTTATGTTATAATTAAGTCTTCCCTTCTTGTTAAATGCCTCCAGGACGGAAACCTCTCTTTTCAGCTCTAAGTCAGCACAGAGTATGTCAAAGTGCCCTGTGCCAAGCAAGGTAGGTCTGAATGCAGAATTCCAACTGACTATCAAAGTCGTTAAAGCTCATGGGTTTTGTTCACTCTCATATCTTCTGTTCCTTACTCTGGCAATTATTTTTCCTCTTCCAGTTTGACTTAGCAAACTACATAAAGAATAATCAGGGAAAAGTAATTCTTGCCTGTGTTTCCACCTCCCCTATCTGCTAGAAAAGGAAACACCCTATTTCAAGGAGGGCCCATATCATTTATGAGTCTAAGAAGCAATAAATTCCTCTTAAAATACTTCTTTTATTTTAAATGGTTAGTAATGCTTTTGCTGATCAGCATTTGGAGTGCTTTTGCACACACAGAACAATGTAGATGATGAAGTCAGTCACTGCCTACAGGAAGAAATAGACCACATTGTGTTCCCAGATACACAGATAGGAAATGGGCTTCTCAAGATCTTGTTTAAGGTAAAATATTTCTACAACTCCATAGGGGATTCTGTGTGACTACAATTTACATGCATTTTTTCTAAGTGCCTCTTTTGGTTGTTTTAGGATTTCTAATGACTCCCACTAAAATTTAAGTAATGAGTAATCGCTGAGAAAGCTACAGCCATCACTGTAGTAATGTATTTTCCAAACTAACACTGGATTTCAGGATCCCCACTAACTGCTACAGACTAAAGGCATCCACCTGATATGAAATTGGTTAAGGTTAAAGGAAAGTACTGGTTTCATCCTTTTCCTCCTGTCATTTCCTAAAACAAAACTGCATTTTGCCCATTGTAGAACTTATTTGGAGCTCTTAAAGGGGCTTTTCAAGTTCTGTTCCTTTTAACTCCTGACAGAAACTGTAAATTGTATTTAATTTGTTTTAATGACTACTGTCCATCCAATGAGATAGTCTCTGTCATTTTCCTGAGGCTCTTTCACATCCTTTAACCAAACTCTGACACCAAAGGGAGCAAAAGCTTTACCCTAAATAAACTAGCTCATATTTAGTTTGGTTTAAGCGTAAGATAATACATTTGTGATGGGTTATAGTCTCTATTCAATACGTTTTGTCGCTCAAACATCTGAGTGTTTCAAACACTGGATTTTAAAAACACCTTGTCAGTCATCCTTGCCTTGGTCTTCATGAGTTCAATGTGTACAAAAAAGGCTATTAAAATAGCCTCTCACTGCCATTTTTAAGTATCTCCAGCCTCCTACAAAGCTTAGATCTCACAATTGCCTGGATTTTCTCAATAGCTGTTCTCCCCTCTGCTAACAGTATCTTCAGTCAAAACCAGCTATTTTAAGGGGACATATCCTTAAAGCTCAAAGGAGGGGCTTCTCTGGTGGCACAGTGGTTAAGAATCTGCCTGCCAATGCAGGGGACACGGGTTCGAGCCCTGGTCCGGGAAGATCCCACATGCTGCGGAGCAACTAAGCCTGTGTGCCACAACTACTGAGCCTGTGTGCCACAACTACTGAGCCTGCGTGCCACAACTACTGAAGCCCACTCACCTAGAGCCTGCGCTCTGCAACAAGAGAAGCCACCGCAATGAGAGAACCGTGCACCACAACAAAGAGTAGCCCCCACTCACCGCAACTAGAGAAAAGCCCTCACGCAGCAATGAAGACCCAATGCAGCCAAAAATAAATAAATAAATAAATAAAATAAAAAATTAAAAAAAAATCAGTAGCCCTGAAAAAATTATTTAAAAAAAAAGCTCAAAGGACAGTTGTTTTAAAATAAATAAAAGAAAAGAAGAACTCAAAGGAAAATAATCTCATGGTAAAAAGAAGTACAGAAATAAAGAGATATATTGTTTATATGATTTAAAATTATAAATTTAATATAAAATATATAAGAATAGCTATATAAATATAAATACTCTCTCCCACACACAACCTCTCTCATTAAATCAAATTTGCACATATATGTGGGTGGTTAATAGACTCTCCCAAAGCCCATCTATAGATCTCTAAGGATGTTAAGAATTCCTGCACCAGAAGCATCCCTATTAAATCATGGACAAGAATACTTACTACCACCATTATAATTAGCATTTCTTGGGAAGATACAGACAATTCAATAAGACATGAAACAAAACATTTAAATATTAAAACAGAGCTATCATTACTTATAGAATATGACAGTATAGTGAGAAAATACAAAATAAAGAACTGAAAATTAATTGACACTTATTACATGTCAGGTAATGCACTAGGCATAAGGGGTAAAAAAAATCAATAAGGTTCAATCAAGCCCTATGTAATTAACTCTACCAATAAAAAATAATTAGAAGATATGTGTAAATGAAGATTCCATTCACAATAACAATAACATCAACCACAACAAAACATAAAGTAATGTTAACAAGAAATGCATCAGATCAATTTGAGGAAAATTACAAATCACTTTGAGAAATAGAATTTTTTAAAAGACTGAATAGAGAATCATGCCATATTACTGATGAAGAAAACTAGCAATTATAAAGCAATTCCAATGAAGTTGGACAGTATAGACTGCTTTTTGAAAATTGGCAAAATGTTCCAAAGTTCATCGGGAAGGGTTGGAAGAGCTAAAATGTTTTTGGAATAAAAAGATAAGGAATTTGCCCAAGCCCTAAATAAAAATGGTTCTAATGGTAAAATAATATTGGTACTGGCCAAAGATACAGAAAAATCACTGGAACAGATGAGTGATCTCAGATAGAGACACTCCTATAAAAAAGAACATAACGGGCTTCCCTGGTGGCACAGTAGTTGAGAGTCTGCCTGCCGATGCAGGGGACGCGGGTTCGTGCCCCGGTCCGGGAAGATCCCACATGCCGCGGAGCGGCTGGGCCCGTGAGCTAGTTCGGGGGTACATTAACTATGTAGAAAAAGGCCTTTTAGACCTTTATATTAATATCACACCATTCAGTAAATGTATATTTAATCAGAGATGGTTTAAAACATTAAGCATAATATGGTCATTTATATAAGCTAAGAAAATATAGGACAACTTTAGTGACAGAGAAATGAGAATTAAAAAAATAAAGATATACAGGGCTTCCCTGGTGGCGCAGTGGTTGAGAGTCCGCCTGCCGATGCAGAGGACACGGGTTCGTGCCCTGGTCCGGGAAGATCCCACATGCCACGGAGCGGCTGGGCCCGTGAGCCATGGCCGCTGAGCCTGCGCGTCCAGAGCCTGTGCTCCGCAACGGGAGAGGCCACAACAGTGAGAGGCCCGTGTACCACAAAAAAAAAAAAAAAAAAAGATATACAACTTTTCACCTATCAAATTGTGAAAGATTAAAAATTATGACGTTCAGTGCTGGTAAAGGTGAAGTAAGGTATCTCAAAGAATACTTTGGGAATATAAATTGGTACCATGTTTCTGGATGGTAGCTTGTCAACAAACATCAAGGCAGGTCCACTGATCCAGTAATTCCACTCCTAGAAATTTACACTGAGAACATCATCAGGGAAGTGATAAAAAAAAATTATAGTAGCCAAAGTTAGAATGAGCCTAAGGGTTGTTCATCAATAAATGAGTAATTATACAATGGAATATGACTTTTTAAAATTACACATTTGATTTGAAGATTTTTAATTAAATTTCTCCTAAAGTAATACTACATGAAAAATATGCAATTCAAAACTATGCTGTAAACATAA
Organism: Aethalodelphis obliquidens; assembly: GCF_003676395.1. Classification (NCBI taxonomy): domain Eukaryota; kingdom Metazoa; phylum Chordata; class Mammalia; order Artiodactyla; family Delphinidae; genus Aethalodelphis; species Aethalodelphis obliquidens. The sequence continues at coordinate 54,420,136 of NW_020837951.1, forward strand.
TGAACTTAATTTGCTAATGCATACATACTTACATTCAACACAAAATTAGGGCAGGAATGGAGTTACAATTTATTTTATTCTTTATATTTTTCAGTATTTTCCTAATTTCTACAATGAAAACAAATATGTATATATATTGTTTTCAGAGAGAAAAAAGCATTATTTAAATAAAGTAGTATCACAGACAATTCCAAACTTCAAAAAATAACTTAAATGAACTAATAAAGATCCACAATGATTCATGAAATCTGAATATATAGGCTTGAGTTTAGTGAATAGCTGTATACCAATATTGGTTTTTAGGTTTGACAAATGTAATAAAAAGTAATTTAGGTAATATTGGCCAGTAAGATGCAATTGGGAAAGTTCATGAACCTTAAAGTTCATTGTCAGTCCTGAAATAACCTTAGTCAGATAGTTGGCCTGCAGGGAAGTATCAGGCGCTTGTCTTTGGGGTTTTATCTCTGTATTATTTTTGCAATATTTCTGTAAATCTAAAATTGTTCCAAAATAAAAAGGTTACTTTAAGAAAAAAAAAAAGGCAGACTCATAATGGGTAAAGGAGGAGCATATTTGGGGACTTCCCTGGTGGTGCAGAGGTTAAGAATCCACCTTCCAGTGCAGGGGACGCAGGTTCGATCCCTGGTCAGGGAACTAGATCCCACATGCACGCTGCAAATAAGAGCTCGCGTGCCATAACTAAGGAGCCTGCCGGCTGCAACTAAGGAGCCCGCCTGCCGCAACTAAGACCCGGCGCAACAGAAAGAAAGGAAGGGAGGAAGGAAGGAAGGGAGGGAGAAAGGAAGCATATTTGGAAGATGGCCTTTTGCTTCTGAGGATATCGTCACCAAGGGGAGCCATGTTCACTTATAAATCAGCCCTTGGAACTCTCAGAAACAACAGAAAACTAGACCAGTTGGTTTTCTGTGGCAGAAATGGGGGTGATTTTATGTTTTCATGTGTTGGTTTCTTTTTTTATTGCTACAATAGTAAATGTAAATATATTTAAATTTTTGAAGTCCCTTGAAAACAAAATACTGGACTACCCTAGTATGACATTGCTTGGATTCTTTTCTCTTTTATCCAAGCAACGCTCCACATTCCTAACATGTGGAAATCATTCAACCTCTGTATTTCTCCAATGCTATTTCTAAACATAGCTTACTATCACAAAGCCCCAGATGTCATCCAGCAAACAAATTTACTCTGGTAAACACCAATGGGCCCTTATGGGTTTGCCATCTCCTACCTGTTCCCTACTTGCCTGCATAACACCTCCCCGCAACCAAACATTCCAGGTACTTCATTAATGAAGACCCCACCACTCAGATCCTATCAATACCTCTTTGTTGCAAAAGCATAGGTAAGCAACACTTCAAGGATTCTACAAAAGTCAGAAACCTAAAAACTGAAACTACCAAAGGACCTTAGGTTACATGAGATCCAAGGGTCTCCAGTTTGCTCATTTCTAAGAAAAGCCAGATAACTGGTTGCAGAACCAGGAGTTCCCAATCCCCACTAGTACAGGCAGCACCCTCTACCTTCCCCTTCGCACATAAGGAATGGAAAACAGACCTTCTTCAGAAGAAACACTGGGAGTTTCTCATCTAATCAAACTCCTCATTTCATGTGGAAGAAAATAAATGGAAGTTAAGTGTGGGGAGACTTAGGTGGGAGGGGTTAAAGTTAACCATATTCCCATTTTATTTACCTAGTTATTGACAACTCACCAACTCCTCACCCCCACAACACTACCCCTTCATCCTTAGGGCAGATTCAGACCAAAGTTAAATGGGGGCATAGTGTTATGCAAGAGTAACCCAAAGAACACAAGATAATGCTTAACCAAGGTGAAAGGGGCAGGGCCTGTTCAAACTTGTCTCTGTTCAAAATGGGGGGTGGAGGTAAGCAGCACCTTCTTGTCACTGTGACATGCAAACTATGAAAATATATTACTTAAATTTGCGGACTTTTGAGCCTTTCTGGGATAAGAAGTCATTTATTAATTTCAAGGAAAAAGGTAAATCTCCTCCTTTGCCATGCAAACCAAGGTGTAAAAAGGAAGAGAATGTGTATCAGAACTTAAAGGACCTACTTGAGCTCTTAACTGCTAAGTTATTTTCACCAGAAGGACTAATCCTTATTTGTTTAAGTCCTAGACTTACAAGAAGTGGGAAAATTCCATGGGGGGTAGAAATATAGAAGAGGGGGAACTGGGAGGTTGTACAGAAAATGGCAGTGACCCCTAGCCTTCTATCCCTCAGGTCAAGTCCCCAGACCCCACAGCCAACCAGCTATTTGATTAAGGCCATTAAAAGACTGATATTGAACTTGAAGGTGCTTTCCAAGCCCATCTTATTAGTCGAGCACCTGCTCCATTTACTCAGCATTCTGGAAGCATGAAGCTCAAGAAATACTTTCAGTTCATTAATCGCCTAAAATCAATCTTTTTTCTCCATGTCCTTCTATGTGGAGCTTCAATGTCCAATACAGTAGCCACTAGTACATGTGGTTCTTAAGCAATGAAATGGAGCTCGTCCAAATTGAGATGTGCTCTAAGTATAAAATATACACCAGATTTCAAAGACTTAGTAAGAAAAAAAGAATGTAAAATATCTCATTAATCTCTTTTTATTCTGATTACATATTGGGATGATAATGTTTTGAATATATCTGGTTAACTAAAATATATTATTAAAATTACCTTCACTATTTGATTTTTTACTTTTTCATGTGCCTACTAAAACATTTTTAAATTACTTCTGTGGCTCATGTTTGTGGCTACCACATTATTTCTACACAGCAGTGCTGCTCTGGAGATAATGTGGTCCTAGTATTAGAGACACTTAAACCCAAGCAGCGAACACAGGCTAAGTTTTCTGAATTTTATGGAATTCTAGAAAACTGATGAGGGAACTGAGTCCTGGTTAACTCATCCCAGGGTAAAACTCATTTATAGAGATCATCTGTGTCCCATCCACAAGTTCAACACAGAAAATATCAAAAAGCTTTGATGCTCAATTCAGGTCTGGGGTAGATACCCACAATTCAATGTGAGTACCTCTTTCCTTTGGGGATACGTGAGAGTGAGACATGGGGCTTGAGGACGCTGCTGTGATGGAAGCAATGAAGAGGAGATACGGGGATGGAGGAGAAGGGATGAAAGAGAGGCGGGAGGGGGAAGAAGAGAGAAGGAGGAGGGGTAGATTGAGATGAAAAGAGAACAGAGGAGATGGTGAAATGAAAAGATGGAGATTAAGAGATAGGGAAGAATATCTCTATGGTGGGAAAAAACCAAACACCCTTCCCACTACTCAGAGTAATTCTGAAGACTAAAACTGAGAAGGCTGGTATCAAGAATAAAATGACAAGTAACCAAGGAGATAATTCAAGAGGGTCAACCCACTCAGCAAAAAAAGGCACAAAAGTGAAGGTAAAAGATACATCTCTGGCATTCTGAGCCCTTAGAATACCCCTGAGCAAAACGGACAAAGACACATTACATTCCCTCATTTCTCTGCCTTTCACCTTTGTCAATGACCATAAACCCACAATTTCACTAAGCGCAATTCCCATTTCAGAAAGTTTTAAATCACATGGCACTGCTCATGAACCTGTGAAATGGATCTTTTTCACTTTCTTCTCTTGAATCTCACACACACACACACAAAAAGCACCATGCTCCTCCTATGAACAGATATGAATTTCTTAAGGTTTTAAGGGCCAAATATAATACATCATAACTAAGTGTATCCTCTAATATTATCTCCAGAAACGGCTCTCCACCAATCCAGCTGATCCCCATGTTATAAAGGGCTGTGCTCTGAAAGTTCACATGTAAGGTAGTTGTCTAGTGCTCAAAATACATTGCCATGGAGAGGAAAATAAAACAGAAATGAATGGTTAGGGGAGAGACCCAGGCTAGTCTGAAAAGTCTCTCTAACCAATAAATCTGAACCTGGTTCTAGGAGCTGTGGCACAGAGCTCAAGGGGGAGAAAGAGGAAAAAGGGACAGAAAATGCTGTCACTCTTTCCTGGGTGAGAGGTAACACTGGCCACCCATAAGCAGGGTTGTTGGCACAGCTGTAATATAAGAATGTTCATCAATACCTGTTAATTTTGCAAATTCACCCAGTCATTCACAGGAATGCCTCACAGAATGCTAAGCGGCGTGGACTTAGGTGAGATGCTGGGAATCAAACAGGCCAAGCTGGAGATGGCAGCAGAATGGTTCCCTCTCTCCTTTTCTTCTTGCTAGAAGCCAAAAAGGCTAAACCAGAGGTTCTCAAAATCTATCAGTTCCTGGTGTCTTGGTAATTTTTTTCATGGCTCCCCTGAGCCAAGAGAGATACCTAGCAGTTCCATCTGTTAAATAGGTAGCTCCAAACAACTTAATAAGTACTTATGTTCTAACAACTTGGTAGTCATTCACAAACTAGAAATAAATTGATATGAAAGTAATGTTTTTATTTCATTCTTAAATAACCACGATTTTTAATAAGATGTGTATGCTGCTGGCACTGCACAGCTTCTCAAACTCTGAAATGAGTTTGAACCCCCCCACCCCATTTCCTGCTCCACATTTTTATACAGTACTGTTTTTTTAGGGCACTGAACCCCAGGAGCCCAGCTTTGCAAAGATATGACATCATTAAAAAGTAATGCAGTGATCTAATATTGAAACTATGAACTACCTTGAACCAGTAGTTCACAGAGTAACTGACAGATGTTTATTTCTGTCTTCCTTAAAAAAAAAAAATTAATCCCACAGCCTCCCAGTGAATTCCCTGTGTCATCCCAGGGTACCTCAGAGAACTGTTTGAGAAACTGCAAGGCTGGGCTTTTCCTACTGCAACCAACTGAGAGTATCCTTGCTGGCTAACATCTCAAAGAAAGGGAAAAAGATCTGTATGGCCCAGACTGAAATGGCCTGAAGTAACCTCTGGTCTGTTCTATTAAAAGTGTTCTACATTCAAGCCACAGCAGCCTTTGGGTAACTGATAAACCCCAGGGTGACTCAGAGAGACTCTGCAGACTCAGGAACAGGGAGGACAGGGTGTGCAATATTAATGGATCGATCACTTCTTTAACTACTTCATTCTACTGTATAATGTAGGACATTGTCTAGAACTATGGTGCTTTATAAACTTCATTAATTAACATGTGAGGTAAATGTTCAGTCAATATTACAGACTGTTAGCTGAGAGAAAGCCATGTACATGTTTTATTATAATCATATGATTTTGTCCCTGATAAAACTAAAAACTAAAGTCTAATGGAAGCAACCTAAGTGTCCTTCAACTGATGAATGGATAAAGAAGATGTGGCATATATATATACAATGGAATATTACTCAGCCATAAAAGGAAACAAAATTGAGTTATTTGTAGTGAGGTGGATGGACATAGAGTCTGTCATACAGAGTAAAGTAAGTCAGAAAGAGAAAAACAAATACCGTATGCTAACACATATATATGGAATCTAAAAAACAAAAAAAATGGTTCTGAAGAACCTAGGGGCAGGACAGGAATAAAGACGCAGACATAGAGAATGGACTTGAGGACCCGGGGAGGGGGAAGGGTAAGCTGGGATGAAGTGAGAGAGTGGCATGGACAATATACACTACCAAATGTAAAATAGATAGCTAGTGGGAAGCAGCCTCTAGAGGGGTGGGATAGGGAGAGTGGGAGGAAGACGCAAGAGGGAGGAGCTATGGGGATGTATGTATACGTATAGCTGATTCACTTTGTTATACAGCAGAAACTAACACACCATCGTAAAGCAATCATACTCCAATAAAGATGTTAAAAAAAAAACAACTAAAGTCTAAAATAAGCAAAGATTGCACTGAGACTACAAAAAGGAGGAAAGTCTGGCTTGTCAATTCATTCATTCATCCAGCATTCTACAGATGTTTTTAAGTTTCTATTATGTTCCAGACACAATGTATTTCACAGGAAACATAGCAGTGAAAAAGCCAGACACAACAACGTGGCCTTTGTCCTCTTGTCAAGGCCAACAGTGGCCTCCATCTTCTCCAATTCAACAGAGAATTTTCAGGTTTCATCTTTCCCAACCTCTTAGCAACATTTGACCAAGTTAATCACTCCTTTCTTCACACATTTTGTTCATTTGGTTTCCAGGACATCTTCTATCTTTGTGTTCCTCTTACCCCACTGATTGTAACTTATCAGTTTCTCCCTCTTCTCAGCCTCCAATGTTGGTTGCCCCAAGGCTCAGTTCTTGGCTGTTTTCTCCATCCTCACTCTCCTCCTGGGAAGTCCCTTGTAGTCCCATGACATCAAATATCTTCTCTATACTGTTAACTCCCACATTTCTATCTCTAGCTCCCACTTCACTCCAGAGAGCCAGACTTATATATCCAACTATGTACCTGACATCCTCACTTGAAGGACTAAACAGGTATCACAAATATAATATGTTCAAAATAAAATCCTGATCTCCTACCCTCAAACTCAATTTTTTTCCACGTAGGGTAATGGTACTGCCATTCACTACATGCTCAGGAAAAACACCTAGAGTTCTTCCTTGATTCTTCCTTTTCTTATCATCACATCCAATCCTTCAGCAAGTCCTGTCATCAAAACCCATCTCAGATCTGAACCCTCCATCCATCTCACTGGGGCTGCTGCAATAACCTAACTGGTTTTCCTGTTTCCACTCTTTCCCTCCCACCCAGTCTATTCTCAACACAGTAACCAGAACCTCCTCTTTATAAGTTAGATAATATCAGTTCTCTACTTAAAGCCCTTCAAAGGAGTTCCCATCACACTTAAAATCTCTGAACTCCCTATTTCAGTCTCTAAGGACCTAAATGATCTGGCTAAACCAGAATCACATCAAATCCGATACACTTGCTTTTATCTCTTCCGGGAACACTCTTCCTTAGATCTTCAGATGGCTTACTCCCCACTTAAATCAGAAGCTCTCTCTGGACATCCATTCTAAAATATTATCCCCATCCCTCTGAGCCCCATTATTCTGCTTTGCTTCTCTCTATTGTACTTATCACCCTATGAAAATATATCTTAGGTATTTACTTGTTGATTGCTCTTCCCATTAGAATATAAGGTGAGACTTTTTCTTGTTCACATGGGCATACAATGGGCTCTCAAATTCTTAGTGACAAAACAATCTTCTGTCCTCACAGAGTTTATATCTGGTGAAAGATGACAAGGCAAAGATTTTCAGCTCAAAAGACCTGGTTATTTGGTCTAAAGTCTGTTGTTTACTGTGCTAATTTCAAACTATGCTACTTAACATATTAGCATGTCTTATGTATCAATAATTATGTGAAATTCTGAACATATATTATCTTAATTTTCTAAGTTTCTATGAGGTACGTACAAATGTTGTCACTTGCTCAAGGTCCCAGAGGTGATCCTAGGGAGAGTTTAGATTCAATCTCAGGTCTATCATACTCCTGGTCTACACCCTTAACCAATATGCTACGCTATGTACTGCCTCTATATGTCATTACCTGTAAAATGGAGGGATTGAGCTAGAATGACCTCTAATGTTTCAAGTCTACCTCCTATCACAAGAAAAAAAATGCTGTCACTTGTACTGCTTGAAATTTAATTTCTATGTTAAATCACAAGAACTCATTTACCCAAATACAATTAACTGAAGAAAACTGACCATAGGCAAATGCAGAGACATGCACATACAGAGATCACATGCCATGTTATGGTGATGAGGCATCAAATAAGACATTTGTCATACTACTTCATCACCCATATTACCCACATTATGAATTCCTCTCCTCTAAAGATTATAAATTTAAATAAGAACTAGAGGTGACAAGTTCACAGCCTGGAGTAAACCAAAGCCAAATACTTCAGTAAAACACATTCATCCTGGCTCTTCATCTGTCACCAGGAAAATCAGCTGCCTGGTTTATGCAGAAAGAACCAAACCAACTTCTTGCCTCAAACTTCCATTAACTCCTGACTGTGCAGGATGGAGTGCCTCAGATGGGTCCCTCCTACAGCTTGACAGAGCCCCAGGAAAATTCTCTAGGATCCTCTAGCTCAATTCTAGAAGAGCACAAGACCTAAGAACAGGTACCACAAGTTCGAGATGCAGTAAAGTGACTTTGCTTCTTTCTTCTACTGCAATATAAATTAGGAATAGCCCATATGTGTACCCTATCAAGATGCCATTCATTCTCACTGCCCATGCTATCTAGCATATCTACAACTATAGGCATACATTTTATACACACACACACACACACACACTCCCTCCTTATCAGCCTTGTGGTTCTTGAGTGTATATGGGATGGACATCATCCATTATGATAATGATGCATTTATTTCACTGCATTATAAATAGTAAAAAAATATATTTCACTGCAATATTATAAATAGTAAAAAAAAATATCCTGACACAATTCAAAGATTACAAAGAATTATTTGGAAAACAAACTACGTATCTGTATTCAACTTTATTACTAAATATGAGCCAAAATTATTCTTTTGTTCTAAATTTACCAAAACAACGTCAACTGTGACACTTGGCAACACTTAGAACCTAATTTGAAATCACTTTTGACTCTAAATAAACCCATTAATTTTATAGAACTGCTGATAAGTGCTACATGCTACAATACAACCCATTTATGTAAAGGCTTTGAAGACTCAGCTCTTTCATAAAAATCAAGGCTTTGGAAAATGTGGGTGGGAGAGAAGGAAATGGAAAAAAAAGAGAACGCTTAAGGGTAAAAGGGAATGTCACTGCTTGGAGAATAAGAGAAAAGCTTTCCCCACACATATACACCCACTCCACACACACCCATGTTCCCTCCATAACCTTAGGATAAGGTTTATTAAGCCAACACAACTCATCTCCCATCTTCTTTTTTTTTTTTATAAATGGAATCATGCATCACATGTGAACTTCTATGTCTGGCTTCGTTTACTTAGCATCGGGTTTTCACAGGTCACCGTGAGTTGGAGATATTTTTAAATTTATTTATTTATTTATTTTTGGCTGTGTTGCGTCTTCGTTTCTGTGCAAGGGCTTTCTCTAGCTGTGGCAAGTGGAGGCCACTCTTCATCGCGGTGCGCGGGCCTCTCACTATCACGGCCTCTCTTGTTGCAGAGCACAGGCTCCAGACGCGCAGGCTCAGCAATTGTGGCTCACGGGCCCAGTTGCTCCACAGCATGTGGGATCTTCCCAGACCAGGGCTCGAACCTGTGTCCCCTGCATTGGCACGCAGATTCTCAACCACCGCGCTACCAGGGAAGCCCCTCATCGCCCATCTTCTAATCTGAGAACACTTTTGCTAGATTTTTCTAGTTTGTGGGCATTTTTCAGTCTCTGGACTCTAGCTCTCCAGTGTTTGGATCAAAGATAAGTCTGTAGATGAGCTATCTATAAATAGATAGATAGCTTAACCACTGCGGATTCTTAACCACTGCACCACCAGGGAAACTGGGAAAGTAGACAGTCCCTTAGGAGCAAGGGAAGCTAGCAGAAGAGACCATCCTCTCTTGGCTAAAGCTCCAGAGATGAAATTACTTCTAAGCAGTGTTTTGAAAGTTCCCGGCAAGACTGACTTCTACTGCAGAAAAACAGAAATTCAGCAAAAAATGGGAATTAAAACAACGGTCAACCCATACTGCCCAAATGTCTGAATAAAATGAGTCCTTACTCTATTTGTACTTGACAATCTCCGTCTACTTAGCTATCAATCACACTACCCCTACCAAGTTTATGTCTGACACATATTAGGAAACTGACAGCTAACTCACCCTGCAAGCCAGGCTTCACCTCTAGCTCCCAATTCCTAAAAAGTAACGACTTTTACAAATCATAAAACAATGATAGGTAGAAAAAAATCTCTAAAATAATTTTATTCGACCTCTTCATTTTACAAAGAGCCCAAATTGCTAGGATGACTCTCATAAAATCTCTAAGAAAATTATTGGAAGACTTAGGTTTTGAACCTCATTCTCCCAATCCCCAAGCCAGCATTCCAGGTTTTGAACCTCATTCTCCCAATCCCCAAGCCAGCATTCCTACTAAACTACATCATTGCTGAAGAAATGAATTGATTTGCTATCCATCCATAGACAAATAAGAACACCGGTTTTATAGATATAAATTGCCAATATGGCTTAGTAGTTAAGATCATGTACTCTAGAGTCAAACTGGCTGGTTTACATCTTAACTTTGCACTTACTAGTTGTGTGACCTTGGACAAGTTATTCAACCATACCTCAGTTTCCTCACCTATAAAATACGAGGAATAATAATAATAACAACAACTAGCATGATGGCCCCCACTTCACTGGGTCTGGGGGCAACTTAAATATGTCCCAATAATACACTTTTTAAAAATCAGATATCAAGCACATATAATATCTACCACATCATAAGTGTTATGTAAGTATTAGATATCATTATTCTTTCCAATCTTGTTAAGACTGTAAACAAATCACGAAAAGGAGGTTAAGGTCTCACTTTGCTTTATTTCTCTGGGCTTGTTCTGAACACTGTCAAATATGCAAGCTTGTCTTGATACAAACAGTTTGAAAGGAATGCAATAGTATGGCTTAGTGGCTTATGCCTAGACCTAACCAGTGTAATTATTCTAGGTAATTTAAGGACAAGAATAAAAGGAGGAAATGTCCCACCAGTGTTTAGATCTAATCCATGACTTTTGTTTTGAGAATCATTATTGATTTGACATCTTTGTAGAGTACTCCAGGGTCTGTAGTGATGCTTCACAGAGTGTAGGAGTCCATACTTGTTGGTTTGATTCTGTAAGAGCCACTGGAAGGGAAGTGTGTCCCAGCTCTCCAAAGTACCAGCACCAGCTGGGCAGCACCTCCTCAGAGGTCTGGGTCCCAGCCCTGTGGGCTCTTCCTCTGAATTTCTAGGTTCTGGTAACTGTGAATTTCTTCCTTTTGATCTTCCAGCCCTAAGATGGTAGCTGCTTTCTACAATTATTATCTATGTGTTACCTCAGAGTTCTGTTTGTTTCCCCTTTTCAGTCCTTCAATATCTGTTTAACCTGTTAATTTCTGATATTAGATTATCTCTGTTCAAATAGCTGAAGTGGTTTCTCTTTTCCTGACTGGGCCATGGCTGATACATCATTGGATGGACATTTAGGCCCAGCTTCCTCACACTACACAAATCACCCCTTATCATTATAATCGACAGAGAACGCAACACCAACCCTTTATCTGAAACATGTTAAAACACCCTGTGTCCCTCAAAGGGAGCTCTTCTTAATGTCTAATTTCAACTTATCCACTTGAGATATGAGATCTCCTCTTAGCTTATCTTCTCCTCTTGTCAATGTAAACTAAAGATATACTCCCTGGGATATAAAGGTATCTATGTATGAAGATATATTTCCACTGTATAAAACAATGGAGGAGGGCTTCCCTGGTGGCACAGTGGTTGAGAATCTGCCTGCTAATGCAGAGGATGCGGGTTCGAGCCCTGGTCTGGGAAGATCCCACATGCCACGGAGCAACTAGACCCGTGAGCCACAACTACTGAGCCTGCGCGTCTGGAGCCTGTGCTCTGCAACAAGAGAGGCCGCGATAGTGAGTGGTCCCCGCTTGCCACAACTAGAGAAAGCCCTCACACAGAAACAAAGACCCAACACAGCCAAAAATAAACAAATGTGGGTTTTAAAGAAAAAAGAATATTATTTATTTAAAAAAAAAAAAACAATGGAGGAAAAAGTTGTCTCTGGGAACTTTTACTTATTAATAAAAAACTTTCTATAAAAATTGTAACATAAATAATATAGTTATATTAGCATATATAATATAAATAGTATATTATACAGTTCATATAATATATGTCATTTCAAAGCTTTATATACTTACATGTTATGAGTTACATATAAGTACATAAAGCCTGTGAAATTCATTTATTCTTGTTAATGAACTATTATTCATACAATCGCTTGTTTTTTAAAGTTTCTCCTTCTCTCTTCATGTTTGATTGTGTTCATATTGATTTTCTTCATACTTATATGTATTGGCATGTATCATCTGGAAATTCTGGGGGCATTCTGGGCTGTTATCATTATCAGCATTCAGTGGTGAAGGCAGGGATGCCACACAGTCCCACACAATAAAAAACTATCCCATATGATTTTCAAGTGTCTCACCAGACATTCACATAGTAAAAACCTGTTTATAATCATCTGAGTTTAGAACTGAAGTCAATTTTATTTTCATAATTCTTATTTATACTAAATTATCTAAAATGAAGTTATAGTGCAAATCAAGTGCATTATTGTTTTGACAGAAATACTATGAAGTATTGTCCACCATTTCATGAAATCCTATCACTGAAAGCAAACAACTAGATATCTGAGCCACCAATACAACAAATACAATTCTAAATCATCAGAATTTTAGCTAATTCCACTTTTATGTGCAAGCTTATCTACTTCATTATGTCTCCTAGTATAGTTGCGCTGGAACATTTTCATATTTAAATGCATTTTATTTTATTATAAATTATTTTTCTTGTATTTCAGTTACGAAATTATATCCATTTTTAAAAATTAAATGTGTAGGTAGACAATACTGTCCATGAATTTTGTTTGAGAATAATAAAGGGGGCAATAAAAGTAGAGCTATGAAACACAGGTTTAGATGGAGATGGAGGGCAGGAAGAGAGAAGCAAAAGAATAGCTGGTGGGAACATGACACTGAGAAGAAAGACAGAGGGGTGCGGGTGAGTCCTGACAACAAGCCACAGAAGGTACTTGGCTACTTGGTGAATGCTTAAATATGAACTGTCTTTGTTTAATCCTTTTTTTCTAGGTAATAATGCCACACCAGTGTTTGTCATAGCTGGAAGGAATTAGCCAGATGCACGGAAGGAACAGAGACACTGGAGTAAGACAGACCTGCATTCAAACACTGGTTCTGCCTTTATAAGTCATGTAAACTTGGGCAAATAATTCCACTTCTCTGAATGTCTATTTCCACTTTTGTAAAATGGAGGTAATAACAAAGGCCTTACAATTTGGCTCTGCTGAATCTTAGAGCCTGTCACCATGTCTGGCATATCATGGGCCCTCAACAGAGGTTAATTCCACCAATCAGCCATAAAAAAGAATAAAATAATGCCATTTGCAGCAACATAGATACAACCAGAGATTATCATAAGTAAAGTAAGTGAGAAAGACAAGGACAAATGCCATATGATATCAATTATATGTAGAATCTAAAATGTGACACAAATGAACCTGTCTATGAAACAGAAACAGAATCAGGGACATAATAGACTGGTGGTTGCCAAGGGGGAGGGGGTGGGGGAAAGGTGGATTGGGAGTTTGGGATTAGCAGATGCAAACTGGTATATATAGAATGGATAAACAAAAAGGTCCTACTGTATAGCACAGTGAACTATATTCAATATCCTGTGGTAAACCATAATGGAAAAGAATATGCAAAAGAATGTATATATGTATAACTGAGTCACTTTGCTGTACAGCAGTAATTAACACAACACTGTAATTCAATAAGGGAGGAACTTCAACATGGCAGAAGAGTTAAGATGCAGAGATCACCTTCCTCCCCACAAATACATCAGAAATACATCTACATGTGTAATAACTCCTACGGAACACCTACTGAATGCTGGCAGAAGACCTCAGACCTCCCAAAAGGCAAGAACTCCCCACGAACCTGGGTAGGGCAAAAAAAGAAAAAAGAAAAAACAGAGACAAAAGAATAGGGACGGGACCTGCACCAGCGTAAGGGAGCTGTGAAGGAGGAAAGGTTGCCACCCACTAGGAAGCCCCTTTGTGGGCGGAGACTGCGTGGGGCGGAGGCGGGGAGCTTCGGAGCCAAGCAGGAGAGCGCAGCAACAGGGGTGCGGAGGGCAAAGCCGAGAGATTATCTTGCAGAGGATCGGTGCCGACCAGCACTCATCAGCCCGAGAGACTTGTCTGCTCACCCGCTGGGGCGGGCGGGTCTGGGAGCTGAAGCTCGGGCTTCGTAGGTCGGATCCCAGGGAGAGGACTGGGGTTGGCGGCGAGAACACAGACTGAAGGGGGCTAGTGCGCCACAGCTAGCCGGGAGGGAGTCCGGGAAAAAGTCTGGACCTGCCGAAGAGGCAAGAGACTTTTTCTTGCCTCTTTGTTTCCTGGTGCACGAGGAGAGGGGATTAAGAGCGCCGCGTAAAGGAGCTCCAGCTACGGGCGCGAGCCGTGGCTATATCAGCGCGGACCCTAGAGACGGGCATGGGACGCTAAGTCTGCTGCTGCCGCCACCAAGAAGCCTGTGTGCGAGCACAGGTCACTCTCCACACCTCCCGTCCAGGGAGCCTGTGCAGCCCGCCACTGCCAGGGTCCTGAGATACAGGGACAACATCCCCGGGGGAACGCACAGCACGCCTTAGGCTGGTGCAACATCATGCTGGCCTCTGCCGCCGCAGGCTCGGCCCGCATCCGTACCCCTCCCTCCCCGTGGCCTGAGTGAGCCAGAGCCCCCGAATCAGCTGCTCCTTTAACCCCGTCCTGTCTGAGCAAAGAACAGACGCCCTCCTGCGACCTACACTCAGAGATGGGTCCAAATCCAAAGCTGAACCCCGGGAGCTGTGTGAACAAAGAAGAGAAAGGGAAATCTCTCCCAGCAGCCTCAAAACAGCGGATTAAATCTCCACAATCAACTTCATGGACCCTGCATCTGTGGAATACCTGAATACACAACAAATCATCCCAAATTGAGGTGGACTTTGGGAGCAATGATATATATATACTTTTTGCCTGTTTCTCTTTTTGTGAGTGTGTATGTGTATGCTTCTGTGTGTGATTTTGTCTGTATAGCTTTGCTTTTACCATTTGTCGTAGGGTTCTGTCTGTCCGTTTTTTTTCTTTTTTTTTATGATTACTTAAAAAAATTTTTTTCTTAATAATTATTTTTTATTTTATTTGACTTTTATTTTATCTTCTTTCTCTCTTTTTTTTCTCCCTTTTATTCTGAGCCGTGTGCAGGACAGGCTCTCGGTGCTCCAGCCAGGCATCAGGGCTGTGTCACTGAGGTGGGAAAGCCAAGTTCAGGACACTGGTCCAGAAGATACCTCCCAGCTCCACGTAATATCAAACGGCGAAAATCTCCCACAGATCTCCATCTCAATGCCAAGACCCAGCTCCACTCAACGACCAGCAAGCTACAGTGCAGGACACCTTACACCAGACAACAAGCAAGACAGGAACACAACCCCATCCATTAGCAGAGAGGCTGCCTAAAATCACAATAAGGTCACAGACACCCCAAAACACATGACCAGACGTGGACCTGCCCAACAAAGACAAGATCCAGCCTCATCCACCAGAACACAGGCACTAGTCCCCTCCACCAGGAAGCCTACACAACCCACTGAACCAACCTTAGCCACTGGGGACAGACACCAAAAACAACGGGAACAACGAACCTGCAGCCTGTGAAAAGGAGACGCCAAACACAGTAAGATAAGAAAAATGAGAAGACAGAGAAACAACAGCAGATGAAGGAGTAAGGCAATAACCCACCAGACCTAACAATGAAGAGGAAATAGGCAGTCTACCTGAAAAAGAATTCAGAATAATGAAAGTAAATATGATCCAAAATCTTGGAAATAGAATGGAGAAAAAAAAAGAAACGTTTAACAAGGACCTAGAAGAACTAAAGAGCAAACAAACAGTGATGAACAACAAAATAAATGAAATTAAAAATTCTCTAGAAGGGATCAATAGCAGAAAAACTGAGGCAGAAGAACGGATAAGTGACCTGGAAGATAAAATAGTGGAAATAACTACTGCAGAGCAGAATAAAGAAAAAAACAATGAAAAGAATTGAGGACAGTCTCAGAGACCACTGGGACACCATTAAATGCACCAATATTCGAATTATAGGAGTCCCAGAAGAAGAAGAGAAAAAGAAAGGGACTGAGAAAATATTTGAAGAGATTATTGTTGATAACTTCCCTAATATGGGAAAGGAAATAGTTAATCAAGTCCAGGAAGCACAGAGAGTCCCATACAGGATAAGTCTGAGGAGAAACACATCAAGACCCATATTAATCAAACTATCTAAAATTAAATACAAAGAACAAATATTAAAAGCAGCAAGGGGGGCTTCCCTGGTGGCGCAGTGGTTGAGAGTCCGCCTGCCAATGCAGGGGACACGGGTTCGTGCCCCGGTCCGGGAAGATCCCACATGCCGCGGAGCAGCCAGGCCCGTGAGCCATGGCCGCTGAGCCTGCGCGTCCGGAGCCTGTGCTCGGCAACGGGAGAGGCCACAACAGTGAGAGGCCCGCGTACTACAAAAAAAAAAAAAAAAAAAAAAAA
>NW_020837951.1:54436577-54483267 GCF_003676395.1 Aethalodelphis obliquidens
CAAAAAAAAAAAAAAAAAAAAAAAAAAAAAAGCAGCAAGGGAAAAACAACAAATAACACAAAAGGGAATCACCATAAGGTTAACAGCTGATCTTTCAGCAGAAACTCTGCAAGCCAGAAGGGAGTGGAAGGACATATTTAAAGAGATGAAGGAGAAAAACCTACAACCAAGATTATTCTACCCAGTAAGGATCTCATTCTCTACCCAGTAAGATATGACGGAGAAATTAAAAGCTTTACAGACAAGCAAAAGCTAAGAGAATTCAGCATCACCAAACCAGCTTTACAAAAAATGCTAAAGGAACTTCTCTAGGCAGGAAACACAAGAGAAGGAAAAGGCCTACAATAATAAACCCAAAACAATTAAGAAAATGGTAATAACATGCATATTGATAATTACCTTAAATGTAAATGGATTAAATGCTCCAAGCAAAAGACATAGACTGGCTGAATGGATACAAAAACAAGACCCGTATATATGCTGTCTACAAGAGACCCACTTCAGACCTAGGGACACATACAGACTGAAAGTGAGGGGATGGAAAAAGATATTCCATGCAAATGGATATCAAAAGAAAGCTGGAGTAGTAATTCTCATACCAGACAAAAGAGACTTTAAAACAAAGACTATTACAAGAGACAAAGAAGGACACTACATAATGATCAAGGGATCAATCCAAGAAGATATAACAATTGTAAATATTTATGCACCCAATATAGGAGCACCTCAATACATAAGGCAAATACTAACAGCCATTAAAGGGGAAATCAACAGTAACACAATCATAGTAGGGAACTTTAACACCCCACTTTCACCAATGGACAGATCATCCAAAATGAAAATAAATAAGAAAACACAGCTTTAAATGATACATTAAACAATATGGACTTAATAGATATTTATAGGACACTCCATCCAAAAACAACAGAATACACATTCTTCTCAAGTGCTCACGGAACATTCTCCAGGATAGATCATATCTTGGGTCACAAATCAAACCTTGGTAAATTTAAGAAAATTGAAATTGTATCAAGTATCTTTTCCGACCACAGCGCTATGAGACTAGGTATCAATTACAGTTAAAAATTTGTAAGAAATACAAACACATGGAGGCTAAACAACACACTACTTAATAACCAAGAGATCACTGAAGCAATCAAAGAGGAAATCAAAAAAATACCTAGAAGCAAATGACAATTAAAACACAACGACCCAAAACCTATGGGATGCAGCAAGAGCAGTTCTAAGAGGTAAGTTTACAACAATACAATCCTACCTTAAGAAACATGAAACATCTCAAATAAACAACCTAACCTTACACCTAAAGCAATTAGAGAAAGAAGAATTAAAAAAACCCCAAAGTTAGCAGAAGGAAAGGAATCATAAAGATCAGATCAGAAATAAATGAAAAAGAAATGAAGGAAACGATAGGAAAGATCAATAAAACTAAAAGCTGGTTCTTTGAGAAGATAAACAAAATTGATAAACCATTAGCCAGAATGATCAAGAAAAAAAGGAAGAAGACTCAAATCAATGGAATTAGAAATGAAAAAGGAGAAGTAACAACTGACACTACAGAAATACAAAGGATCATGAGAGATTATATGCCAATAAAATGCCAATAAAGCAACTATATGCCAATAAAATGGACAACCTGGAAGAAATGGATAAATTCTTAGAAATGCACAACCTTCTGAGACTGAACCAGGAAGAAATAAAAAATATGAACACACAAATCACAGGCACTGAAATTGAAACTGTTAATAAAACTTCCAACGGGGCTTCCCTGGTGGCGCAGAGGTTGAGAGTCTGCCTGCCGATGCAGGGGACATGGGTTCGTGCTCCGGTCTGGGAAGATCCCACATGCCGTGTAGTGGCTGGGCCTGTGAGCCATGGCTGCTAAGCCTGCGCATCCGGAGCCTGTGCTCCACAAAAGGAGAGGCCACAACAATGAGAGGCCCGCGTACAGCAAAAAAAATCAAAACCAAAAACAAAAACAAAAATCTTCCAACAAACAAAAGCCCAGGACCAGATGGCTTCACAGGTGAATTCTATAAAACATTTAGAGAAGAGCTAACACCTATCCTTCTCAAACTCTTCCAAAATAAAGCAGAGGGAGGAACACTCCCAAACTCATTCTACGAGGCCACCATCACTCTGATACCAAACCCAGACAAACATGTCACAAAGTAAGAAAACTACAGGCCAATATCACTGATGAACATAGATGCAAAAATCCTCAACAAAATACTAGCAAACAGAATCCAACATACTAGCAAACAGAATCCAATAAAAAGATCATACACTATGATCAAGTGGGGTTTATCCCAGGAATGCAAGGATTCTTCAATATACACAAATCAATCAACGTGATACACCATATTAACAGATTGAAGGAGAAAAACCATATGATCATCTCAACAGATGCAGAGAAAGCTTTCGATAAAATTCAACATCTATTTATGATAAAAACCCTCCAGAAAGTAGGCATAGAGGGAAATTTCCTCAACATACTAAAGGCCATATATGACAGTCACGCAGGCAACATCGTCCTCAATGGTGAAAAACTGAAACCATTTCCACTAAGATCAGGAACAAGACAAGGTTGCCCACTCTCACCACTCTTATTCAACATAGTTTTGGAAGTTTTAGCCACAGCAATCAGAGAAGAAAAGGAAATAAAAGGAATCCAAATCGGAAAAGAAGAAGTAAAGCTGTCACTGTTTCCAGATGACATGATACTATACGTAGAGAATCCTAAACATGCTACCAGAAAACTACTAGAGCTAATCAATGAATTTGGTAAAGTAGCAGGATACAAAATTAATGCACAGAAATCTCTGGCATTCCTATACACTAATGATGAAAAATCTGAAAGTGAAATTAAGAAAACACTCCCATTTACCATTGCAACAAGAACAAAATATCTAGGAATACACCTACCTAAGGAGACAAAAGACTTGTATGCAGATAATTATGACACTGATGAAAGAAATTAAAGATGATACAAATAGATGGAGAGATATACCACGTTCTTGGATTGGAAGAATCAACAATGTTAAAATGACTCTACTACCCAAAGCAATCTACAGATTCGATGCAATCCCTATGAAACTACCACTGGCATTTTTCACAGAACTAGAACAAAAAATTTCAAAATTTGTATGGAAACACAAAAGACCCCGAATAGCCAAAGCAATCTTGAGAACAAAAAATGGAGCTGGAGGAATCAGGCTCCCTGACTTCAGACTGTACTACAAAACTACAGTAATCAAGGCAGTATGGTACTGGCACAAAAACAGAAATATAGATCAATGGAACAGTGTAGAAAGCCCAGAGATAAACCCATGCACATATGGTGACCTTATCTTTGATAAAGGAGGCAGGAATGTACAGTTGAGAAAAGACAGCCTCTTCAATAAGTGGTGCTGGGAAAACTGGACAGCTACATGTAAAAGAATGAAATTAAAACACTCCCTAACACCATACACAAAAATAAATTCAAAATGGATTAAAGACCTAAATGTAAGGCCAGACACCATCAAACTCTTAGAGGAAAACATAGGCAGAACACTCTGTGACATAAATCACAGCAAGATCCTTTTTGACCCACCTCCTAGAGAAATGGAAATAAAAACAAAAATAAACAAATGGGACCTAATAAAACTTAAAAGCTTTTGCACAGCAAAGGAAACCATAAACAAGACCAAAAGACAACCCTCAAAATGGGAGAAAATATTTGCAAATGAAGCAACTGACAAAGGATTAATGTCCAAAACATACAAGCAACTCATGCAACTCAATATCAAAAAAACAAACAACCCAATCCAAAAATAGGCAGAAGACCTAAATAGACATTTCTCCAAATAAGATATACAGACTGCCAATGAACACATGAAAGAATGCTCAACATCATTAATCATTAGAGAAATGCAAATCAAAACTACAATGAGATATCATCTCACACTGGTCAGAATGGCCATCATCAAAAAATCTACAAAAAAAAATGCTGGAGAGGGTGTGGAGCAAAGGGAACCCTCTTGCACTGTTGGTGGGAATGTAAATTGATACAGCCACTATGGAGAACAGTATGGAGGTTCCTTAAAAAACTAAAAATTGAACTACCATACGACCCAGCAATCCCAGTACTGGGCATATACCCTGAGAAAACCTTAATTCAAAAAGAGTCATGTACCAAAATGTTCATTGCAGCTCTATTTACAATAGCCAGGACATGGAAGCAATCTAAGTGTCAATCAACAGATGAATGGATAAAGAAAATGTGGCACATATATACAATGGAATATTACTCAGCCATAAAAAGGAACGAAACTGAGTTATTTGTACTGAGGTGGATGGACCTAGAGATTGTCATACAGGGTGAAGTAAGAAAGAGAAAAACAAATACCTTATGCTATCACATATATATGGAATCTAAGAAAAAAGAAGAAAAAATAATTGGTCAGAAGAACCTAGGGGCAAGACAGGAATAAAGATGCAGACCTACTAGCGAATGGACTTGAGGATACGGGGAGGGGGAAGGGTAAGCTGGGACAAAGTGAGAGAGTGGCATGGACATATATACACTACCAAACGTAAAATAGACAGCTAGTGGGAAGCAGCCGCATAGCACAGGGAGATCACCTCGGTGTTTTGTGACCACCTATAGGGGTGGGATGGGGAGGTTGGGAGGGAGGGAGATGCAAAAGGGAAGAGATATGGGGACATATGTAGATGTATAATTGATTCACTTTGTTATAAAGTGGAAACTAACACACCACTGTAAAGCAATTATACTCCAATAAAGATGTTTAAAAAAAAGTGTTGAAGGCAAACATAACAGTGAAGAAAAAAAAAATTCAATAAAAATAATCTTAAAAAGTAAAGTAAAATCAAAACCTAAAAAAAAAACCCCAGAGGTTAATTCCTACCCACCTGCTCCTAGATGTTGCCTAATTTCTTGTGCCTGCTGAAAGAGAGAGAAGTCCAGACAACAACTGTATTAGTTATCTATATACATAATAAATTACCACCAAATTAGTGGCTTAAAACAATACATGTGTATTATTATCTCAGTTTCTGTAGGTCAGGAATCTGAATATGGCTGGGATGGGCCCTTTGCTTCAGGGTCTCTCACAAGCCTGCAATCAAAGTGTCAGCTAGAGCTAGAGTCTCATCTGAAGGCTCAGCTGTGGAAGGCTCTACTTCAAATCTTACATGGTTGTTTGCAGAATTCAGTTTCAGGACTGAGGACTTCAGTTGATGGACTGAGGACTCAGTTCCTCACTGTTTTTTGGCCAGAGTCCCCTCTCTGTTACTTCCCACATGGGCCTTTCCAAAATCACAGAATTCTTAATCAAAGATACAACCAAGAGGACAATAAAGAGAGTCTGCAAGCAGGACAACAGTGAAACCTTTTGTAACCTAATGATGGAAGTAACATTTCATCACCTTTGTCATGGTTAGAAGCAAGTCCCTACATCTAGCCTATACTCAAGTGGTGGCTATTACACAAGGGCATGAATGTCGAAAGACTGAGGGCCATCTTAGAGTCTGCCTGTCACAATAATGTATAGGCAATTATACAGAATTTGCTTCTATGTATGTGGGAAAATTACCTGGGCCAAATATGTAAGAAAATATGCTTTCAACACCCAATCCATATACTCCAAGTTTTAAAAATTTGACTCACTGATTAATTGTATGTGTTTTATGCCTGAGAGATTCCTATTAAAACTGCGAGAGCATTCAAATCATGAATAGATACTCTCTGATTATATAACCCAAGGCAACAAGAAATAGCTATGCTGAAATTTTTCAAAACTGACAGCCAAACTACTTCAAATTGCTGTGCTGTTCAAGGTGATTTCAAATAGAAATAATTTGTCTGCATATCTGAACCCTGGCAACCCTCACCTTCACTACACTCTCCATACAACATAAACCTAAATGCTTAATGGATCAACTATTATATGCTCTTTCTTAATTCCCACATCCAGGACTGAAAATCTGGTACCATTTAAAAAATAGTTTACCTTATAAACTGTAGTGGTCACTACTGAAAAGCAATGCAAAGTATCACAATCACAATCACAATTTAGTAGTTTATCTTTTAAGTAGAAAAATAAATTAAAAAAAATAACTTCTCGTAGAATTAACTTTTTCTGGTGGTCATTATTCCACAATCTCCTCCCTTACTTTGGAATCCTGCCAGCTAAAGAACACCATTTCTGTGATACCTTTGGAAACGTCACCGTTATTTGAAGCATATCCCCAAACTACGCTTACTTAGGAGACTAAGTCCTAGGTATCACTCAACCTACATGCTCCTTTTCTGAGCAGGAGGGACCCATGTTTATTCCATGAGGCTCTCGCTACCCAACTGGATGAACCAGACCTGACCCAAGCTGGACCAACCAGACTCTCTTTCTTTCTTTCCAAGGAACCTAAAACTGGGATAGAGGGACACTACCCAGTTGACTCATAACACAGAAGTTCTGAGTACATTACCTGTTTAGGGCTGGGAAGAAAGCCATGTTGAGGCCATAGATATTGTGATGGTTAATTTTATGGGTCAATTTAATTGGGCCATGGGGTGAACAGATATTTGGTCAAATATTATTCTGGGTATGTCTGTGAAGTGTTTCTAGATGAGATTAACATTTGAAATAGGAGACTGAGTCAAGGAGACTGCCCTCCCCAATGTGGATGGGCCTAGTCCGATCAGTTGAAGGTGTACATAGAACAAAAGGTGGATCCTCCCACAAGCAAGGAGGAACATTTCCTGCCTGACAGCTTCGAGCTGGGACCTCAGTCTTTTCCAGCCTTCGGACTCAAACTGAAACATTGACTCTGCTTGAATCTTGAGGCTGCCTGCTTTTGGACTGGCACTTACACCACAGGCTCTCCTCATTCTCAGGCCTTCATACTTGGACTAGAACTAAACCATCAGCCCTCCTGGGTACCCAGCTTGCCGACTACAGATTCTGGTACGTTTCTGTGTACATACTTGCATGAGCCAATACCTTATAATAAATAAATAACCAGAAAAATAAATATATCCTATTGGTTCTATTTCTCTGGAGAACCTTGACTAATACAGACACACACACACACACACACCAGAAAATCAATTTGCAGGGAGAAGAATGAAGTAATGTGCAAACAGAAGCAGCAGAGATAAAAAATCACATTGCCTAGAGGGAAGCAGTGTGGAGAAGTATCTTGTTCTTATAGTCCTTCAGAAGATCTTGTGGTCCATCCTCTTCTGGGGTGCCATGAAACACCCTTGGTTTCTTATAATAAATCCCCTTTTACATAAGCTAGCCTAGTGGATTTCAAGTTACTTGAAACCAAAAGAGGCTTGAATAAGGTACTTGGTGAATCAGTACACATGCAACAGAAGGCCCTGGTCTCCAGCTCAGCCCCCATAACCTGACTCACCCCAATACAAGACAGTAGGATGGTTAAGACCCAAGGCACTCGGTTCAGACAGTACCTGGATTCAATTCCCAGCTTTGCCACATTCTAGCCACATGACTGCTGCTAAATTACTCACCTCTTCAAACCTTAGTTTTCTTGATCTAATGTCACATATAGGGTTGTTACAAGGATTAAAAGGAACTGAGCTCCAGGGCCATCACGTTAGGCTTCTGAATTGTTCTCTAGTTGCATGGCCCAGCAGCTCTGCTCAGTGCAGCAGCTAGCCCAGAGTAAGGGTTTAAAAAAATTAGCTGTATCTTTTTTATATCACATTGCCTACCTGATTGCCACCAAAACCACTATCTTAATCAAGTAAGGAGGAACACTTTTAAAACAAATTGACACAAACACCTGCAACAATTTACTTGACAGTGATTTTCTGCTTCAGTTCACTGTTCTCTTCAAAATAAATATATACAGACACTACAATACTATATGGTAGAAATTATGGTAGACATAATTATGTCTTTCAGGAAATCGTACTCAACTGCCAAGAACCTAGCCTGCTGAGGCAAACCCTGTGCCAGAAAACCAAAACAACATCCTATAAAAGTACTTAGGGTTCCGAAGTCAGTGAGGCATGGGCTAAAATACTCATGTGTTCTTGGTCAAGTTACTTAATTTTTCCAAGCCTCTCTTTCCTCATGTTTTCAGTGGGGATACTTCACAGAGCTGGGAAGGATTAAATTAAAATATGTAAAGCTAAGCACAGTTATACAAAATATAAAGTGCTAAATAATTGCTAGCTCACTTATATCCAACCGTAGAACAACCAGAAACTGATATATTCTACCTAATAATATACAAATAATCACTCAATGGCCCCAAGAAATAATTTTGAAAGAAATAACTTACATGGGGCTAATCCTGTCAAGTAGGTTGAACTACTTTACCTTAAAGAAGTTGAGTAAGATGCCGAGTTTAAACACAATTAAACTTTCCCCTTAATGTAGGGCAACCCTGCCTTCATTCCAGCTCATCCTGGGTAGTCCTGGGCATAATTATTAATAGGGCCCCATTTCACTTTTGAAAGTGTCCTGGTTTGGATAATAAATTATATGATCATCCTATCTACAGTAAAATCTTTAGATGGAAGACAAACTTAAAAGATGTTATTTCATCTCAAGGCTTGTTTATTATGTTTTAATTTTTTTCTCTCTAGCTTTTGAGGCAAACCGTAAAAACAGAATTTAGGGTTCTACATCCACACAACAAGTAGCTTTTCAAACTGCCCAGACTTGGGAGTTATGACTAAGCTGGCCTTTACTTCAAAGGACAAATCCATGAATGAACAGGGTATTGAGATGAGGCCATTCCATTCAGCAGCAGGTGCTGTGGATTATGGAGAGCCATACTGCCCCTGTAATTAGGAAGAACAACACTTTACATGCGTCCGGCAGTTTACAGTGTAAAACGCATTCTCACATGTATCATCAAATTTAACTCTCAAGAGCAAACGCATTTTCTGTTCCACAATTTCATGCGTGCCTGAGATTTCCACACAAGTGGGTAACCACTTGGGAAACCTGAGTGCAGCTCACAAGCTCTCTGATGCTCACTTCTCCCTACCCACAATCCCCAGTCCCTGTCTTCCTCAGTTCCTTGACTCTTGCTTTCCATCCACTCCCAAGAATTTGAAACCCACGTTTTTGACCTTCTTCTCCCATTCTGAACCCTGCCCTCCAACTCCATCCCACCCTCAGGCCATGATGTCCAGGTTTGTTTACCAGCCTCATGAAACCGAAGCCAAAGATGAAAGGTGTTCTGGACACTCTCCTACCAAAGACATGTCGCCAGGTCTGCCCTTTACCTAGACCCTGCCCATTGGGAAAGGAGCACAAGACATCACTCCCATTTTACAGATGAGAAAACTGAGTCAGGAAGATCAAGTGGCTTGCCCAATGTCACATACCAGCAAAGTGTGAACCAGATGTGGGTCTTCTGACTCTAGTGTCCATGCTCTTTCTCTTATACTAATGCTTCTCAAATTTCAGTGTGCACTTGCAAGGTCAGCAGCATAATTTACAGGGACCAAAATGAAAATGCTGGATCCCTTGTTCAAAAAGGAGGAAAATAGCATTTTCCTTTCTTCTCCCATCTCTTGACTTGCCGTGGTATTTTTTTATTTGCTATTTAACACTGGGCTACTTCCAAACAGGGATACTCACAGAGTGAATGCAGGCCTTCAAAGGTGCCCAGATCTTCACCCATGATTGGGCATGTGGGGCACACACATCTGACCCTGACTTCCCCACACCAATGCTCAGGTCCCTGCTGAGGGCAGAAGGCAGTAGTGGACACTGGGTGGGGCGAGGGAGCCAGTGGCCATCCTGGCCAGATGTGGAACTACGTATGAACTAAGACTCAAAGCTCCCCTCCCCCCGCAAGCTCCAGTGTCCCACCAGACTTCACTTACAAAACACAATTTCAGAGATAAAATTAGTAATAATGTCAAGTCAGTGACCCCAGAGCATTATACCCCAAGTACAGGGCACCCCTTCTGAGACAGGGCACTGTGCAGTCACCCTTAAGCCAGTCCTGAGCACAAGAATCACCTGGGATCTTTTAAAATGCAAGATCTGACTCAGCAAATCTGGGGTGGCCCTGGGACTGTGCATTTCTAACCAGCTCCCAGAGGATGCTAACACTGTTGGCCTCAGACTATCCTTGAGTATCAAGATTCTACACCACAAGTCTCATTTTTTAACCAGTTTATTATGTCAGAGCCAATTACACACCTTCTATTTCTTTCATTATTCAAATAATGCAGCCATGAAAATAGGTATTAAATATGTGTCACCATCCATTGTATCCTTAAAATCTGATGTGTCAGAAGTAGCAAATCTATTCATATATTTATGATATCCTCCGGCCTGGGTTTAAAAACTTTATGCTTGTACATATACCGATGTCACTCAGGTGGCCATCACACAAAGGCTTCCTGATTCCTGCTCAGGTAGACAATGCCCTCCCTGCTCAGAAGGACCTATTGTTGAAAAGTGTCAAGTACAATTTTCTAAAACAGGAGCAAGGGCCCATATCCTCAGCTCATGGATAGAAATGATGGCTGAACGGTTCTGAGTTTTTAAAGATATACTTTTTCAGGAATGGCAGCAACCTTAGACTCTACTGAAGAGAGGGGGCAAGATTTCTCTGAATTCCTGTAGCAGGAACTCTCAGATTATGGAGTCCTATTCAGTGGCAACCCATGCAGCACATGAAAAATGAGATCTCTAGAAAACTGAGCCTCAGTCTCTTCATCCCTAAAATGGGGCCAATTACACTTGCCTTAGCTCATGGGATTATGCCTTTGATAAAATCATATGAAACAGTCACTATGAAAGGTTATGAACTACAAAGTACTTTACAAATCCAAAGTTGTTGCTGTTTAACAGCCTTGGAAAATGCTATAGGTTACTAACAGATGTAACATTTCAAGGTCATGCCCCATAGCATTTGAGGTGTGTATAGAAGGTAGGGGTGTTAACAGAATATATTCTTTTAAAGGTGGAATGTTATGAGCCTGACAAACCACTTTCATAACTGCCTGCCATTCAGTAATACTTGGAAATCCATCACCAATATGACTTATACTCAGCATCAATAAATCTCACAAAGTGAACCCTGTGCAGACCAAAGAGTAAACAATAGTGAACATTGTGTTTCACCTGTCTTGTTCGGCAAGATGAAATGAAAACTCTGGCTACCTCAACTGGAATAAAGCCTTTAGTATCTCACTGGTTTGGTTATTTTTGGAACCTTTTATGGAATATTAACTTTATTTGCTCTAATTCTGCAGGAAGCCACACTGGAAGTGCAAGGAAATATAAATGATTAAAAAGCAGAAGTAGGGGGGGAAAAAGTAACCACATATTTTGCCCCAACTTTCTTAAGCTAATATATCAACTGTATCTCTTCAAAAATGTGGGATTCCCCAATTGCTATTCTTGCCCCACTTCTAACATGACTACACTCAACATGGTTCACTCACTGGTGTTAGCAGATTTTTTTTTATTGTCTGTTGTTTTACGAGAGATCAACATAAGTAAAGGAATGATACAGGAAAGTAACTTTTTAAATCAGTGGCAGTATTTTAAAATTTTCTGATGTAGCAGTGGGGGAAAACTATGAAGCTAGTTGACCCACTAACGAATCAAGCTCTAACCTAAGCCCCAGGTTATAAACAATTAAATTAGTAAACCACAAACAGTAAGGAATAAAAATAAAACTTGATGTATTATTTAAAGTACACTAGTTTTTAGACCTCCCAGGCTCACACGACACATTTTCTTAGACCAGGTCTTTATAAGAGACACCAGCCTTAAGTGACACAAAAGAGTTTTTAAATCGCAATTAGTTTAGTGTCCTTGGTTGATATTATTCTGCTTTTTCTGACCAACAATAATGAATAACCCACAAGCACTAATGAATAACTAACTCCCTTTGTCTCCAAGGACAGCAGAGCCCAACAAGAAATGTCATAGGCCCCGAAGAAAAATACAAAACCTTTACAATGAAAATCTTCCCAATTATATAGTTCTAGGGGTACTGCGAATGTGGAATTGTCTTAAATATTTAAATAGCTATGTCAAACGTGCTTATAGTGAGGATCATAAAACTGATTTCCCAGATGCTTTGAAAAATGCATTTCTCCCAGTCTAATTACAGTCTGTAACTGTTGAGCAGGAAGTAGGGAGAAATGCCATTAGTGGTACAATTTAACTTAGATTCTGTACTCACCAATTCTAGGAGGGCCAGAAAGTTGCCAACTGCAGAAAGTCCTCCAAACTCAGTCACTCACCAGCAAAGATAAATATGAAAATTCTTATCTCAGCACATTAAAAATTGACATGTGGTAAGCAATCATTTTTAAAACGAATTTCTATATCTTAGAAATATAAAGCTACAAGTAACTTTTTTCTCTGTTGTAGTACAAAGCAAATAAACAAATACACTCATGTTCCTGAGAGCCAGGGCTCTCACTGACAAATTCACAATGAGGAAGTGTGAGGAAGAACTCTGTGATGTATTTTAACTGGAACTCATTATCTTGGTCTGGTGTATCTCCTCACTCTGTCCACAGAAAGGACCTAGAAGCAATGACACCCCAGAGCCAATAAGAACACCCTTTCATCCAGTTTCCCAAGTAACAATTCCCACTAAAAGGAACCTGAACTTTTTGGAAAAATAGCTGATTCCAGGTCTGGGGCAGGGAAGTACAAATGAGCCTAGAACATCTTGCTTTGTCTCAAACCAAGGAAGTACTTAATGGGAACATGTCAAAAGGACATAAGAACTGACTTGAAGGGGCTCCCATTGGCCAAATCTGGGACAGTTTGAGCATCAGAAAAAACAATGATGGTAGTGAATTATAGCACAGTGAATTTTTTAAAAGAATACATGAATCTGCAATGACTCTAAAAGAGAAGGGAAAGAAGCTCTCCCTTCTAGAAGAATACCAGATAATAAACCTAGAAGGAATGATAAAATCAGAAAATAACTATTATGCAATCAGCAGCATAACTGATTCATACAAGGATCATCAATAAATGCTATGAGGGCTTCCCTGGTGGCGTAGCGGTTGAGATTCCGCCTGCTGATGCAGGGGACACGGGTTCGTGCCCCGGTCCAGGAAGATCCCACATGCCACGGAGCGCCTAGGCCCGTGAGCCATGGCCGCTGAGCCTGCGCGTCCGGAGCCTGTGCTCAGCAACGGTAGAGGCCCGAGTACCGCAAAAAAATAAATAATTAATTAAAAATGCTATGAAAGGCTGTTACAGAATAAGATATTCACATACGATTATTTGGATCCACATCATTCCCAAGGTTAAAATCCTTCCACCGCTTGTTAGTGTCCTCAAGATGGATCCAAACTCCTTGGTATGGCACTCATGACCTTTCATCTGGCTACTGCTTATTCTTTTCCAGCCTCATCTCTTACCAAAGTCTCCACACCTCCCCTCAATGTGAAACCAGATAGAAGTCCATGAAAATGCACCATGATCTCTCCCCTCCAGGTTTTGAGCGTGCTTTTCTCCCTACCCAGAGTAAGTTCCAGACAGCCCCTGCCCCTTCACACACACACAGAGGACATACTCTTCCATGATTGTAAGGCTAGCTCCTCATTCTTCAGGTGCCTGCCTAGACACCCTACTCTCCTCCCAGATCCACTTTTCAAGCACCGGCTGGGAACCCCTCCCAATGTTGCCATATCACCCTGAGTGTATCTCTACCAAAGCCTTAACTATGCTTTATTCTAACTGCCCATTTATTTTTTCTGAGTTCTCAACTCCTTGAGGGCCAGGACTATGTTTTATTGGTTATTATATCCCCAAAACAGTGGCTCACCCATAACATATGCTCAATAATTATTTGTAGAGCAAATGATTGGATGAAGCTCAAACAGTCCCAGATCACCATTCTCAAACAGTTACTGGCTTAGTTTAGGAATTGTTATCCAAGATGTGAAAGGGACACATTCAGCCACTCCTGGCACCATCCAGACCACTAGTGGTATCCAAGCTGCAAGGCAAGGGGGAATAATAATACAGTTGTCCTCAACCCCTTACCCATGCCCATGCATGCCCCAATCATGCAGATCCAGAACAGGCACTGCAAACTTTTAAGCTGAGCAAGGAGCCAGAAAACAGAAAAGAAGAGAATCAAGAAGCAGTTCTAATTTTCACATGAGTTCCAAGATGTATTAACCCTGATAGTTCGTTATTCCTTAAGTACCTGAAGCATTTTTTATAAACTACGATTATAATTATAACCACTTCTAATCACTATTAAAGTAATATTCCCAAACTCCTTATTGCCTGGCAGGGCTTATGTTACTTATTCTTTCTAGACCTTAGTTCCCTTATCAGTTAATCAACAATAGCATACAACTCAGGGCTGTCGTGAGGAATAACTATGTACTGGAAAGCACTTAACATGGTGCCTGACACATGCTAAGTTATGATATAATAACTGCAAGTTATTAATATTATCACCATTATTATTGCCAGTCAGGATTTCAAACACAAGTATATATAAAAGCAAGCTACAGTTCACTAGTCAAGCATGAGCTGAAAGATTTTACTGGGCCTCAGTCCCTGAAAATACAAACACATGAACTTGACATTAAGAACCTTAGCTCGCCACGTCATGAACATAGCAACCTGACAATGACGGAGCTATTTCAGATGCAGCCCCCAGGGAAAATTTTTCCTACACTTACACTAAATATCAGTAGCTCTGAGAAATAAAACACCTCAAAACCAAGCCTACACCAAAGTAAGTAAAAAAAGAAAAGAAAAAGTTACACATGTTTACTTTTTTTTTTTTTTAAGCTACCCATTTATACCAACTTCTCCATATACAGAAATACACAGACACTAAAACAAAAAACTTTTGGGTTACTTGCCTGATATAAATCATTATTCATCATAATTGGATAAGTTATGAGTTAACTGGGTGAATGGCTACTCACAAGGCTGCTAGTAATTTTATTTGGTGGTATAAACACTTAGTATAAACATTTAAAACTAAATGCTAAAAATACCTAAAGGAATATATAATCATGCTATTTTACATAACAGAGCTATATTTTACATGGGATACATACTCCTTCTTTTTCTAGCCCCAATACACATATCATTAGCAATATAACCTCATTAAGTCAACAACAGTTTCTAGAGAGAGCATGTCACTCACATAATTTGTTATTCTCCAAAAATTATTCTTAATTTAAAATGTATGGTAATTCAAACACTGCTTAATTAAAAGCATTCTCTCTGCATTTCAAATTAACAAGTTTTTTCTAGTTCTCAACAAGCACAAAAATACATCTTTTCATTATACTCTTCTAGCTGCCTACTCTCTTGTCACTAGCTGTATTATAAAAATTATAGGTTTAGGGACTTCCCTGGTGGCGCAGTGGTTAAGAATCTGCCTGCCGATGCAGGGGACACGGGTTCGGTCCCTGGTCCAGGAAGATCCCATATGCCACAGAGCAACTAAGCCCGTGCGCCACCACTACTGAGCCTGCGCTCTACAGCCCGCGAGCCACAATTACTGAGGCCCGCATGCCTAGAGCCCGTGCTCTGCAACAAGAGAAGCCACCACAAGGAGAAGCATGCACACCACAACGAAGAGTAGCACCCCCCAGGCTTCCCTGGTGGCGCAGTGGTTGAGAGTCCGCCTGCTGATGCAGGGGACGTGGGTTCGTGCCCCGGTCCGGGAAGATCCCACATGCCGCGGAGTGGCTGGGCCCGTGAGCCATGGCCGCTGAGCCTGCGCGTCCAGAGCCTGTGCTCCGCAACGGGAGAGGCCACGACAGTGAGAGGCCCGCGTAACGCGCAAAAAAAAAAAAAAAAAAAAAAAAAAGAGTAGCACCCCCACTCAACGCAACTAGAGAAAGCCTGTGCACAGCAACAAAGACCCAATGCAGCCAAAAATGAATAAATAAAATTTTTAAAAATTATAGGCTTTGCTCTTAGAATAATTTTTTATCATTTTATGTACTAGTTCCTCATTTTATTGGCTGTTAAAATTTCTCCCTTTTTAATCCTTTTCCTTCCAAACACCATCTTTCTTCTAGCATCCAACTAACATAATGACAGTTCCAGCCACCCATCTCCTCCATGGCCTGCAGAATCCAGCCCCTGGTAAGCCAAGGCAGAGCTCTGTGTATCCAGAGGGCAGGATCATACTAAACTTGCTCTTGCCCTTCCTCTGCCACCACCCACCCTACCTCCCTGTTTCCAATCTTTCTATCTCATCTTCCACTCTATTTCACAGTCCCATGAGATGACACATTTACCACTGTGGTGCCCTCACCCTCACACGTATGTACACGTGTACACGTCCACATCCTTTCCTAGAAAGCTACATATCATTATGAGACTAACAACTTTGACCCTGACACTGAATCATGTATTTTTCCATTGGATTTGCTGGCAGAGAAGAGACAAGGAGGAGAAAAAAAATAGTGTCCACTTTTAAAAGATCCCAAAAAGACAATCCTACCTTTCCCAGATTTTGGAGGAAAGGGGCTTCCAAACTCCTGTTGCTTTGGCTTTAAAGTGTGTGGCCCTGACATGCCTCCAGTCTGGGTGACCTGGAAACGTGGCTTCCCACTGGTGAGCACTTGTCTCCTGGGGCTCAAGGCAGGCAGATGGATGGGGCTCTCATTCATGTTGCTCTGAGGAGCCATCCCTCCTCCTGAGGGCATCTTGAGATGGAGGCTGTTAGCAAGGCTTCCAATGGCAGGGCTTGGTGTGCTGCCACAGGATGAGGGGCCAGGAGTCCCCGAGTGGGCTCGAATGGGAGGAATATGTTGGCCACTGACCATCCCGGGCCCCTGTGGGGTTCCTGATGTCCGGTGGAGATTCATGCTGCATGACCTTCCATTCATTCTGACAAAACCTGTAGCCAGGTTGGTCAAATATCCAATGACACTAATGATTCCTTTCAGGCAAAGTCCAATAAGTTATCCATGGTGTGGTTTATTAGCCTGTTTAAAAAAATAAATGCAGGCATTTTTAAAAGTAAAAACGAAAATAAATTACAACGAGTTTTCAACCTGTGTAGCATTCATATCAGGAAGAAAAGAAGCACTCTCAGCAAAACGGTCTTTTATGTAGAACAGGGTTATCTAATACATGGTTCATTGTCAGGCACTCTCCCCTCCTGCACTCGTTGTAGACATGGATTATGGATCACTGCACTGTTTTTTTTGCCAATGAACCCTTCTCAATACAGTGCTCTTGGCAACTATAACCAATCTACTGGTGCCAGCTTGCAAAACGAAACTTATTTTGCTCCGTAGTGGATTTGTCGGTACTAGCTCACATTTGCTACAGTGCATCCTGGGAAACCCAAAAGCATCACCTTCATGAGCTGTGAGACTAGTGCTTCAAAGATTCCAGTAAACAAACAAAAAGCCAATACAGGGCTTCCCTGGTGGCGCAGTGGTTAAGAATCTGCCTGCCAATGCAGGGGACATGGGTTTGAGTCCTGGTCCGGGAAGATCCCACATGCCGCAGAGCAACTAAGCCTGTGCGCCACAACTACTGAGCCTGTGCTCTAGAGCCCGCACGCCTAGAGCCCGTGCTTCACAAGAGAAGAAGCCACCGCCATGAGAGGCCCGCACACCGCAACGAAGAGTAGCCCCCGCTCACCGCAACTAGAGAAAGCTGCACAGCAACAAAGACCCAGTGCAGCCAAAACCAAATCAAGAAAAATTTTTAAAAAGCCGATATAACCTCTAAAAGAGATTATGAGGACATTAAACCATCTCAGATTTTTACTCTATGAGCAATCTTTTTCACAGTCCCTAGATTTACAAAGGATAAAAAAAGAGGCATGGGAATCTCACAAAGGCTTCATATATCCATATACCCAAATATTCACAGCAGCGTTAGAGTCTTGGTTCTATACTGATCCTGAGTTATGGGGAAGGAAATAGAATCAACATCACAATACTCTCATCTTCCAGTAAGATCCTAGAAAAGGAAAAGGCTGTGTGAAATGCTTTATGGAAAGCATAAGGACAAAACAACCCTTCTAAAGGTGAGTATGTTCATCATGCACCACACACAGTAAACTGACAGTAGTTCCATGAAGCTTCCATCTGCCATCTTACCACTCCCTTCCTCAAGTGGCAGAGGGAGAACCAAAAGTAGTGACGTGGCCACAGGACATCATCATCCATCCATATATAATAATGTCAGTACTTCCTGGTTATAAATCATTAGGAAAGGCCTTTTCCTCCCTTGATCCACAGTTCCCCAAAATGTGTGTAATAACATGACTAAGTGCCACTACTCCAAATAAATGACCGACATAGTCACAATCTGTATTCTTTTATACAGACATGATAGTCATGGAAAGAAGCCAAAGCTGAACAAACACAAGAAATACAGACTGAGTGCAAAGTAGTAATGGCCAGATATCCTCAACTGGATGATTCCCATTTTTTCTCTATGATCCACTCAATGTCTTAGACGAATATTTCCAACTCAACTCCCAAATGAATGTTCCATAAATCATCAAGTACAATATATCAAGAACAGCAAACCTTTTGTGAAGAATTTTTTTTTACTGTTTTAGAAAATCAAAAATACAGGTATCCCTTGCTTTTCAAAATTTCACCTTACGCCACTTTGCTTTTACAAAACTTACCTAAGTACCTCTAACCAAAAGAAATTTGAGGAGGATTTTCACTTTTATGAAAAAAGGTGAAAAGCAAAAACAGCTTTAGCATTTGTTCTGCAGGGGGCCATTATAGAGGCAGTACTCACCCCAAGCAGTGAGAGTGCTCCTTCGCTGGGAACTACGCTCAGCATCTCAACTTCAAGCCTCCAGAGCATTGAACTGTGTCTGTGAACATCTGTGCTTTATCTCATTTTATTTTGTGCATCCCTTAGCAACATGTGTCCTAAGGTAATTGCTTCTTCGTTTTATGCCATTTCAGCTGATGAAAGATTTCATAGGAACACTCTACTTTCAGATAGCAGGGGAAACCTGTAGTATTTAA
This sequence comes from Aethalodelphis obliquidens, assembly GCF_003676395.1. Taxonomy (NCBI): domain Eukaryota; kingdom Metazoa; phylum Chordata; class Mammalia; order Artiodactyla; family Delphinidae; genus Aethalodelphis; species Aethalodelphis obliquidens. The sequence goes on from NW_020837951.1 coordinate 54,455,584, forward strand.
TTTTCAAGCCAAGCACTCACTGTGCCTTCTGCAAAGCTGAGTGTGTATGCCCATATGTTGAGGAACTTCCAAAATTACCAAATATAAAACTGGAATGTTTTCTTCACCTTTATCAAGTCTCCATTTTATTAAGAATTCTATCAGTCTGTCACATTTAATACTGACATGCCTCCTCGGAAAAAATCCTAGGTCTCACTCCTGTCCTTCCCTCCACTACAGTTGCCAAGAAGGGACAAATAAATCTAATGAAGATTATCCAAAACTGCATCATTTAAGTTTGTTTATGGAACAATAAGAAATGAACCCTGGTACCAGACTGGTTGTAAGGTTTTTTTTTTAATTATGGAAAAATTCCAATGCCTTTTCTGCTGCATCCATTTAGAAGAACTCAAGTATACTACCAGCTGTCTGTTGATTCACTGGTTGATTGTGGGCAAGAGTCATTTAATGTCTCTGTGCTTTGCCAGATGATATTGGCCATCTATTCTCCATTCATTGATAAAACAGTGTTTTCTGAGGCACTTTGAACCCTGCAAAAGAAAGCACTTATTCAGTACCAACCAAAAAAAAAAAAAAAAAGGCAAAATAAATATGTTGTATTGGCAATTTGTTGAAAATGAGGAATTATCCAACATGACTGGAAATATGAGTCACTAAGACCATGGGCCAAGTGACAAGTTTCTGCAGATTTGCAGACTATGCCCATTTCCAGGTTTTTTTGAAAATAAGGGAGTCGATTTTGGCATCAAGATCATATATAAGCAGGAATTCTCATAAAAAATCTGGGTAAAAACATATAAGTAAGGGCTTCCCTGGTGGCGCAGTGGTTGAGAGTCTGCCTGCCGATGCAGAGGACACGGGTTCATGCCCCGGTCCGGGAAGATCCCACATGCCGCGGAGCGGCTGGGCCTGTGAGCCATGGCCGCTGAGCCTGCACGTCCGGAGCCTGTGCTCTGCAATGGGACAGGCCACAACAGTGAGAGGCCCGCATACCGCAGAAAAAAAAAAAAAAAAAAAACATATAAGTAAGTACTCAGCATTTGGTTAGATCATTAAGAAGGTGAGTTTGTAAGAAGGAAAAATAATTAAAGAACTGAGAATTTAATTATCAGAACTCATACCTGCCCGGATATTTATTTTATTTTTATTTTTTATAAATCACACTCCTGTTTTAAATAGCTTTAGGGTGAAAGTAAAAACAACAACAAAAATGTACTTAAATTTTATTACTAAAAAAGCAATAGCCAGAAAGTAAAGTGATTAATACCATAAAGAAAAACCAATAGGTCAATGGTGTGTGAGCTGAGAAAAACCAGCCTCAAGACAAAAATAAAATAAACTGTATGAGAAAATATGCCAAATAATCCAGTTTTCACATTAATTACACCAACAAATTTTTTAAGCATTAGACACCAGAATTTAAAAATCAATTTGTTTATTCATATTATATAATATTTTACGTGCTTTTTGGCCAGGTCATATGATCATAATTCTAAGCCCACTTGGTAACAAAAAAGGAATAAACAGCTAACTTTTAAGAAAGACCCATCCTCACTGAGTCGGAGTGAATAGAGTACTCAACTAGAAGTTAGGACACCTAACTAATTGTGTTCTAATTCTAATTGTTCTAATTGTGGCAAATCATTTACAACATCTCTGGACAGTTTTTCATCCACAAAATGAAGAATTTGGTGATAATCACTTGAAATTTTGTTCTTCCAGATAATTAAGAAAAGGAAGATTATGGAAAATACTCATTAACTATGATGAAGGATAAATATGTAGATTTTTATACCTATGGCACTTAAATCAAAGGGATTGGGTGGATATGAAAGCAAAAATAACAGTAATCTCTACTGTCTCCATCACATCAGAGATGTGCTGAAAGACAACACCCACCTTGAAAAATGAACATTGGGTTAAATTTTCCTACACTTTGCCAGAAAGTAAAATCACAACTAATCACTATCAAAACCTGACTGGTAGGATTCCACTGGAAGAGCATCTTTCTATTTAAAAACTTAATCAAGTTCTCCACCATTACTTTCTCCTCTGTCCTCCATCCAACTACTCTAAACCTAAGCATCAACAGAAAAAAAGAAGAAAAAGGAAAAGCATGGAACCCCCGGAAGTATAAATTTAGGGTACTTTGGATCTGACATATTAATACATTTAGATTTTTAATACTCCTTTGGTTCTAACAATGAAAATGTTCATTCATCCTGCTATATGAGTCAACATAAGTTAATAAATCTTTCCTTTCGGCCACTTGAAAACTCTTAAAACACATTCCTGTAAGTCAAGTCAGAGAGGAAGTTACTTAACTCCTAAGAAAACCAAGGCACAAAATCACTTAATGATAATTTCATTAGATTTCTGGAAAAGCTATGACTTTAATCAAAATACAAGATCATGACTCTACCTTCTACCCAAAGCTCAAGGCACTGTGCCCTGTGGATTAAAAGATTACAGAGAACAATGTTAACTCATCCCTTCAAGAAAATTCCAAAAACACGAGTTCTATAATGTCTATTTACAGCCAAAAGCCCTTTCTTAGTTAATATTATTAACAGACTCATCTAGAGTCATAATTCATCTGATGAGCCAGTTAATTATTAATTTTCATACATCATTTCATTTCCTTAGGCTACATTTAGCCTTTGTTACATTTTCCATTCCTTATGCCACAAGCATTTCTTACCCTGCATAGAAAACCTGATAATGAGACACAAAATGCCTGTCAGCAAACAAACTGCTCCTGGGCTGGCTTCTTATATATACGTCTAAACCATCTAAAATAGAGTTTTTATTGATTCTTTTTATTTTTCCCGCTTCGGGTTAATGATTGTATAATTTCATTAACATTGCCTTTTCAACATCACTGCCTTGATCGCTAATAGGCCCCTGCTATTCCCATGGGTTTCTCTAGTTACAGCTTTGTAGCCAGAAGAATATAGAAATGAAAAGCCTATTGATAGATAATATAAGGTATTCTCGTGCACTGCTGCAGTGTGAAGCACGTTTTGCAATTCAATCAAGGACAGATAGAGCTGAATGTTCTTAGATCCTAGGAGTTCATTTTAATAAGCAGAATGTACCTTGTCCTAACACAGGTGACTGACTCCTCAGAAAAGATTGTATAAACAAACACCAATCGTGTAAGTCATTTTATTGGCAACAATATAAACACAGCTATATTAGATGTCACCAATAAATCAAAATTATTCTTGTCTGCAATTTTAACAAGAGGAAAGTGCAAACATGTGCCTGTGAAGCTGGAGGATACTATAGAGGAAATGCACTGGATGCATACAATATCATTTCTCTAAACTTAAAGTATATTAAGTAACCAGCAACAAAGTTTAGTTGATCATTTCCGTGTTTTCATAACTTTATACAGTGAGACTGACACTCTCACAGACTTTACAACAGAGGTCACACAGAAACAGGGATGGAATAATTCCACATTTGGGATGTGGAGTGGAAACTTGGGGAGGTTACACCTTGTAACTAGTACATATAGACCGTATAGTCACTTGGGCACTCCCAAGGTCTAATATATGTAATTCGAGAATATTAACATATTTATTTTGAATACTAAGATGTTTATAGCTATTACTCAAGCAATATAATCACCAATAAAATGAAATCAAAGAAGTTTAGCTTTGAGTTATACCATACTTTACTTAAAAGTATGAACACAAATCAGTGTTCCCTTCAGAAATTCAAGACCATTCTACCAAAGACCACTCAGAAAAGATTATATAATGAACTTATGGATCCCATCTAATAGAATTCCTGACTCTGTTTTAATCTGTGATTACAACTCTTTGCTATCGAATTAGAGATATACACATTTTAACTTTTTTATATAAAATTTTCTTAAAAATAAAAATAATCTTCCCTAAATTTATAGAGTAAAATATCTGGCAGTGCCTTTTTAATCAAATTTAGTGGCTACGATACTAAAAATGTGGGTAGTCATTATGGACAGGACACTGAGGAAAGGAAGGAAAGGGAAAGGGAGAAGAGGGACAGAAAGAAGGAGAGAGAAGGAAGGGGAGGGGAAGGCAGTGCTAAAAAATGACCAAATCTAATGCAGGAATTTATTCTGTAGTTAGTTAATCCTAACTTAAAAATCAGAAGCAGCATTGAGAACATTCCACACGATGCTAGTGATTACGGATATCTGGAAGAAATATAGAACCTTCAAGAAAATACTGCTGGAGGGCATTATTAGAAGTTCAATAACCTCTCTTAGAATCTACTTTCCACACTTCAATGCATCTATGCAACTCTCATATCCCCCTAACTTACTAAATGTCACTATTTTTAGTAGCAATTACCTACAAGTGTTTCATCAACTTTGCCTCAGTCATGAACTCATCAATGAGTACAGAAAGTTCTAGAAAAATATGGCCCTACCAAAAAACGGCAACAGAGAGGGGGATAGTTAGGGATTCCCTTAGTCAGCTGCAAGAAATCACACACAATGAGAACGAACTTGAAACCAAAAAGATTTTTGAGACAAACATAGGTAAGTTCAGAAAGGTAACCATGCCTTGGCCCATGCATTGGCCCAAGGTGAATATGGGCCATAAGTTCCTAGATCTATGTTTAACAAAGTAATGTTTCTAAAGCACTGTTTTTCAAATTGACGGCAATCCATTGGTGAGCCCTGAAATCAATTATTCAATGGCAAAACATTTTTTTAATGAAATAGAACCAACTAGAATAAAACAGAAGCTATCAATGTGCATCAAATATATTAATGGTTAAGAATTGTTTCCTTTTAATGATTTGTGGGTGTATATGTCTGCATATCTATATGCATATAGTGTATTCTGGGTAAGATGAAAAATATATTTTCTGGTGGGTTGCAGACAAAAAAGCATAAAAGCTACTGTTATGGAAGCATTTGGACTATCTGCCTGCCCAGGTACTTAACAGGAATATCTGTAGACATAGACAGAATTAAACAACCAAAGTAAAACAAATACCATAATATAGCCGTAATAAAGAAAAGATCTAAATGTTTGACATTTTTAGCTTTATGAAAAATAAGGTTTAAATCACACAAAGCTACACTCCTACCACTGTTATCTTTCACTTTATCTTTTATTTAGCATCAACTGATCAACTGTGCTCTACAAATATCAATTAACCAACTGACTACCAGAATCAGGATCAAAATGACTGACAATTTTATATCTTCCTTGTTCTAAAGGGTACATGACCTTCCCTGGAATAAAACTTCACTTTTACAGTGATAAAGAGGGCAAGTATAAATTAACACATAACTGCCTTTGAGAACTGACTTTTTTTTGAAATCTGTTCTTAATACGAGTTAACCATCAGATCCTATGAAGAGGAATTTGAAATGGAAAAACGAACACATTCCCAGTGATGTCACCACTGAATTAATTACCTGAATTGCAAAGAGTGAACAAACACCACATGGCCATGGTTTGAGACACAAAGCCTTCTTCAGAAATATAAAAGAAAAGTAACTGGCTGGAGATTTTTCTTTAAAAAAAAAAAAATCCATCCTCACACAAGGAGATACACAGGTTGTAAAATACGGCAAATGAAAGTGCATTCTTTGTCACCTAGTATGTATAAATAACTACTCAGCCCATATGAATAGCTATTTGCAAAGCTAAAACTCACTATATGTTCAAAAGGATAATAAACATCTACCTATGGAAGATTCTAGAAATAAATTGAATTTAGCACTCATTAAACCAAATATTCAAATATATTAAATTATCCCTATCACTTGTGTAACTGAGTGATTTCTTTCCTTCAGTGTAGTTAGTTATTCCTTAAAAGTAACCAATGTAACTATTTTTAGCTGTTGGTAGACAGAAGTTTTATACAAGTTAAATTATGTTCACTGACATCACTGCAGAAGTATGAATGTCCACAACAATGACTAGGCCCTTAACCAACATGACAACATATTTATTTAAAAAAAAAAAAAAAAAACCCTACATGAATGACTCAGTCAAGTTACAGACAGAAGTGGAATCTATTGGTCATGCTGCAAAGGTTGAGAAAACATTAATCCATTTCTTCACACACAGGAATAACAAGAATTCATATATAGGCCTGGCATCTGGTTACTTTTGTGTGTACAGTATTCAGCAGGCCTAGAAATGAAACTTCATAGATCTGGCTCAGAACTTCTGAAATAACTGACAATGAGAAAGCCTGACCTTTTTATCAAGGAGCCTGGGACGGGGTCTGATCTTGCACTATAATCCTATCTGCCCATCTGCAGTTCAGCAAGGCTTGCTGCACCTGAAGGAATGTGTAGTTGTTCCCATTCTTGGCCTGAAGAGATCATGTCAGACAAGAATGGCCCCCACCAGCTTTCTTTACTTCAAGTCTGCTTTCAACTACTTAGAGCCTTCATGATTCCAGTTTTACAAATAAATCCCCTGATTTTGTTCCCACAGTAGAAAATGATTAGATCCTTGTTTCTGTTCATCCTACATACTGCCTTTGAGTCCACCTGAGTGGTGTTTCCCCTCCTCCCTTCTTTTGCCCTCTGTTTCCCCAAATCCAGATTCTATTCAACCTCCAGGCCCACCCCACCTTAGGCCTTCTCTGATCCTCTCTTAATCCCTCTGTCTCTGATCTGTAAAATGGTGAGAATTACACTGTTGTACCTAGTTCACAGCATTACAGAATATTAAATGAGATAATGCACGTTACTTGTTTAGCACACTGTCTGGTACATAGAAGGATCCAATAAATGTTGACTATTTCACTCTATGTACACCTCCTTTAACATTCATAACTTTCTGCATTACCTTATAGTTATTTGCCTATGTTTCATCTTCCTGTCTAAATTCTAATTTCATTAAGTTTTAGGACTGTGTCTAAATTACCTCTGAACTCTCCCCAGCCCTTAAAGGTACACAGATTATTTTATATTATACCTTTATATTTATATTTTTCACACTACCTGTGTCACACATATTGACTTTTCATATACATTTATGCACATATATTTATTATATTTATAGTTATCACACTGTACTGCTTATTTATACTGAAAAGCATAGTATAAATGAAATATATAATTATATATTTATACATTAATATCCTATATTTATCATTTATTGCCTGAATAAATATAGTCTAAGTAAGGTGTGACCATAAAATCATGAACCTTACGCTCTGTGCCTTGTTGAACCAGTTTAATTACAGTTGTGTGCTTCCTGGTCTATTCCTCCCAGTCTATTCCTTTCTTTATTAGAACAAAGCAGCATAAAAACTCCATCTCACTCTTCTGAGCCGGCATATTATTCTTGTCTTTACCTTGGCATACTCGTGAACAATGAGAAATCCTAACTAAAAGTCACAAAACAAATACAGTCATTTCAGTACTTTCACCCAGGCGCTTCTTTGCGTGTTGGGGGAGTGGGGGGGGGGTGTGCTATCCCTAACAGAGAGACTGCCGAATGCATTCTGGGCTGTCACGGTGGTAGCTGCTCCTCAGCATTCTCCTTGCTCACCCTAAGCTGGCTTCACTCATGTTCAGTCTCCCTAATCAGACAGTCATTAGGATGGAGAATAGGGCTTCTGCTTCTGTCAGCGTTTTTCCTTAATTCTGTCATATTAAGTAACGCCTGACCAACCAATTTCTGCAAGCCAAAATGTTCCCCTAAACTTTAAAGGGGAGTCCAAATTATTTGACCTACTAAAAGGTTGTTATATCAGCAAAAGAAGCCAGACCCAAGGGTGCATATTGAATTATCCCATTTACATAAGGTATTAAAAAGACGGGCAACATTATTACATCTCGTAGAAGTTAAGGCAGTCATTACTCTTGAGGAGAACACAGTGACTGGAAGGGCTGGGGGAAGACAGTGATGAGAAGAGAGTAAGAGTGATGTTTCTGGGGTGTTGGTAATGTTCCATTTCTTAATCCAGATGCTAGTTATTCAGTTGTGTTCAGTTTGTGAAAATTCATCAAGCTTAAAATGTATGTACTTTATCAATATTTTATTTTATCTCAATAAAAATATTTTATCTCAATAAAAATTTTGGACTTTGTGTCAACTCTGCCTCAAGTAAGTGGAAAACTAGGAAAACTTGGAATTTGAGCATCTTTTAATCAAACTACATGTTAATGTCATTTCAAAGACTTTATTGTAAGTTTTATCCTCCTGGAAAGAGTAAGGCAGCATGGTTATATTGCACAGATTTCCTATGTGCCGTTTATTTATGTTTTAAATTTATTTTCAGTCCTGATTGAGTCTATGAGCCAACCAAACTTTAAGAAAAGTTAAATGTTAAATCTTGTATTTCAATCTTCCTTATAATATCCTCTACAGAAAATAATTACACAGAAAATGACTTCTCCAAGGAAGAGAATGTGCACAGGATGCCATTTCCTGAATTATCTCCTTCAAGAAGTACTCCTTCTATACTCTGGAAGAACTACAAATTAACATTACAACTCCAGAGATCAATAACTACAATATGAGAGAGACAACACCGGAAAGAATGTCCTCAAATTAATTTACTAGCAGGAAAGAACACTCAGAGAAAAAAGACTAAGAACACTGAGCTCTCTTCTGAAATGATGGAAAGACCACTTTCTGCCATATAAATGAAGGTAGGGCTGGTACATGATCAGTTCCTCCCAAGCAAACCAACCGACCCCCCAAGTATTCAATTTCTGACAGACTCTTTACTATTAAGGAACTTGTATGTTATTGGGAACCAGAGAAAAGATGCTCTCTCAAACTGGCCTAATGTGAACCAAGGAGAGATGGAGTTACAGCAGCAATTAGATTTAACTATTCACACTGCAGGATTACTGAGTCCTCTGGGTAACAAAGGAAAGGACTTCAACTACCAACAAGGAAAGGTGTTTGAAAGTAACTGGAAAAGAAATCCCCACTCTTCCTTTCCAAGGTAGTGTTAGGGCTAATCTGGCTGCATAGACAACTAGTGAAAACATATGAAAACTGTAAAGCATTCAAAGGCGATCATTAAACTTCAACAGTTCCCAATTGCAAAAATAACATCACACTCTCCTGTCTCTAAGTGGCTTCAAACAGTCATTGTGGCAGATCCTTTTTCTACAAACTTTTGCTGGTTGCAGCTGTTTCACACTTCACTGTAAGCAAACTTGAAGGAGGGAGAAAAGAAGGAATGGGAAAATTTAAACCAATACAAATCAATTTTATACAAAAAAAAAGTTTCCCCATTTATGTAAAAAGGGAGGTCCAGTCAGAAATGCTACAGAGAGGGAAACAGACGTCTGGCTAACTCCCAAGGCAGAAATCATGACTCATCAAAGCTTTCAGAAGGGACAGAATGAGACTCTGCATTTGTCTTGAGTTCACCTTCAGGCCAAGGAATGCTCTCTGAACTGGGAACTGGGAAACTTGATTGTCTGCCCTGCGACTGTGACAACTGGCTCTGAGGCCCTGGGCAAAACTCCTAAAACTCTCTGGGTCTCAGTTTCCTCATCTGTAGGTGATAACCAAGATCCCATCATACTTGAGATTCCCTCTTTCCACAACCTAAAGGGAACTGGTCCACTGGGGGGAGCTGCAGAACATTCCTCTTCTCAAACTCCAGAGCCCCGGGCCCAAACTCTGGGGCGACGCTATGTCCTACAAGTAGGTGGGGAGAGGGTGCAAAGCCCTCTTCTCTGCAAGAAGGGGCCGCAATTCCTGCTATCAAGTCCCTGCGTTTCCGGAAGTACCCTCCACCCCCACCCCCTGCCCTGGGTTTAGATGCTGCAGGGATGAGGGCCCAGCTGATGTCCGGGAAAGCCTAGTAAGGGGGTGAGGAATACCGAGGTGGGGGGGCTCTCCAGCCAGGAGGAGGGCTGGAGAGATCGGGAGAGGTGCCGGGGACCCGCCGGGCGAAGGAGAAGCGTGTGGGGCAGGACAGGAGAAGGGCAGCACTTATCTGCTCATGACCCCCCTATCTTGGCCACCGGAGATCCGAGGCCCATGCCCCTGGGCTCTCTGGCAAGGAGTGAGGGGCGGGTCCGGGGAGGCAGAGGCGACAAAGCCCTGCTGGGGACGCGCTGCTGCGACCCCGTTACTCCCTGGCCGCCTCTGCCCCTAACCCTCGGCCTTGTCCGCAACCGAGCGCAGCAAAACAAAACAAACTCGTGCAGGCTTCCTGTTGTGCAACCCAGTCCTGAGTAAGTCGGGGCCGAATGAGCGCTGCGGCTGGCCCGCGGCTGGGAAGTCCAAGAGGCAGGGAGCAGCGCGCTGCCCGGCCCAATCCCGGATCCCGAGGAAGTCGCAGCCTGCTCGCCGCTCCCGGGAGCGCACGCTCCCGCCGGCCCGAAGCCCCCACCCAGCTATCGCCCTAATCCTGTTCTTTCACTTCTTGCCTCTTAGACACCCCCAAGTCGAGGGTGCGACTCGGGAAGCCAGAAATGACCTTTCAGAAAGTTTCTCCCTACAGGTACCTAATTGAATCATCCATAGGATGACAAATCCGTCAGGGCCAAGTTTTCCAGACATTTGGGTGACTTCCTCATCACCGAAGTGACTTGTCAGCTCCAGTGAGTAACTTGGAAGTGTCGCTCTGGGCAAGGTGTGTGTTTAGGAGAAAGCCGGCTGCTCACTCACGCTTTCCAGAAAGCGGCCTCGGGCGACTTCAAAATACACACAGGGTCATTTATAGGGACTGGAGTTGTGCGCAGGACAAAGTCCCCGAGACTCAGACATTTCCCAAACAGTGCTGACATTTTGTCGGGCCCTATAAAAATGTAAATGTGAGGTGACAAACCTAGTGGGGAGTGTGCGCGTCTGAATCTGTGCATTTTGCGGCGTGGGTTTATAGTTATAGTTACAAGACCTGGCGGCTGCGAGTCGCTGGACCCGTCCCCACGAGGAGTTAATGTACCCCCTACCGGAGGACCTCCGGAGCAATGGGGAGGGACATGGGCTTGGGTGAGGCACAACATGGAAAACAGCCTTCGTTAGAGCTCCACAAACACGTGGAACTGGCAAAGGCAACTAAAGCCCCGTGAGCGCGAGAGAGACCTCATGTCAACCCATCAGTTCCCACTTCTCCAAAGTTTCCCTTCAGTGGGGACTCATGGGTGGCGTGCACAACCATGCCCTTGCGTTCCGTAACCTGCCCTAATTTTGTAGCCTTCTGGACCCTGTAGTTTAGAAGAAAAGCCAAAAACAAAAAAAGTCTTCCTCATTAGAAAAACTTTAAAACCTTGTTGATTTCCTCTCCGTCTTCTTCAGTCGACGCTTTCAGACAACTGACAAGAACACGGCTTGACTCCTAATTGAGAATTGTTATCTATCTCAGTAAACAGACCTTCTAGAGAATCTGGGTGTTGGAGTGCACGTATTCTTAAACCTGAGCGAACGCCACACGCTCAGCGTGGAAACAGTTCTAATACCTAGTTTGTATCTCTGAGCGTTGCAACTCCCCCACATTCTCAAGCGCCCGGCTTCTCCCGTCTCTCGCCTGCGAGCAAAGTTCCTATGGCATCCACTTACCAGGTAACCGGGATTTCCACAACAAAGCCTGGCGTGCGGGTCCCTTCCCCCGGCCAGCCTGAGCGAGTGACAGCGGGCGGCCAGCGCTGGCGAGGAGAAACTTGGGGCTCCAGCCCTTCAGCGCGCTCCCCCGGCTCTGCCTCCTTCGGAAATGAAAACTCCCATCCAAGCAGGGGGACAGAGCGCGGAAACCCGGCCCAAGTGCCGTGTGTGCGCGCGCGTGTGCTAGGGCAGCGGCGGCAGGGGGAGGAGGGGGCAGAAGTGGGGTGGCTGTACCCTCGGCATCAGCACATTCTGCCGCCCCCTCCCCGCGCGCATACATACACACACACACACACACACACACACACACGGAGCAAATAATATCTTTAAAAAGTTGAGTTTCGACTTTGTGCCTCGCGCGTCCTGTTCATCCTCGCCCTGGGCCTGGGGGTGCGTCTGGGGGCCGGCGCGGGATGCTGGCTAACTGCTTTCGGCGGGTTCTGTCGGGAGGACGCTGGTGCGAGCCTAGACGGCTGCGGGCAGCGAACGGGGCTGCGGGGAGGGGCAGTGGTGGCGGCCCCAGCGCTAGTGCCCGTGCGCGCCACGCTCTGGGCTGCCCTGGCGGCGCAGTGTGGACGCGGCTGCAGGGAGAGGGGAAGGGGGAAGAGGGAGGGAGAGAGGGAGGGAGGGAGGGAGGGAGGGGGTGAGGGAGGGAGGCGGCCTGGGAGGAGAGTGGATGTGTGTGCTGCCGCCGAGGGCCGGCCTGTAGGCAGCTGCTTCCTGAGTGTGAGCGCGGGAGGGGGAAGGGGGGACGGGCTCGCTGGTCACCAGGCTGGCCAATTCGAAGGCCGAGCTTGTGTCTCCCTCTCGACGCGATCAAGCACATAGTCCTTCCCGTGCGCCAGGGAGTCAAAGAACTCCAGAACCGGCTAACAGCCGGGAGACACTTCACCTTCTTGGGCCTTATTTATTGAACGGGTTTTTTTTTTAACATGCAAAAGCGTCAGCATTTCGACAAGAGTTAATGTCAAAGCATAAACAAGTTAAATAAAAAAACACGCAGTAGTAAAATGGAGAGAAAAATTAAAAAGTGGAAAATGGCAAAAGGGTCTTTCTAATATACAGGATTGAAGGCACATAACTTGGAAAATGGATAGGTGAAGATGCCTTTGGCAACTTTTTAAAGTAAAGAATAAGCAGAAAAGAGAGGAAGGTGATGGAAGTGTTACAAGATGTAAAATTCTAAACACGGGCTGCTAGGAATGGAGGCACATTCCCTGCATATGTTGCACCTATATAGTGGACCATTCTTAAGAATCCAACATCCTCAACTTCATACCCCACCTAAGCTGTGACCCCAGTCCTTCTGCTTGGTTTGGTCAGAGACCTCAAGAGGCTGTCCCCAGAAAGCCAACTGTTAATGGTTCCCTACATGTACTGCCACAGATGCGTGGACTTCCACCTTGGGAGTCCACGCATCTGTGGCAGTATGTAAGTAAAGCACACAGTATTCTCCAGTTAGACCTTTCTACAGTGAGAATATTATTCACCCTCATGAATGAGGATATCTCAAGACACTTAGATTCTCACCAGTCCTTGTATTCTATTCCAGGGCTCTCACTGAACTATAAATTACCATTCAGGTAGCAGATGCTGTGATCAAGATAAAAGCCCTCAAGTACACAAATGACTCACCAAAGATTGTTGACAATTTTCATTTATCTTACTTCAGAAATAATATTACTAGAGTTGGTCTGTATCCAAGGTATGCCATCACCAAAAAAGTCCAGTTTTCACAATACTTCCTCTGTCTCGTTATGATCCGCTTTTCAAGATTCCCTTCAGGGAAGGCATTTTTTTCCTTTCCCAAAGACACAAACTCATCAGAATATTAATCACCAGAATATCTGTCAGCAGAAGTGGAGGGAGGGAAATACAGTAATAAGTTCTTGAGATATGTAATTCTGTCAGTTTTCCAGTTTCTCCCTCTGTTCTTCCTCTCTTTTTAAACAGAAGTATCCAAAAGCCCAAGATGGCAATAGAAGGGGGTTCAACCACACACAAGAAAAGAAAATACTCATAAAATGAAGCATGCAGCAGTATCACAAAAACAAAGAAACCAAGTGATGGAAGTTGCCATGACTATTCCACTGTGGCTAGTTATGGCAACAGGCCTGACGTTCACATAAAAACTCTTCCTCATTAACTCCAGCCTTCCGGAGCAGAGCAAGATGGGAACACTGACCCTTCAATGCATCACGGGAAATTCTCTTCATCCAGATTCTTTTGTTGTACATACTGCTCCCCAGGAACAAGACAAGCCTCAATGGAGGTTGCAAAAAACCTTTCCAACGTACCTTAAATATCATTTCAAATACAATGGTTTCGATGCATGAAATTATATCCTAGGGGCTTACAGAAGCTTCCAAAACTTCCCACTTGATGGGAATAGCTGGAAGAGAAATATATAGTGTTACACCCTACTTTAATCAATGGCTCATGGAAATAAAACACTGGGAAAGTTATGAGTCATCAACCTGGATTCCCAAAATTCTCTTCACTTGTAAGAGCCCAAGGGTGGGAATGCCATTTTTTTATTTAGGTGGGATTTTCACAAGCTTCTAACATTCCTAAGACATTTACCTACCACTTAACAGGTACAATGCTTTGGTTGACTTTTTTCTTTCTTTTTTTTTTTTTTTTTTGCTAGGAAGGTAGATCTGCAATGTCCTTATATTCCATGGGATATAGTTAAAATGCAGTGTTCTCAATACAACCATGGAATGACTCAGAATGAGCTCTGTACCTCTTCCGGATTGAACTGGTCAGCATGAGTTGGGGAGGGGAGAATAATGAGATGGTGGAAAAGGAAATAGTGCGGTTCAGAAATGACACTCTCCTTTCTCCACGAGCTTTCCATTGTGCTTAGGAATGCCATGGTAGCCTTTCAGCCAGATAGGTGGGAACTGCAACCCAGTTGTATCTTTCCTCTCTGGAGTCATTAGTTGCATGCATCTCCTCGGCTGACTCACGGCAGCTGACTCAGCAGACAGGGCCCTGCTGCCAGCTCAAGTCCAGTTCTCATTCATTTGAGAAATATTCAGCGAATACCTACTCTGTCCCAGGATTGGGGGCAAAGGAATCAACACATGTAGGCATTGTACATGGGAGGATGTTACATAAAGCATTTGCCCAGGGCCTGGGATATAGCAAACACTCAAGAAATGGTGGTGTTTTACATATATTATCTCATCAAAGCAATCATATGAGATGGCCACTGGCAGTCTCCTATTTAGGAGTAAGGAAGCTTGAAACTCAGTAAACAGTTAAGGAGAGTAGGAGACAGATCTAGGTTTGCCAGTCTAGAAGCCTCAAGTCCTTTCAACATTGCTATCCTACAAAATAACCATGCATGCTCTTTGAATGTGTGTAAAAATACCATTGCAAGGGTATAAAGTAAAAGGCATCTTCTAATTAATGTCAGACAAGCACAACTGAGTGTAGAGGACGAAGGAATAATTTCCTACTACAGAACAGGGAGTAAGTAGCTTGGCTGTTTCAGCTGGGCTTCCAAGAGTGGGTAGAGAATTGATAAACAAAGGAGAACATTTCAAGAGGAGGAATCAGCATCAGAAAGGGCACAAAAAGCGTTAACTCTAGGGTATCTGCTCACACAAAGCTAGAATATGAAATAGGATAATTCACAATCTCAGAGCTATAGCAGTGGAACACAGTAGACCCTGGAGGGAACATCCTAACTGCAAACCTTCAGGAGAACTGTTACTTGTGTCAGTCTGAGTGATCTGACAGCATTTACAAACTTGCAAAGAACCTTTATCAGATTCCTACTGCTGTAAAGTGTCTATAGAGAGTTTTACCTCAAAAATGCAGATAAGTTGAGCTAACAGCATCAGTGATAGTATGCCTAACTATCAACACACATACACATACACACCCAGGAGCTAGCAAGAGTCCAGTTATGTAGAAATACAGTGGAAAAAGTCAGTGTTTGCCAACTTAAAGAGGGGAGCTAAATGTTTAAGATGAAAATTTTCCATTTCACCTTCCTAAGTTAGTAATACAAATAATAGAATGTTATCAGTGTGTGACACTCTAATAAAACTTTTAAATTGATCTTTCTACTAATTTTGCCACAAGTGCAGTCAGCCCAGACTCTCCTGCTTACACATCAGTGATGCAATTTTTAAAAATTATTATTTATACCCATTACGTTCATAGTATCATGCCTCTTTTCCTTTCTAAGGCCAAAACCATAAGTCAGAGTCTAAAATGTATCACTCCACAAACAACTGACCAAAATGTGAAATATTTTAGTCTATACAATGTCGAAATATTTTACTCTATACAATGTCTCTCCGCCTTGTATTACCGGTAAAATTTTTCCGCCTATTTTATACAAACCCAATTGAGATGCATCTAATATTCTACAAAGGTTTATAGGATATTTCTTGACATACTACTAAGGTATATCTCCAACGAGTTTACCTAAATAAAAATAAATTCATAGATATACAGAATGTTCCACAGGCAGCCAGTTTCCTGTGGCAGTTTCCAGTTTCATTTGATATCCAAACTGGCCACTTACATATAGTATTATAAAATTCATTACCTGATCATGATGCTATCTTATCCATAACTGCCTTCTGTAAATGCCTTATAATGGACAGAATTTACATTTCTTCATAAGCCCTTCATGGCCTAACAATAGTGCTGGGCACTAGTAAGTAATTAACACTAACTGAATGTATGAATTAATGAGGAAGCCAAAGAATGGTTTCCCTACTTGCAGAGATGGTGAATAGCAGTAACTATTGTCTTTGTGAATATGCACAATCATTTCAATACTCCAAAAGAGTCTAAACACCTGTCTTTCTCTTTCTGTGCCCCCATGCTCTTCATTGTAAACTGAAGATTAAAATATTATTTCCTATTTCTTGGGGAAGAAAATTCAGTCTCTGTGCAATGCTTAGAACCAGGAGGGTGAGCCTCTCCCTCCAATGACCAGATGCTCCCTCCCTATCTGACATCCCACTACCTCCTTCACACCACTCCAAACCCGGTCATTTGCATCACACCGTGAATTCCTCCCCGCCAAAATATACGTACTGGGACTTCCCTTGTGGCACAGTGGTTAAGAATCCACCTGCCAATGCAGGGGACACGGGTTTGAGCCCTGGTCCGGGAAGATCCCACATGCCGCGGAGCAACTAAGCCAGTGCACCACAACTACTGAGCCTGTGCTCTAGAGCCCGGGCGCCGCAACTACTGAGCCCATGAGCCACAATTATTGAAGCCCACGCGCCTAGGGCCCGTGCTGGCAACAAGAGAAGCCACCGCAATGAGAAGCCTGTGCACCGCAATGAAGAGCAGCCCTCGCTCACCACACCTAGAGAAAGCCTGTGCACAGCAACTAAGGCCCAATGCGGCCAAAAATAAATAAATAAAAATAAATTTAAAACAAGAAAAGAATGGCTTATCTCAAATTTGTAGGAAAAGATATATACATATGTACTAAATTATGGGGAGAAAAGATGGAATGAGGGTGCAGAGAGGAAGATGAGTTTTTTGAGAGGAAATGAAGAAGGCAGGACAGCATCAGGACATCATCGGGATAACTGAGAACAATGAATAAGTTTTGGGTATGATTAAGCTCTAAAAAAAAGTGATTCCATGGATTTTCAGACTTCTCCCCAACTCACCTCAAGTTCCAAATACCCTTGCAAGGGAGTTTGAATACACTTGGAAATTTTCTACAAATTCTAAATCCCTATGATGCTAAACACTCAGGAGGTTTTCACATGTATAAATACTTCTATCCCCTTTTAATCCTGTATAGAAGGGAGAAGTGTAATTTTATTGTCCATTGGATAAATATCCAATTACCCCCAAAGTAGACCTGCCCTGGGTAAGGGTGTTGACCACCTTCAGGCCGGGAACACTTTTCCAAGTTCATTATCTGCATTACCTCACTTAATTCTCACAACATCCCAATGAGGTAAGATCTAGCACAACTACTATTTTATAAATGAGGAAACAAGCAGAGAGAGGAGTGAGGTCTTCTCAGTGTCACCTAACTCCTGGGGGAATGGCCACGCTTCAGAGAAAAACATTCTTCCACATTAACCATTAGTCTCTTACCCTTTCAGAGCAGGGAGCCCTGTTTCCACCATACATTTACTTGTTCATTCACCTGGGAAGCGTGGTGTGTTATTATTTGTTCATTCACTCGGGAAGGGTGGTGTGTTAGAAGGAGGATGGACTTGGGAATCAGAAAACCTAGAAATTCTAACTCCACCACTTACTGGGAGACCTTGAGCTGGTTCCTGAGCCACTGGGGAGGACCTCAGTTCAGCTACGTGAGTTATTGCAAAGACTGAATGGGAACTGCAACACTGATCAGCACACATGTGCAACCAGGGGCTTTCTCTATTGAAAAGGGACACAGTCTAACACCTTCAGGGGAAATGAACCCCAGCCCCAGCTCCAGGAATGGGCTTGATGACTCTGAGAGAAATCTCCCTCCCCTGGTCAAAGTGAATTGCTCATAAGTCCATACCTAAGCCAACCAATGCATGACATTCATCTGGCCATACGGATTGGTTCATTGATGAGCATGTGACCCAATCTGGGCCAATAAGATGTGAAGAGGAAAGCCCTGATCATAGGGATTGACTCAGTGATAGGCATGTGACCCAATTTAGGCTATTGAGATGTTCTCATGAGAAGTTTCTTTGGTAGCTTCTAAGGAAAGTGGCTTTAGGAAGCAACTGGAAAGGTGACCCTTCCTCTTCTATGTGTTGTGAAGAGACAGGAGTGAAGCTGTCTTCCTCTCAGCCTACAGAGAGAGCTGACACTCTGTGGAGTGTCTCTGTGGAGAATGTTGCAAAACGCAGGGGCCAGAGCCCTGATGGAGCCACACCTGATCTCCATCTGACCGCTGGACTTTTTCATTTGTGGGAGCCAGTAGATCCCTTTTATTTTTTAATCAAATAGCTGACAACAAGTCACAGAAGTACCTACAGTGTTCTATAAGGCACCATGGAGGGTACAAAGATAAGCGAGACAAACTTAAAGGTGCTCACTACCTAATAATTACTTAAATAGTTTTTGTGATATCATTTTAGCCTGATTATTTTTAAAACGTTATAACTCATCCTCTTTTCAAGATCCTCCTACCATTTTGTCAGTATAATATTAAGCAAGAAACATTCCACTTCCCCCATAATTGCCCAGTGCCCCCTTTCAGAACAGCTGGTAAACTTTTGGGGGTCAGATAAAGTAGTGTACCCATTTGGTTGTCAGACAACTGACCTGAAAAGCCAGGTCATTTGTACATGTTCTCAGTCACTGGTTAACAAATGTAGTCCCAGAAGTCAGCACCTAATAGGAAATATATGTATTCCCAAATTCCTATCGAAATTTGACTTTATCTCAGTCCCAGATAAAATAAAGCCAAGATTTTCCTGGAATTACATTCAGAAATAAAAAAAGATTTGTATCCAGGCATCTCTGAGTCCCACTCACTTTTGCTGTTGTTGCTGCTGTTATTAATCCTGCCTTCGAAAGTTTCAGTTCAGCCTGGAACACCCCCTTCCCCACCCCCCATGTTCTTCTGTCTTCTGCTTCGTAACCAAATTAAAACTCAGTTATAGATACCATTTGGGGTTGCTGGCATAAGCAGCAGGGGCAGAGAGTCCTTAGATTCTAGATTGAATTAAGGGCCCAGCAGTTAGACAGTTTGAGCTTGATAATAACAATGTTATCTCAGCAGGTTGCATAGGTCAGAAATATTCTTCCTATCATTGCTTTCTTTTTTTTCCAGGAAGAAGCGGACATTCAGGGGAAAGTAAGGGAATTCCCCGGCAGTCCAGTGGTTAGGGCTCCATGCTTTCACTGCCTAGGGCCCGGGGTTCAATCCTTGGTTGGGGAACTAAGATCCCAAAAGCCTCACGGCGAGGCCAAAAAAAAAGAAAAGAGAAAGTGAGAGTGGCAAGTTATAAACCATTAGGTTAAGGCATAGTTTAAGTATGACAATAATAACAGCTCACATTTATTAAGGGCTTATTATATGCCAGGGGCAGAGCAAAGTACTTGAGATTCTTGATCTCATTGAATCCTTACCAGTATCAGTCTAATAAATGGTAGAGGTGGGACTAGAACCCACTGCCTATGGCTCCATGGCACATGCTCTTAGCTGTAACACTGTACTGCCCCCAAAGAGTACTGCTTATTGTAAGATATTTTGCTGAGATATGTAGTAAACATAATTATATGTAAACTTTAAGAACAAAACATATTGGATAAATGGCACATGTAATGGCCTGTTGTATGATACTACGAAGTGATACTAAACTATAGTTCCTCAAAACCTACCCTGAACACTCTCCAAAGCCCCCAATCCTTTGTATCTGCTGTTGTCTACATGAAATGACCTTTACTGTCCATTTCTCCTCCTATTCTGTGAGGCTTTCTGTTGTAGAAAGACTAATATCCCATCCAAAATGTCCATATCCTAATCTCTGGAACCTGTGAATATGTTAGGCTACATGGCAAAGGGAATTAATGTGCAAATGGAATTAAGGTTGCTAATAAAATAACCTTAATATAGGGAGATTATCCTGGATTATCCAGGTGGGTCCAATGTAATTATGAGTCCTTACAAGTAGAAAAGGGAAGCAGAAGAAGAGAGGTAGAGAAAGTAATGTGACGACCATGGAAGCAGGGCCAGAGAGGTACTATGCTGCTGGCTCTGAAGACAGGGGAAGGAGCCATGAACCAAGGAATGTGGGCAGCCTCTAG
Source organism: Aethalodelphis obliquidens (assembly GCF_003676395.1). Taxonomy (NCBI): domain Eukaryota; kingdom Metazoa; phylum Chordata; class Mammalia; order Artiodactyla; family Delphinidae; genus Aethalodelphis; species Aethalodelphis obliquidens. The sequence goes on from NW_020837951.1 coordinate 54,475,896, forward strand.
AAGCTGGAAAAGGCAATAAAAAGGAGTCTTTCCTAGAGCAATCAGAAAGAAATGCAGCCCTGCCAGTGAGACTCAAGTCAGACTTCTATCTTATAGAACTGTAAGATATGAATTTGAGTTATTTAAGCCACTATACTGAGGGTAATTTGTTCTAACAGCAGTAGAAAACTAATACATCTTCCAAGCTCTCTTCTCTCCTCTCACCCCAGAGCCAGGCATACCACATGCTCTAGCTCCCCAAAGAATACAGTACAGTCCTTATCAGTATTTAACACTAATTATACTACTTGGGAGTTGGGTCTGTACTCCCAGGCTTTCCTTTAATTCCTTTCAGGAGCACTATGAATGGGCCTTGCGACTGACCTAAAAGCCTCAACCTCTGCTCACTTTTTGCTGGGAGGAGGGGCAATGGCAAGTGAGATGACCAAAAGGTCATGAACTAGAAGGAAGGGATTAGGCAGCAGAAGGACTTAAGAAGGAAAGGGATAAAGGGTTGACGAGAGAGAGGGGGAGAGAAGCAAAGGAAAGAAGGGTACGATGAAGTCAGAAAAGAGAAAAAAGGAAGGGTGGCTGGAAGAAGCTCCAAAAGCATGGTGGTAGGAAAGAAGAGGGAAAGAAAACAGAGGAGGGACCTTTTTCTCTGCCTCCCCATCTCCCACCTGACCACCCTCTCTCCTCCCAACTTCATGAGCTCCAACCCACTTTGCAGGATCCAGTTTTAGTGCCTTCTCCCTGCAGTGGTTTCCATGCTGTCTGACCTTTAGAATATGTGGAGAAGCTCTTCATATAACTGACCAGACCTCACCTCTAGAGATTCTGATTTAATCAGCCTGGCTGTAATGAAAGCATGGAGACTTTTTTTTAAACTTCCCAGATCACTGTAATGGGCAGCCAGGGTAAGAACCACTGTCACAAAGCCCTCTCCAACCTCTTCAGCTCACCTAGAGTGGGTCCTGCTGTCAAACTCAGAGCCCTTGTCTATGTCTCGCACTTGGCACTAATCGCCTAAAGCTGGAGAGGCCGCATCAAGATGATTTAAGGACCCAGACCCTGGAGCCAAACAGATGGGATTTAGTTCTGGTTCCAAACTTAATAGCTGAGTAACCCTGTAGAAGTCACTTAACCTCTCTCTGCCTATCTCTCCATCTGCAGAATGGGAATGAATATAGTAATAATATCAGAGCACCGTTTTGAAGACTAAATGGGTTAAATATTTGTTTTGAAGACTAAATGAGTTAATATTTGAGAAGCACTTAGAAAAGTGTCTGCCACACTGAATGTACAATATAAGAATTCACTAGATAAAATCAGCTGTGTCATCTCCAAGTTGTTACTCTATCTTGCCATGCTGTTTAACATTTTGTATATATGACTCCCGCCCCCAGTTAACAACTGGGCTCTCCTATAAATTCCCACTACACCAGAGCCATTGTGTTCTGTATAATATACGCTCAATAAAGTCTGTTAAGTGAACAAAACAAAATCAGAAAATTCAAAAAACATATAGGTCTTCCCTGGTGGCACAGTGGTTAGGAACCTGTCTGCCAATGCAGGGGACATGGGTTCGAGCCCTGGTCTGGGAAGATCCCACATGCCACGGAGCAACTAAGCCCGTGCGCCACAACTACTTAGCCTGTGCTCTAGAGCCTGGGTGCCACAACTGCTGAAGCCTGCATGTCACAACTGTTGCAGCCTAAGCGCCTAGAGCCCGTGCTCCACAACAAGAGAAGCCACCACAGTGAGAAGCCCGTGCACCGCAACTAGAGAAAGCCTGCATGCAGCAATGAAGACCCAATGCAGGCAAAAATTAATTAATTAATTATTTTTTTAAAACATATAATCTGTTAATTAAAATCAATAACTGGTTATGAGTTAATTTTTTTAAGAACTGTCATTTAAATAATTCTCACTTACCACTGCAGCTCCTCCCTAACAAGCAAGGTCCACAGAAAGGAGGCAAAGGACACATGCATTTGAAGGGCAGTAGAAGTGAAAGGAAGTGCATGCATGGCAGAGGTAGGAGTCCCAAAGCGAATACTGAAACCAAGCAATTCTGATTCCCTCACTGAAACCAAGCAATTCTGATTCCCTCATTGGGAAGGATCAAAAGTAGCCTGAGGGGCTTCCCTGGTGGCGCAGTGGTTGAGAGTCCGCCTGCCGATGCAGGGGACATGGGTTCATGCCCTGGTCCGGGAAGATCCCACATGCCGCGGAGCGGCTAGGCCCGTGAGCCATGACCACTGAGCCTGTGCGTCCGGAGCCTGTGCTCCGCAACGGGAGAGGCCACAACAGTGAGAGGCCCACGTACCACAAAAAAAAAAAAAAAAAAAAAAAAAAAAAAGTAGCCTGAGAAAGGAGAGAGGTAGAGGTGATGGAGGAATATCTAGGTAAGGGAAGTGAAAGGCCTTTTCCCCTTCATAACTGGTTGGCCCAGTCTAGATTTCTATTTGGGTGGCTGATTTGCATACACGCTCATATACATTATAACTCTGAAAGCAGACATTCCATATGTGTTTTATTTACTCTCATTTCTTTTTTATCTTTACCAGTTGGCCTATTTTTTCTCTTTATATTACATCAGGAGACCCTCATTGCAACAAGCCACGCACTTGGGGATGGTGGAATAACTGCGAAAAAGACATTTGAGACAAGATGTAAAATTCTGTATTAGGGTACAATAACATTTACAAGGCACAAATTTGGCGGCCGAAAGATTTCTCTCAAAGGTATGAAAAAAATGTCTGTGCTCTATTTTCAAAGAAACCAAATAAGACATGGTCCCTGAATCACTGTCTGAATGCAAACAGCATTTGGCTTTGATCTGAGTTGTTGAAAACTATGACCAATTTATCCCACGGATGCCAAACCATCAGAAAATGTTTTTAAGTCTGGATTTCCATATCGGGATTCAGCTACACACTTTTTCTCCTCATTTCACATTACATAGGGCCAACCCAAAATAGTACTTCCAACAGTGGATGTTGTTGGGATGATGATTTTAATTTCAAGTTACAGGCAAGGAGTAGGAAAAACCCTTTTCCTGTAGACACATTCCTGTGACCTGGTAAAAAATATAAAAACATAATTGAACAGTAAATGGGATTATTTTATGTAAACCGCTCCTCTACTGTATTAATAATGACTTCATAGGCAGGCTCAGCCAGTTTCTGATTGAATGGGTGAAGAGGAGAATCTCAGAAACTCATTTTTCTAGTGTATATGCCCCAACGAGTCCACCCTGGGTCATGCCTTCTGCCAGGCTTCCCCTTGCCCTCCACCTAGTCCAAGAAGAGTCCTTGGTGATTTTCTGAGTTTCATTTGCGAACTTAAATCCCAAATATGCCCATATGGGGGTGAGGGAATGGATCCAACCCCAGAGAAAAGCACATCAGCCATCTTTCAAGCATGTGAAGCATACCGAGAACCTCCTACAATGAGTCAATAACCCAGGATTACCCTTCTCTGGTTTTCAGTGAAATTTTTTTTTGGAACATTATGAGGATTTGATCAGCACATAGTCTCCAAAACATTTTCCACTCTGGCAACATCCTTCTGAAATAAGCAAATGGGGGTGGTGATGTTGATGTTTTATACAACTTCTCTACATTTTAGGGTATCCAAATCACCTGAAGATAGGTCTTCATCTAAAATCAGTCTGGAGCCAGATATCTGGACTCATTCTGCATTCTGGAGGTATCTTTGGGTTTCTATACAGACAGGATATAGAGGATTCTAAGGGCAGCAAGTAGCTTCTAAGGATGGAGACTTTATTGAAGTACCAAATCTTAAAACTGGTAGTGTCTTTACAGGGATTCTGAATTCCAAGAGGTCTGTGGAGAGAAGTGTTAACCTTTTGTAACCTCACGTCTTTTATTTTAGGTGTTAAAACATTTTTTGAGACGAGGTCTCTAAGCTTCATGAGGCTCCCAAATGGATTTATAGCACAAAAGTCTCCTGCCCCACAACTCTCTGCTCCAGCCCCTTTATTTCGGAGCTGTCTATGCCCACTGCTCCCTCCCTCCCACACCAGATTCATTCCAAATCTAACTACTAGATTGTATCATCTGCCACTCAAATGTCTACCATGACGTCCCCTCTCTGCTCTTCCCAACACCAAGCCTGTGGCCCTGACCGTCCTGCATCCAGCTTTGTCAACTACTTCTGCTCTTTTGAGTCTCCGCTGCTTTCTATGATACTATGAAGTCCTGGTCTGTTTTTGTTTTTTCAAAGTCTGATAGGGGAGCAGGGGAGGTAGTTAGATGACAGGAATTTAGTTCTACGATGTTTTAATTTTTACAGTGAGGCTGTTTCAATTTAACAATCAGAAAAACAGGAAAGGTTTTTTAAAGTTCTTTATTCCTGTTCTTCCTCACAATTTTACCTTGTTACTTCTCATATTGCTCTTCATCCTCTGCCACCTGATGTGCTATTTCCACAATCCTCTTCACTTCTTTCGCATCCCAGTCCAGCATGGCACAGTGGACATTAAGGGAGAGCTTGGAGCTAGGCAGGCCTGGGTTTGAATCCTGAGCTGTGAGTCCTCAACCAATCATTTCATCTGCTCCTCAGTTTACTCATCAACAGGAATAATTAATATTTCCTATGTGCTAACTCAGGCCAGGCACTTTGCATATATTAACTTGTTTAATCCTCACAACAACCCTATGAAGCGGGTGGTGTTATCCCCATTTTACACATGCATACACCGAGGCACAGAAAGACTAAAGTTCTTGCCCAGGATACACAACTGGTCAGTAGGTCCTCTACTTATTCTAGTCTTCTGGCTTCAGAGCCTGCCCTGCTAGCACTATGCTATGCTGCCTCTTTGGGGAAGGAAAATCCCTCCAAAATGAAAGCCATGCACCTGTAGAGCAATATTCTTCTGCTGACTAGAGATACTGTGAGTGGGGGGAATGCCTGGCACATACCTGTCATTATCATATTCCTCCAAAGATCATTACTCTGAGCTTCAGCCATATAAATCCAATAGCTCTGATCTAGCGTACAGAGTCCACAGGAATCTTAATTTGAAGAAGTCAGCAGTTGAACTGACCTCCTTTGCAAGCCACTGTCAACCTTTCACTTAGCCATTCTGCTCGCTGTACTACCCCCCCCCCAACCCTGTCTGGCCCTCACCATCCTGCTTTCCTGATATTTCTGGCAACTGTTCCCATTGTTAAACCCCTGCCTCCTCCACCCAGCTTGAGTTCTTCAGTTCTCTGGCCTCCTCATTGGTCTCCCTGCCTCCAGTCTCTCCCCACATTAATTTTTTTTTGAGATTGTTTTATTTATTTATTTATTTATAATTTTTTTTACATCTTTATTGGAGTATAATTGCTTTACAATGGTGTGTTAGTTTCTGCTTTATAACAAAGTGAATCAGTTATCCATATACATATGTTCCCATATCTCTTCCCTCTTGCGTCTCCCTCCCTCCCACCCTCCCTATCCCACCCCTCCAGGCGGTCACAAAGCACCGAGCTGATCTCCCTGTGCTATGCGGCTGCTTCCCACTAGCTATCTACTTTACCCCCCACATTAATTTGACTTACATGCTACTATAAGATTGTAATGGTCCTGAATGTGACTGCTTAACCTCTTTCTCTCTGGCATTTTGCACTCTGTGTGCATGGTGTTTTCCATCTCTACCTGATCTATAAGTTCTGACACAAGCTAGGAACTCAATATTTGCTAAAAATATGAATTTATAAATAGGAAAAACTAAAGCACGGAAAGGTTAACTGACGCAAATCAGTTAGCTGAGAAACAGTATTACATAATAGTTAGTGTAGTAAGTCAGGCTGCCTGAGTTTAAGCCAACTTTCTACCATTTATTAGCTGGTGTGACCTGGGGCGAGTAACAACCTCTGTGTGACTCAGTTTTCTCATTGGCCCTGTGTAGCTGACTGCTCACTGCTCACTGTACTTCAATTCTCTCCCGGCACTGTGTAGCTGACTGCTCTCCATTCCTTCAGTGTCACAACTCTTGGTTCAACAAACCCACTCCATGAAAAAAAGATGCATACACATGTATATGTGTGTGCACATATGCATACACAAACACACACGCATGCACACACACACAACACACACACAGCCTGAGGAAGCTACGACGTCTTCAGTCAAAAGAAAAGAAATAAGGGGGGTCTCTGTCAACCATGGCACAGGGTAACTCCTTATATCAAAAAGAGAGGTGAGCCATGGTGTCTTTCATAGCTTCCCTAACTCCAAGATAATTCCACTAGCAGTTTCTGAAATGCCACCATTAGAGGTTCAGAATGTCACATGGGTAAGAGTACTGATTCTGGAGCCAGGCAGAACTGGGTTCAGATCTTAGCCCTCTCACTCATGAACTTTGGGACATTAGGCAAGTTCCTTAATCCCTATCCCTAAGCGTATGCTATTCCTGCTTCACTAAACTGTAGGGAGCACCCATGAACTGATCTGTGGAAAGCATTTAGCACAGTGCCTGGTACCAGTAATCGTTGCCTGTCAGTACTACTCCTTTGGGCTAAGCAGCACTCCCTTCCTCTCATTCTAGTTTAGGAAAACCCTCTTGATAGCACATCTCAATGGAGGGTTTAATTTAATGTGACTTTGTTTATCAGGATCCAGAGGGCTGGAATTCCCCGGGGATTAAGTGCTGCAGAGGGTGACAGTGGGATTCCCCCAAAAGCCAATTTGCCAAGATGCAGCTTGTGAAGTCCTTCTCCAGCTGCCATAGAAACATCTCCTTCTCCTCTCTCATGGTCCTCCCACTCTCTCTCATTCCCCTGTGTATTGACTCAATGAAAGCATCTTTTCTTTAAGATACCACTCCCACCAAAGAAGCAAGAGTCTAATTTTGGATCTCAGTTGATTTAGGAAATAGCCTTTCTCACACCTGCAATCATGTGTCCCGGACGCATTTTCCTGGTGGAGGAAACAAATCCCATCCATCCATCTTGTCAACCTCTAATGCACTTTTCAAATTGACCCAACAGGGTCTTGAGAAGACAAACAATCATGACTATCTCCTAGTCAAGGAGCTTGACACTGAATGGTATATCAGGAGGCACTGGTTCTCTTTCTGTCAGTGTCTTCCATCAACCTACACTAAATAAAAGAATAAAACTTTTCTATATACATATTCCCCATTTAATAATATGGTAGAAAATATAATTTTATTTTTAAATGAAATGGACCTCTAATTATTTAAACCATTAATGGATTCAAACTCTTCTAAAAGAGAGTTAAGTCCTAAACATCACCCTCTGTTCTGTCCACCCCTTAATAATGCAACTGTCTTTGAAATCCATGTGATGGAACCATAACTTTATGTAACAGCATTCAACCAAATATTTGTTCTTTTTTTTTTTTTTTTTTTTTTTTT